>NC_134213.1:88295000-88615227 GCF_965140235.1 Caretta caretta | reverse complement strand
AGTTATATGCAGGTGTGTTTGAACTTCTTCAGTTTTAGAATAGCATTACAGTGAGCTTGAACCTGGTTTTCTTTCACTGTGTTAACAGGATACAGTAGAGTAGGCCATTCTTAATAGTTATCATGCCCTAAAAAAATGATCTGACAAATTCTTGGGTTTGTTTCTTCATTATTTAGTTTATAGCTGGTAATGGCAAGCTTCAGTTATTCTAGCATGTGATGCAGTAGGCTGTTCCTCTGGAAACTTAATAGACTTTATTCTATTTATTCTTTATTTGTTTATTTAACAGACAGTACGTTTGCTGGAAAAACAAAGAACTCGCCTTCTACAATATCAAGCCATGTCAGGTATATCTATCTTCCCATCCTCATCCCCTCTGTGATTGGCCTACCAGCATGAGGTAGCGTTTAAGTCACTGATCAGTCTTCTGCCCAATTAATTTGATACACTTGCATAAGGACACTTTATTCTTCTTTGAGAAAAATATGAAGCATTATTAATGAAATGTGATGACCTGGGTAATTAGAATGAGGGTACTTGATAAAAAAAATAAAATAAAGGAGGATGTATGTAGTTTAGGTGACCAGTGGTCAGAAGATAAATTGAGAAGCCAAAATGATTGATAATTATGAGTTTCCCATTATCCATCTGTGGAATAGAGACCAGAAATATACTAAATTCAGTTTTAGGGGGTGAAAAAGTGTTTTCTAAAGCAACAGACCCAGTTGGCTTCATAAGGAAAACTCTTATACAGCTTTTAAACATCACCATGGAATATAACCTGTTCTATACTGACAACTACTGCTAGGTCTCTAGTAGGTTTTCAGAGCAGAGAAAACTGGAGGACTTTTACATCGGTTCTGTCTGACAAAGCAGACAGAGAGAAACTGCTGATCTTCAAGATATTCCGTATGAATGTGATAGAACTACATTAATTGAAAATACAGCTCCATTGTTAGATCTCTCAGCAACCGTCAGTACTTGGCCATACAGTGCTTGTTTCCTCCAGGAGTTGAAGTTAGGTCCCACAGAATACCAAACTGGTATAAATTACACTCATTTTGTATACCCACTCAATGCCAAATTAATACAAGGTACACTGCTTTGCCATTTACACCCATTTAGTGACCAGTGTTTATCCACTGGGTCTGATTCTGCAATAATCCAGAATCTATGTCAATTCATACCCACTGAGGATCTGGCTAAGTGGAATCACAAGCTTTGATTATGAGAGCAGAATGAGATATATAACCTACATTTGCATTTATGTTGCTACTGAATTTTGCCCATTCTCATCAGAATTTTTGGAGCAGAAACAGCAAGGATCTTAGAAGAAAGTAATTAAATTATTTGGAGTTATTTCTAATAGTTTATAATATAGCCAGATATAGTCCAATAGATTTCAAAGTGACACTCAGATTAGTTGGTTTCTCTGCCATGATGTTGGCAGGCCTCATTGAAACTAGATGAGCAATAAATCAGTAAAATATCCTTCTATTCTATTTCCGGTAGACTGTGTCAGAGCGTACTAGAAGAAACCAGGTAAATGTTCAGTAAACCAGGAATGACATTACTATTGCAGAATTAATGGTATAAAATGGAAAGTCACAGTACTGGAGAATAGACAGTAGTGTAGGGACCATTGTGGAATAGCAGGGAGATAGACCAGGGGACAAATAAGAATTTCCCACCTCCAGTTTGTGATAAGAGTTGAGAGCTAGCAGTGCAGTTATCTAAAATCAAACTGGGCCTGATGCCAGTGTAAAACAGGGCAGACGTTTGACTGAAGTCAAAATGGTTTAACTAGTGTAAAGCTGGCAGGAGTGAGATATGCTATGTCCTACCTTTTGATAGTGTGAGTGAAGGTGTAATGGTGTGTATAAACCCCATGCCTGTGGAGAACAGGGAAAAGGGTTAATGCAGGGCTAGGAAGGGGACCAGATGGGCTCAATTACAATACACTTTGAAGGAGCTTGACTTGGCATGTGTATCTAGGCGGCGGGAGAGAAGGAAGTTGTTCCTGAGAGCCCTGGAGGAAGGCTGAAGGCATTCAAGCTGAGCAACATTGCAAGTAGCTGGAGGTACTCCATGTGGACAGAATGATTTACTGACAGTTTTCCTTTGGGGACTGGCTGGAACAGGCCACCTCCTTTTATTCTTTTTGATTTCTTTGGCCTGAGTTACCAAAAGGGGTTTTGCTGAAGTGAGGTTCTTCTTCGAGTGCTTGCTCATGTCCATTCCATATTAGGTGTGTGTGCTCACCACATGCACCGGTGCCGGAAGTTTTTCCCTCAGTAGTATCCGTAGGGGACCGGCTCTGGTGCCCTCTGGAGTATAAGGGGCACCACCGGCTCCCCCCACCCTTCCTTCTTTTCTCCAGTGATGATGCTGGACTGTCTGCTGCTTCAGCTAGCCTTTTCACTTTGTTTGGTATTACGAACTTTTCTTGTAAAATAGTTGTACATAGTTAACAGTTATCCCTTAGTGTATTAGTGTGTTTTATTTGGTTAGTCCTAAACAGGGCTCAGCCTAGCGACAGGGCATGCCCCGGTCCCCAAGCTTTAAGTCCTGTGATTGCTGCAAAAAACCGATGCCCATCAGCGATCCGCAAAACAACTCTGGACTTCGGAGTGAAACCCAGAACCAATTTGAGGTTCAAAGTTGGAATCATGAATGCTATGTCAGAACTGGACATATCAGATAAATCTAACATATGGGAACTGGCACTGCTAACAGTAGCTGTCTTTTCCCTTATCTTCTTCTTTGTAACCGATACAGACAGAACAAAAATGGCTCTAGGTGCCTAGGCAGTCAGCCCTTTTCCACCAACTATGCCTTTAAAGAATTGACAGAAGGATCGGGAGCCACAATCCTGAAGACCTGAAACACCTAAAGGAAGCTGCAAGATCTGAAACAGGCCTCTTATTCTTCAGATCCTATGACCCTTCAAAACCGGATGGCTTAGCAGCAAGAGCTTCTTTAAGCAGAAGCACCTGTAGTCTGTTCTGCCTGTCTTTGTGTGCTCTGGGCATGAAAGTCCAGCAAATAGAGCACCCAGAGGGAGAGTGACCTTCTCTCAGGCACGCAAGGCACCTAACATGTTCATCTGATGCCAGCTGGGTGCAAAGCGCATCTCGTAAAGCTTGGTTTCTTATCTCCAGTTCTCTCATCACTAGCCTTACAAAGTATACTTAAACTATCTATACTTAAAACAAAAGGCTAAACTAAGAACAACAGCTATAAATGATCAAGGAACTATAAATGGATAAAGAAACGGATCCAAAGGACCGGAGTGATTCTCCTCTGTAGGCGCAGTGGTCTGGAAGGAACTGAGGCTCTAGATGGTGGAGCATTCCCTTATGTAGCCTTACCTTCAGAACGTTCAGAAATGCTGAGGAGAAGGACAGGAGGAGGTGCACATATGCTGTAATGGGCACTGCTTGGGGAAGGTTCTACTGTCAGCTGCCACCAAGGGGCACAATATCCATAAATGGGAATATGAAGAATCACTCGAAGAACTTCTGTTGTCATAGGACGAGATTCTCCTCTTCCCTACTTCAGTGGAATTACTCTGCTTCTGTACCCATGGAGCTGAGATCCTAATTTGACTCCTGAGCTATTTCAAAAAATAGAAAACACCAGGCTGGAGTAGAAGATCTGAATAAGATGTATTGGAATATCTCCTTAAATCTGAACCTTGTCTTAGGGAAAGTCTTATAAAGACAGGTGCTACAAAATGTGGGCCTGATTCTGTGAGGTGTTAAAAGCTGGCTGAGAAGGGAGCAGCCTGGGACAGAGAAAGAGCTCCATGTATGACAGAAGAATCAAGGCTGAGTATGAACTTTTGTGCTATGAGTTTAGATTTATTGAATGTTTAAATAATTTCTGTTATTAAACCAGCCCAGGTGGGGTGCTGTTAGCCTCAGGAGAGACTCTGTGGAGTTCTTAAGGGGCCTGCAAGAAGGGGCTAACAGAGGCATGGTGCCTGCAAAGTGACCTTTGGCCATGAGAGGGCACTCAGGTGGCGGCCACCATATTACATCCCCCAACTACTTATCTCCTGGGAATGTTGTTCTATAGAGAGAAGAAAATAATTGACAAGGTTAAAAATAATTAGATAATATAGAATTCTTCCATCACTATGAAAGTGTAATGCAAAAAAGATATTCTGTGTAGCATGAAGAGTCCAGAAATCCCATGCAGAGAAATTTAATAAGTATTAATGATATTCTGAAGAAGATACTAGACTTGTTAGTGGTGTGCAGGATGCTTAGATCATGCTAATAGTAAAGCCTAACAGATTCCCTGAATGCCTTTCATGTTGCGCTGAGATTCTAGTTTCCATGGTAACCTAGAGCGAGTTAAGAAGGGTACTGTTAAACTGTATTGCAATTTTGCTTAGTCTCTCTGAAAGAAAAATGTTGGTGGAAACCATTTCTGCACCCACTGTTGTAATCAGTTTCCTCCTCTAGTTTCTATTGTCTGTACCTGAACAAGTTCTTTAGGGGAAAATATGAGTGGTTTAGTTAATGACCTATTTGTTGATACTGGAGCTTTACCAGCTGGCAAACTGTTCGAGACATTATACAAACCTCACGAAGCAATCAGAATATAAATAGGAAACATAAACTAAATCCCAGAAACCCTTAAAAACAGAACAAAATGGGCCAGATCCTAGCCAGAAGATCAGCCCCCAAGGACTCCCCAAGCATGGAGTCACCAGAGAAATTCCTAAGGGATCCCTTTCCCAGAATCCCATGTAGGCATCTCTAGGCGGCATGGCCAGGACACATCTATACCTTAGCAATCTCCAGCTGGCAGAATGGCCCTTTAGGGAGCATTGGCAACCAATGCAATGTTATAAAACTGCTGTGGTTTGAAAGGAGAATTATACCCAGTGGACCTGATTCTTCTAGTACACCAGTTATATATATGTGACTCTGAGGAGGTCAGTGTTTAAAATTGGAGTAGGACAATGGAGAATCAGGCTCACTGTTTCTGGTACAATAGAAAGAAGTATTCATTACTATAATCTGATGATGGCTGGAAACCATCAGATTTACCAACACTTCTAATTTGCATTGCATCGTTCATCTCCTTATGAAGATAGGCCAGCGCAGAACAGAAGTCTTTGAATTGGGACACATGGATTCTTTTCCCAACTCTGCTAGTGACTTGCTGGGTGATCTTGGGCAAGCCACTAAATTTCTCTGTGCCTCATTTTCCCCATAATTAAAATGAGAAAAATAATATTTACTGGTAATTAACCAACATGGGATTTTTGAGAGTTCATGCAATAACACCTGCACAGTGCATTGATATCCATGGTTGAAAGCTGCTATGGAAGTGCAAGATGGTATTATTATTATTATTCAAAGATGAAATATATGTAGAATAGTGTTTCAAATGACACAACAATTAACAGAGTTTATAACAGAAAATAGGAGGAATCTGTAAACAAGAATACAAGTAGCAGTAGGGGCTCACAAAGAACACATATTTTTCCAAATAAACCTTGCTTGAGCCTCATATTGTGAGATGATTCCCCAAAGTAGTGGCCCTTAAATTGTCCTTATGAAAATTACAGTTTTGAAAATGCTGACTGTTTAATGCTATTAAATCTATTTTTAGGAGGATGTGTGTAAGGGAGTTAAATAGCAATGCTGTAGAGTCATTCCACCTATGTTTTTGTAGATATTTTCATTTTTTTAGTGAATTTAATGTGTATGAAAGTTCCTAGATCAATATGGAATATGAAATCTCTGTTTATTCACAGAACAGGCACAACATTGGCAGTGGCTAATCAAGCATCCCCACACTACCCAACCAAAACATTGTAACCTTAACCAGGAGGGGGCACTGCTCATGATTAGAGGATGGCTGCTATGGTTAAATAAGTGTGTTGGAGGTGGCTGGAGAGTTCAAAGGGTTAACCTTCACACTGAGTCACAGATTGAGCAGAACAGAGAGTTGCATGTTGCAGCTGCAAGCAAGCTCTGGGTTGTGTCCTGTTAGGAAGATGTTAAGAAAGAATATAATAATGTAACTGATGATTACAAACTCTCCTTGTTTTTATAAGTACAACAAAGGCAGTTCATTTTCCATGCCCATTCACACCATTAGCTACTCTTTCAGACTGCCAGTAAGGTCCCCCTTTGATGTGGCCAGCTGTTCTTTAGTAACTAGATTGAGACAGCCCCTTCATTTCACATAGGCCGGGAAGCACTTTACTTTGGCTAGATTGGACCATCCATGGTACTGGTGCCCTGTAGGTGAAAGCCAACCTATCCTTTGTCAACTCTGAGCATCCCAGTCCCAGGAGGGAGGCAGGTATTTTAGTAGGAGCATCTATCAGCACAGGTGAACATTTGCACAGTGCGTATTTCTGTTTCATCTCCTCTCTGATAACTAGTGGTACATACAGTAGGCTTCAGTTCTTTTTCAAGTGCTAGCCCATACCCTATTCCACAGCTGGCGATCGACCATTGAATGTGCGTGCGTCAGAAAACTTTTTAGTTAGCAGTGCCTGGGTGGGGGAGGGGATGGGGCATGCACCTTTTTCTCCCTTTTGTGTTCAGCAAGGGTGTAAAGGGTGGAGCCACCTCAGTTTCCTCTTACCACTGTGGATGTAAAGGAGCAACTCCATTCAGAGCAATTTACCTCTGTGGTTAGTAAGTTGCTACAGCACGTTTTCTGGACCAGAGTCTTCAGGACCATCATTTGTCTGTGGGGCCGGTACCACTGATGGTTCTGCATAGTGGACTGCATGGCCCCCAGCTTCAGGCAGTGCCCCTCCTGCAAGGTTGCCATGCCTCTCAGTGACAGTCGCAGTGAGACGCACGTTCCAGACTGGTGTGAAATTTGCAGCTTCTTCTCAAAACGGAGTCAGCATTCAAGGGGGTCTCACTTGAAGCCTTCCTTCTGGTGTGGTCCATGCATCCAGACACCAACCCTGTACGCCAGACCTTAAGATCTTCAGGAGACCTAAGGTCTTTGAAGTCCATGGTGGAGACATCTTTAAAATGTCTGGAGGCGCCCTCCAAGTTGAGCTCAGTGCTGAGGAAACTCTGGGACACTGAGCAGAAGTCCTCAGGGGAGAGGAGTCATAGAATGCCTTCCCTAGGCTCAGGTGCTAATCCTCATTAAACTACAAGGCCATCCAATATCAAGGTTGCTTCAACGCTTAGAAAAAGCTCCCTGATGTGAGCATTAGCTGAGGAGACTCAGATGTACCACAGGTCTCGCCTAGTACTGGATCAGCCATGCTGGCTTCATGGATCTCACGAGCACCTGAGTGGCCACTGGTATTGGGACCAAAAAGAAAAGGAGTACTTGTGGCACCTTAGAGACTAACCAATTTATTTGAGCATGAGCTTTCGTGAACTACAGCTCACTTTAGTCTCTAAGGTGCCACAAGTACTCCTTTTCTTTTTGCGAATACAGACTAACACGGCTGTTACTCTGAAACCTGGTATTGGGACCGGCTCCATCCTGTGAAGCACCAACAGCAGCAAAGCAGCTTTAGCCAGTGATCAATGTCTTCCCCTCTGCACTACCACTGAGGCTCCCCTACTACAAGCTGAAATCACTAAAGAACTAAAATTACTAAGAGCTGAAATCACTGAGCGCTGTGTTAAGTAGTGTGGGGGGCCCCTGAAGATATATTGCGGAGCGGCTGGCAGAGCAGAGCAGTTTGCGGGACGGCTGGAGGGGTTCACTGGACGGCTGGTGGAGCAGAGTGGCTGGCGGAGCAGAGCAGTTTGCAGGATGGCTGGAGTGGCTCACGGGACGGCTGGTGGAGTGGCGTGGGCAATTTGCGGGACGGCTGGAGTGGCTCACGGAGTGGCTGGTGGAGCAGCTGGCGAAGCAGAGCAATTCGTGGGACGGCTGGTGAAGCAGAGTGGAGTGGAGCCCCACGGAGAAGCGGGGCAGTCGGCTTCGGGCCACGTAAGGTGCCCCTTCCCCCCCATCTCCACCCAGGCTGGGAGGTTAAACTCTGCAGATAAACTTTTGAAGACTTTTGGGTTGTTGGACTTTTGGGACTTTGGGTGATTTTGGGTTGCTGGACTTAAGTACCAAAGGGAAAGGACACGCCCCAATTTGCTTGGGGTGGGGTTTTGCTCATGGGTTGTGTTATGAATCCTGTTGGTGATGTTTCCCCAACATAATGCCACATTGTTTCTCTCTGTTATTAAAAGGCTTTTGCTACACTTAGACTCTGTGCTTGCGAGAGGGGAAGTATTGCCTCTTCGAGGCGCCCGGGGGGTGGTATATATTTGTCCCAGGTCACTGGGTGGGGGCTCGAGCCGGTTTTGCATTGTGTTATTGGAATGGAACCCCTAGATATTGAACCCGGCCCTTGTTGCTGCCAACTCTGGTGGGCAGAAGGGTTACACATAAGAACAAGTTATCTAGAGACCCCATCCTAGATTCCTGCCTAAAGTGGTGTTGGAATTTCACATAAACAAAACCATCAATCCACTTGTGTTCTTCCTGAAGCCTCACGCAGGAAGAGCCAAACAGAAGTTGAATATCCTGGATGTGAGAAGGGTCTTCTGTTCTACTTGGAGCAAACTAAGCCCTTCAGGAAATCCCACGGGCTCTTTGTTCCTGGGAGACAAGTGACAAGTGACAAGTGAGGGGAGGGCTCCTGCCTCATACTGGGAATGAGGGGCGATCAACAGGTTATCTCAAGTGCTTATATACAAATGCACAAAGCCTTGGAAACAAGCAGGGAGAACTGGAGGTCCTGGTGATGTCAAGGAACTATGACGTGATCGGAATAACAGAGACTTGGTGGGATAACTCACATGACTGGAGTACTGTCATGGATGGTTATAAACTGTTCAGGAAGGACAGGCAGGGCAGAAAAGGTGGGGGAGTAGCACTGTATGTAAGGGAGCAGTATGACTGCTCAGAGCTCCGGTACGAAACTGCAGAAAAACCTGAGTGTCTCTGGATTAAGTTTAGAAGTGTGTGCAACAAGAGTGATGTAGTGGTGGGAGTCTGCTATAGACCACCGGACCAGGGGGATGAGGTAGATGAGGCTTTCTTCCGGCTGCTCATGGAAGGTACTAGATCGCATGCCCTGATTCTCATGGGTGACTTTAATTTTCCTGATATCTGCTGGGAGAGCAATACAGCGGTGCATAGACAATCCAGGAAGTTTTTGGAAAGCGTAGGGGACAATTTCCTGGTGCAAGTGCTAGAGGAGCCAACTAGGGGGGGGGCGCTTTTCTTGACCTGCTGCTCACAAACCGGGTAGAATTAGTGGGGGAAGCAAAAGTGGATGGGAATCTGGGAGGCAGTGACCATGAGTTGGTTGAGTTCAGGATCCTGACGCAGGGAAGAAAGGTAAGCAGCAGGATACGGACCCTGGACTTCAGGAAAGCAGACTTCGACTCCCTCAGGGAACGGATGGCCAGGATCCCCTGGGGGACTAACTTGAAGGGGAAAGGAGTCCAGGAGAGCTGGCTGTATTTCAAGGAATCCCTGTTGAGGTTACAGGGACAAACCATCCCAATGAGTCGAAAGAATAGTAAATATGGCAGGCGACCAGCTTGGCTTAATGGTGAAATCCTAGCGGATTTTAAACATAAAAAAGAAGCTTACAAGAAGTGGAAGGTTGGACATATGACCAGGGAAGAGTATAAAAATATTGCTCGGGCATGTAGGAATGATATCAGGAGGGCCAAATCGCACCTGGAGCTGCAGCTAGCCAGAGATGTCAAGAGTAACAAGAAGGGTTTCTTCAGGTATGTTGGCAACAAGAAGAAAGCCAAGGAAAGTGTGGGCCCCTTACTGAATGAGGGAGGCAACCTAGTGACAGAGGATGTGGAAAAAGCTAATGTACTCAATGCTTTTTTTGCCTCTGTTTTCACTAACAAGGTCAGCTCCCAGACTGCTGCGCTGGGCATCGCAAAATGGGGAAGAGATGGCCAGTCCTCTGTGGAGATAGAGGTGGTTAGGGACTATTTAGAAAAGCTGGACGTGCACAAGTCCATGGGGCCGGACGAGTTGCATCCGAGAGTGCTGAAGGAATTGGCGGCTGTGATTGCAGAGCCATTGGCCATTATCTTTGAAAACTCGTGGCGAACGGGGGAAGTCCCGGATGACTGGAAAAAGGCTAATGTAGTGCCAATCTTTAAAAAAGGGAAGAAGGAGGATCCTGGGAACTACAGGCCAGTCAGCCTCACCTCAGACCCCGGAAAAATCATGGAGCAGGTCCTCAAAGAATCAATCCTGAAGCACTTGCATGAGAGGAAAGTGATCAGGAACAGCCAGCATGGATTCACCAAGGTAAGGTCATGCCTGACTAATCTAATCGCCTTTTATGATGAGATTACTGGTTCTGTGGATGAAGGGAAAGCAGTGGATGTATTGTTTCTTGACTTTAGCAAAGCTTTTGACACGGTCTCCCACAGTATTCTTGTCAGCAAGTTAAGGAAGTATGGGCTGGATGAATGCACTACAAGGTGGGTAGAAAGCTGGCTAGATTGTCGGGCTCAACGGGTAGTGATCAATGGCTCCATGTCTAGTTGGCAGCCGGTATCAAGTGGAGTGCCCCAAGGGTCGGTCCTGGGGCCGGTTTTGTTCAATATCTTCATAAATGATCTGGAGGATGGTGTGGATTGCACTCTCAGCAAATTTGCGGATGATACTAAACTGGGAGGAGTGGTAGATACGCTGGAGGGGAGGGATAGGATACAGAAGGACCTAGACAAATTGGAGGATTGGGCCAAAAGAAATCTGATGAGGTTCAATAAGGATAAGTGCAGGGTCCTGCACTTAGGACGGAAGAACCCAATGCACAGCTACAGACTAGGGACCAAATGGCTAGGCAGCAGTTCTGCGGAAAAGGACCTAGGGGTGACAGTGGACGAGAAGCTGGATATGAGTCAGCAGTGTGCCCTTGTTGCCAAGAAGGCCAATGGCATTTTGGGATGTATAAGTAGGGGCATAGCGAGCAGATCGAGGGACGTGATCGTTCCCCTCTATTCAACATTGGTGAGGCCTCATCTGGAGTACTGTGTCCAGTTTTGGGCCCCACACTTCAAGAAGGATGTGGATAAATTGGAGAGAGTCCAGCGAAGGGCAACAAAAATGATTAGGGGTCTGGAACACATGACTTATGAGGAGAGGCTGAGGGAGCTGGGATTGTTTAGTCTGCAGAAGAGAAGAATGAGGGGGGATTTGATAGCTGCTTTCAACTACCTGAAAGGGGGTTCCAAAGAGGATGGCTCTAGACTGTTCTCAATGGTAGCAGATGACAGAACGAGGAGTAATGGTCTCAAGTTGCAGTGGGGGAGGTTTAGATTGGATATTAGGAAAAACTTTTTCACTAAGAGGGTGGTGAAACACTGGAATGCGTTACCTAGGGAGGTGGTAGAATCTCCTTCCTTAGAGGTTTTTAAGGTCAGGCTTGACAAAGCCCTGGCTGGGATGATTTAACTGGGAATTGGTCCTTCTTCGAGCAGGGAGTTGGACTAGATAACCTTCTGGGGTCCCTTCCAACCCTGATATTCTATGATTCTATGATTCTATGATTCCACTTAGAGAAATCTTCAACTGATAGCCCAGTGCATGAAATATTGATTGGCAGAGACACATCTCCCTGTCAGCACATTGCTAACACATTGCACCAGGATGCAGGCTGCCTCAGTGGTATCTTTAGTGCACTTACCCCTCAGGAACATCTGCAAGCCAGCAACTTGGTCATCTGTTCACGCATGCACAAAGAATTATGCATTGGTGCAGGCAACCAGAGATGATGCCAAGTTTGGCAGGGCCATACTACAGCCCCTGTTGGTGTGACTTCCTTATACCATCCTCCAGAAAGGTCTACAGCTTGGGAATCACCAGCAGTGGAAAATAATATGGACTGTCACTCAAAGAAGAAAAGGAGATTACTTACCTATACAATACTCATGCTTTTTGAGATGTGTAGTCTGTGTAATATTCCATGACCCACATTCTGTCCCCGTCACTTGGGAGTCCACAAGTCATGGGCTCCGGGAGTGGGAAAGGAAGTGAGGGTAGTGGGGCAGCTCTCTGCCCCTTATACCTTCACTGAATGCATGAGGCAGTGAAAGATGCATGCGCTGCCCCACAGTCACTGCTAACTAGAATGTTCTATAATGTATGTGCACTGAACATGCAATCATCAGCTGAAGAACATGTATATGCACTACACATCTCAAAGAACATCCATTACTGCATAGGTGAGTAACCTCCTTATTTTAGGATAATCTTCATTTTAATGCACTAAAGAGCTTATTTCCATTTCAAGGATGTTATACTGATGTTGTAATCTCTCTTGCCCTAGCATGGTTTGCAGAACTGACAATTGTGAGTTGATCTGGCCAGTATTTGATGGCATGCATGTGGATAATGTAATTTTCAGCATCTTTCAAGTTTCAGACAGGCCTTTTGTATCTAATGTGAACCACCAGTTAAAGCTAATCCCTTTAAAGTTTCTAGGAAATTTTAAATGAACTGAAAGCACCAGTTGAAGGGTCCAGGGCTGTTCCATTAATCTCACCGAGATTTGTAAAACTGTAAACTGTGCCTCAGCACAGTTAAAATACAACAGGATCACACTAATGGGGCTGTGATAAATGAAGGGCAGGGAATTGCTTGCTCCCTTTTATGGACACCCAGCCAGCCAGTTAGCTATAAAAATTCCTCTTAGTAGTTGTTCTCTACTTGCGTTACCTGTAAAGGGTGAAAAAGTCTCCCTGCATAGGTAAAAGGAAGGGAGTGGGCACCTGACCAAAAGAGCCAATGGGAAGGCTAGAACTTTTAAAAATTGGAAAAAAACCTTCTCCTTTGTCTGTCTGCGTTGCTCTCTGGGAGAGGCAGACAGGGCAGAACTATGTTGTAAAAAGCTTGGGCCAGGTACGAAAAATCATCAGATCATACCTAAAAACTACTCATTTGAAACCCCAGATATGTAAGTAGATCAGGAAATGTCTAGGAAGATGTGATTAGGTTTATTTCCTTTATTTCTTTATGGCTTGTGGATTCCTCTGTGCTAACCTCAAATGCTTTTGTTTTGCTTGTAACCTTTTAGCTGGACCCCAAGAAAGTTATTCTTGATGCTGAATTTTTGGAAGTGGGTTTTTTAAATCAAGCAATAGCCCAAGTTTTTCAAATGTATTCTTTCCTTTTGTTTTTAATAAAATTTACCTTTTTAAAGAGCAGGATTGGATTTTGTGTCCTAAGAGGTTTGTGCACATGTTTAATTAGCTGGTGGCAACAGCTGATTTCCTTTGTTTTCTTTCTCAGCTCTTCCCATGAGTGTGTGTGTGTGTGTGTGTGTGAGAAAGGGCTTGAGGGTACTCCATAGGAAGGAATTCCCAAGTGCGCCTTCCTGGGTTCTCAAAGGGCTTTTTGCACTTGGATGAAATTGCTCATGCTTTTGTTTAATTCATTCCTCCACTCCACTCTGTGAATGCAGGGGGATAAACTGTACAGTTAGTTAAGCTGTTTTCTTCAGTTCTTTTTTTTTTTTTAACTAAAATTTGTAGATCTCTTTTTTAAAAAAACGTATTTACTTGAAAAAGGAAGTGGAAGCCATTGTATTCTTGTCAGTGCTTCATTTATAATCACATTGGCTATTTCTTAAGGCAAATCAGAAAGCCTAATAATTGAAAACAGTTTGTGCACTCTTTGCTGCCCTGAGGAGCTTACAGTCTAAAGTACAGATAATGCTGTAGGCCAAGTTCACCATTGTTGTAACTGAGCGCTACTCTACTGAAATCAGAGACATGCCACCTGCATATGCCAACTGTCAACCTGTGCAATGGGTCAAGACAATAGCATGTTCTGGGTAGGTGGATTGTGGGGTGACAAAACAAGAGGGGAGAAGAAATTATTTGGAGAGCATGATCATTTATTTAATTTTTCAATGTTGCTAACTCAAACAATTGTATCATGAGTCTTGCAATATTTAGTGATTATAATGATCTGAGGGTGCAGGTCCTTGGTTTCAGCAGGTCTGGGACCATGAGGGCCTGAGGTCTCTGACATGCCCTTGTTACCAGAAAGGAATACAGATAAAGCAGCACCTCAGTAATCTTGGAAGATCAGATCCTACAGGACATCCTATTGGGATACCCACAGCCTGGGGCACCTAATTGGCTTGCACCCATACTTAAGACAGGAAGAGAACTGGGTAGGTTGTCTGAGTGACTGTGCAGACGTCCTGTTGCTACTGCATTGGATCCTACTCTTTGCCTGTCTCCTGCGATCTGGCTCCAACATGACTCCTGCTCTGCGCCCATCCTGATCTTGGTTCCTGCCTTGCTCTTGCTCTGTACCTGATTTTTGCCTTTCCCCTGGTTCCTGTCCCTATGCCGCACTCCTGATCATCAAATCTGACTCCAGCTCTGATCCTTGGCTCAACTCCTGAGTCCAACTTTGACCCTGGCCTTTAGGCCAGTCTGCCTATGCCCTAGTTCCTTACAGTGATTTTCTTTATGTCCTGGATTCAATAGATCTAGAAACTAAAAAAAAAAAAGCTAAGATTTTCCTGGCATCTATTGAATCTTAGCTTTTTTTTTTTTTACTTTCTAGACCACTGCATTGCAGAGAAAAACATGACCCAGATGCATGCTGAAGGCCCAAAAACCAGAAGGCAAATAAAAACCAAAAAAATTACTGTTTTTTTTTTTAAACTCTTCACATTGGATGGTAATCAGAGCAGGTTGCGCAGCAGGGACAGAAGGATGGTGAAGAAATTTGGCAGCATGTGAGCTCCAGAAGAAGGAAGAGGAGTGTCCATGTACCAGCAATGCAGATACAGGTGAGCAACTGTTTTCATGTTCTCTCCACAGGTACTAATGCGGAGAGTAGACTAGATGATGCATCTGAGGGAAGGGAGCAGAAGGAGATTCCACCGATTGGAAGGCATGAGATGCACTGTCCTAGGGATGGGGGTTCCACGACCGCCGCTCCCAAGAGAAGGAGGTGGGTGGTGGTGGTCGGGCACTCCCTCCTCAGGGGGACTGAGTCATCTATCTGCCGCCCGACCAGGAAAACCAAGAAGCCTGCTGCTTGCCAGGAGCTAGGATTCACGATGTGACGGAGAGACTGCTGAGACTCATCAAGCCCTTGGATCGCTACCCCTTCCTGCTTCTCCACGTAGGCACCACTGATACTGCCGAGAATGACCTTGAGCGGATCACTGCAGGCTACGTTGCTCTGGGAAGAAGGATAAAGGAGTTTGAGCTGCAAGTGGTGTTCTCGTCCATCCTCCCTGTGGAAGGAAAAGGCCTGGGTAGACACCGTCGAATCGTGGAAGTCAACGAATGGCTACGCAGGTGGTGTCCGAGAGAAGGCTTTGGATTCTTTGACCATGGGATGGTGTTCCAAGAAGGAGGAATGCTAGGCAGAGACGGGCTTCACCTAACAAAGAGAGGGAAGAGCATCTTTGCAAGCAAGCTGGCTAACCTAGTGAGGAGGGCTTTAAACTAGGTTCACCAGGGGAAGGAGACCAAAGCCCTGAGGTAAGTGGGGAAGTGGCATACCAGGAAGAAGCACGAGCAGGAGAGCACGAGAGGGGAGGGCTCCTGCCTCATACTGAGAAAGCGGGACAATCAGCGAGTTATCTTAAGTGCCTATTCACAAATGCAAGAAGCCTGGGAAACAAGCAGGGAGAACTGGAAGTCCTGGCACAGTCAAGGAATTATGATGTGATTGGAATAACAGATACTTGGTGGGATAGCTCACATGACTGGAGTATCATCATGGATGGATATAAACTGTTCAGGAAGGACAGGCAGGGCAGAAAAGGTGGGGGAGTTGCATTGTATGTAATAGAGCAGTATGACTGCTCAGAGCTCCACTATGAAGCTGCAGAAAAACCTGAGAGTCTCTGGATTAAGTTTAGAAGCGTGAGCAACAAGGGTGATGTCGTGGTGGGAGTCTGCTATAGACCACTGGACCAGGGGGATGAGGTGGATGAGGTTTTCTTCCAGCAATTAACAGAAGTTACTAGATCGCAGGCCTGGTTCTCATGGGAGACTTCAATCACCCTGATATCTGCTGGGAGAGCAATACAGCGGTGCACAGACAATCCAGGAAGTTTTTGGAAAGTGTAGGGGACAATTTCCTGGTGCAAGTGCTGGAGGAACCAACAAGGGGCAGAGCCCTTCTTGACCTGTTGCTCACAAACCAGGAAGAATTAGCAAGGGAAGCAAAAGTGGATAGGAACTTGGGAGGCAGTGACCATGAGATGGTCGAGTTCAGGATCCTGACACAGGAAGAAAGGAAAGCAGCAGAATACGGACCCTGGACTTCAGAAAAGCAGACTTTGACTCCCTCAGGGAACTGGTGGGTAGGATCCATGGGGAGAAAAACATGAGGGGGAAAGGAGTCCAGGAGAGCTGGCTGTATTTTAAAGAATCCTTATTGAGGTTGCAGGAACAAACCATCCCAGTGTGTAGAAAGAATCGTAAATATGGCAGGCAACCAGCTTGGCTTAACAGTGAAATCCTTGTTGATCTTAAACACAAAAATGAAGCTTACAAGAAGTGGAAGATTGGACAAATGACCAGGGAGAAATATAAAAATATTGCTCAGGCATGCAGGTGTGAAATCAGAAAGGTCAAATCACACTTGGGCCTTGGCTACACTTACAGATGTACAGCACTGTGAGTTAAACCCGCCTTCGTACAGCTGAGTAGGGAAGGCGCTGCAGTCTGTCCACACTGACAGCGCATTGTTGTGGCCACATTTGCAACATTTGCAGCTGCATTGGGAGTGGTGCATTGTGGGCAGCTATCCCAGCATTCAAGTGGCTGCAACATGCTTTTCAAATGGGGGCGGGGCGGGTGTAATGGTCTCAAGTTGCAGTGGGAGAGGTTTAGGTTGGATGTTAGAAAAAACTTTTTCACTAGGAGAGTGGTGAAGCACTGGAATGGGTTACCTAGGGAGGTGGTGGAATCTCCTTCCTTAGAGGTTCTCAAAGTCAAGCTTGACAAAGCCCTGGCTGGGATGATTTATTTGGGGATTGGTCCTGCTTTTAGCGGGGATTAGACTAGATGACCTCCTGAGGTCCCTTCCAACCCTGATATTCTATGATTCTATGTAATGAAGATATCACAGTGTTTTTACTACGTTGTATAAACTAAATAGTAGGTAAGTGTTGCTATCTTAATGGTGACCTCTGCAGGCCTTTGGTCATAATGTATAACATACCTATTAACGTGCTTACCTCTTTTCCTATTCCTTATGCTAGGGACAAAGTGTGGATGGGTCTTGTGAATATTTTACTGGAATGATCTTTTGCTTGTGACTTAGCTTCAGGCTTTACATGACGCCTAGGAGGGCAGCTGCATAAAAAAGGACATAAAATTTAAGTTACTTTGAACAATTCCATCACATGTCTAATGATTTATGGAAAATATGGATACATTCATCTAAAGTTGTAAGGTAATCAAGAAAATGCCACCTTAGCAGCACTGTAAGATCACATCACTAGCTGGGAATTCTGAGAGTTCTAGAACACAGGATGAATGTAGGTACTAGTTGGTAGTGAAGCACCATAGGGTAACATGCCAGTCTTCAGATGTGAACAGACAATATGATCTCTGGCCCAAAGAGCCTACAACCTAAAAGCCAAATCCTGTAGTCCTTACAAGGCCTTTTATTCAGGCAAAACATTTAAGCCATTGGTTTCAATGAGCATTTTCCCTGGGTAAGGACTACAGTGTTTTGGCCTAGAGTGTGACTATAGTGACCTATTCATTCTCAGATGGTGGTGGTTGGAGTGAGTATGTGTACTATTCCTTTAAACGTATCAGGAGTGGCTCTGAAGAAAGATCTATGGAGCAGAGATACTATTGAACAGAGAGACACACAGATGCAGTAAGTTTAGAGATAATCCTGTCTTCCGTATTTCTAATTCATTTTTGAAGAAAACACCTCTTTCTGTGTTGCTTTACGGGCCCTCTCAGAGGTCCTGAGAGGCCCGGGCCACTTCCAGCTTTTGAGGCCATAATACAAATAAAAAATGACAGCACATGAAAACAAAATAAGGCACCAAAAAAGTGAGACATAAATTGAATATTTTTTTATTTAACAGATGCTTTTCTAGCCTTTTTCTGTGCAAATGCACTAATTATTGAGGAAAAATCTAGCTTTCATGCAATGTCACAGTTGATATTAAGCATGGTGAGCCCATTCAAATGCTCTTTTCCCATAGTTGAACAGTGATAGTTCTTTACCTGCTTCAACACATTGAAGGTGCATTCTCCTGAAGCCACTGATGCAGGCAAATGGACAAAAATACGCAATGCAATTGTGATATTAGGAAACACCTGAGAGAGTCCAAGTTCGAGTATTTCATGTAGCAATTCCTTTGGCTTGCAATCCAATTTAAAGTTTGTGGAATATACTTGTTTGAGGAAGATGACCTCGTCACTGAGATCTTTTGAGATTTCTTTGTTGTACTGTTGCTGAAATTGTTCAACTGCAGAAAGTAGATCTTCATTACTCAGTCTGTTGACCTGCCAAAGAAACCCAAAAAGGGTACAAATTAGTCAGAGTGACTCAAATCGACGTGTAAGACCTGATTGAATAGAGTCAATGATAACAAGGAAGACATTGACCCTATAATGCTGCTCGGCATTGGATTCAGTAGGTAAGTTGCGAATGGTGGAGAACTCAGATGAAATGCCAATATTCTGTGCTACTAATTTGGACTCAGTCAGGATTGTATTGCATTGTTCATAAATCTGAATGTCATTGTTAAGACTTTCAGTGTTATCCCTCTCAACATCAAGTGTAGCATTGCGTGCTTCAATTACCAGATTAGT
Organism: Caretta caretta; assembly: GCF_965140235.1. Classification (NCBI taxonomy): domain Eukaryota; kingdom Metazoa; phylum Chordata; order Testudines; family Cheloniidae; genus Caretta; species Caretta caretta. Next base: position 88,596,406 of record NC_134213.1, on the reverse strand, counting down.
TTGGTGAATCATTGTAAGTAGCTTCATCCACAAAGATGACATTGGAATGTGTACAAATCTGGACATGTGCTTCTGAATAGACTGACGTTCAGTTCGAGCCTGTGCAGTGAGATTGAGAGATTCAAGCTCATTTAAAGCCTTTCTCACTGAATTCAGATGCTGCACAACTGGTTGAACACCATCAATCTGTGCAGACCATCTAGTTTTGGATATCCCATGCAGTGAAGCAGGAAGATATTGCTTCAGAATTTCCCACCTTTGTGGACTGCTACTGAAGAGATTGTACATTTGCTGATCGGTTCCAAAGTAAGTAATTGCCTCCTTGCATGATTCAGCACAGTCAACACCTACAAGGTTTAGTGTGTGGTTTCCACAGCTGGAGAAAACACAGTTTGAATTATGCTCAAGCAGAACTGCTTGTACACCTTTGTACTTCCCAGCCATATTAGATCCATTGTCATAGGCTTGACCAGTGCAGACTTGAAAATCTAACTTTAAAACCTTCTAGAATTGCTAGAACTCGAGCAGCAATTTCTTTTCCAGTTTTTCTCGTGAAATTATCAAACAAAATAAACCTTTCTTTCATTGAAAATTTTAAGCTGTCTACAATCTTAACATATCAAATAACCATAGTAGTCTGTTCTTTGTGAGAACAAGCTGGAGTGGCATCAACGATTGAAAAATACTTCGCATTTCAAATCTCATCAAGAATTGTTGTTTGTACGAATGACCCACATAGCTCAATAAACTCATTTTGTATGTGTGTGGAGAGATAATGGACTTGCATGCACTTTTGACTCTCTTGCAGTTCTCGAACACATTTAATGTGCTCTGATAAAAGTGGGTCATATTTGCTGAGGAGCTCAACTATGCCTAGAAAGTTTCCATTTGCACGATCACCAATACATTGACTGGAACCAAAGAAAGCCAATCCCTGCTCAGAAGGAAAAAGGATGACATCCAGGATGCGCTCAAGAAGTTTTTTCCAGTTATTAGTTTCTGTAGATAGTTCAGTCAAAAGTAAATTCTCAACTGAACTTTCAGCTGATACTGCCCTACTGGCTGATTTCCATGCAACATAGTTTTCTTTGTGTGATGTTGAACTCTCATGTGATGGTATTTGGTCTGTCAACTTCCTCCAACCTCTGTTGATGCTCCATCCTGATGGATCAGAGAGAACTGATGCATTTGCAGCACTTTTGTTCAAAATGAAGCAGGATGCTCAGTACAGAGATTGTTTCCAGCATAACCAGTTTCTTGTGTAGGTCTCACCATTTGGAAGAGTTTTTGTCAGCAGACGAGTAGGGAAAGCATGATTATCAGCATCATTTGGGCAGCATTTCTCTTGTCAATAATTCCAATGTCAGTCACAGTCAAACCTGTAGTACTCATGAATTGCTCTTGCTGCATAAGATCTACATCTTCCTATTGCTGTTGAGTTTCTTGATGAAACACAGGATCTTCTGCTGCATCTGTTACTGTTGGCACATCTCCTTCTTTACTACTATCCTCATGTTCAGGTATTGGCATTGAAATATCACCTGTTGCAATTGGGGAGTTTTTATTATCTGTAGTATTGTTTGTTGGCTAAGGTGTGTTTTCCAGTGGTTTAAGAAATAAAGTTATTGGCTTTGAGCTCTTAGCTGCAGCTTCACTCCGTTGTTTTCGCCATCTCTTGCTTATACCACTTTCAAATCTCCTCTTCAAAGTGATTTATCTGGTCAATATGTAGCCTATCCACACTTGAAATATTCTGCTATAAATAAGTAGCTTATCTACACTTGAATCTTCTACTGTAAACATGTACACAAATGCTGAATGGTACATAAATGCTGAAAAGACTTAAAATGAAGTAATACTAATTAAGAACACAAAATGAAACAGTCAGGTTATTATCCTTATCACTGAATCAAAACTCAAGCACGCAAGGTATAATATAACAGGCTGAGCTGAAGACAAAGGGATGACATATATATATATAGTAAACACAGACACGGATACAGACAGAGGGTTAATGTCCAAAAATTTCAAACATGTGTCCTCACAAAATTCACTGTACAAGATTGTCCTCACAAATTTTCACCTTGAATCTGGGTCTATAGACTATGAAAGCCTGTGATGAAGGCCAAGCTACCAGGCTAGGGCTCAACCAACCAACCAGTCACCTCTTTTAGCTACCATATGAAGATAATAATGAGGAATTCTCACACATAATTCATTCGTCAACTAAACGTAAAACTATAAAAACACTAAAATGTAACAATTCTCTGCCTTGCAACATGCACTTGATCCAGCACCAGCCATTACTAGTAGTTTGTTTATATAATCAGCTGATCTGAGAGGACACGTTCATCACGGTCTAATCTTGTGCCATCAGAGCCGATATATTTTTATTAATATTTATGAACATTTTAAACTCTTCAATATGACAAAATCTATATCAGTTAACAAAAAAATTATGTCTTTTACCAAATCACATCTCTTATTTGCTTAAATTTGCAGCTCCAAGCCAAGAGAGTGTGTCACATTTTGGTCTGATATGGATGCGCATAAAAAGAAGTTGCAAAATTATCAAATGCCAAAAAATTAACAAGTGTTTAAATTTGAAGCCCCCTTTGAGCTTGAGGCCCAGGCCAAAGGGGGAGTTGTAAGAGCTGGTGAATCTGTCTCTTTCCAGATTCACAGACAGACATAAATAAGTTCATCCAGCCCAAATGAGTTGTTGATGATGCATTCTAGGGACACATGGGGAAACATATTCCTATGCAACATGGTCCCCATGAAGCAGAATGAACAGGATGATTCTATTGTGTATTGCATGAAAAGAGATACCTTTAATTTTTAAAGGAAAAAGAAAATGGAAGTAGTGCAACGTGGGTCTTAAAAGGACTGGAGAACCTTTGCTGAAAGGTTTTGTTGTGTTTTTCCCAGTGTGACTGCTGTTCTGTGAGATGACCCATCTACATCCTGTGACTATCACCCTTATCCTTTTATTACTGGACTAGATCAAGAGAATTGCATTTATAATTCAAACAACTGTTACACAAAGAGACTCCTATTGCAAGTGTTATGGACAGGCGAGCAGAAAGAATCAGGGCAAAAAGGGAGGCATAATTAAAAATTAGAAGTTGGGCTTCAGTAAAGAAGATTAAGGTATTAGACAGACCCAAAAGCTGCAGTGGCTGCACAGGAGCACTTAATTTTCTTTCCGAGGGTAGGCTGCAAGCCCTGACTCCTAGACTCTTGATAATGTTTCTGTGATTGCAGTGTGAGTCAGTACAAAATGTCTCTCTGCTTTCTCCTGTTCAGCCTGGCATTATCACACCACAGTAATTACATTAGATTTTCACAAAATGAGACAAAATAAATATGGGTTTATTGCAGGCATCAATTTTTGAATAGGGGTAAAATGGCAATTCCTTGATTTTTGAAGCAATAATTTCGATGTCGGCAAGTCCTGTTTGTCTTTTCCCCTGGCTGGATAAATGAGACTTCTTGATTCTGCAGTGGTTACTCAGACAGAGGGAATAAGGGAGTTTACCTTTGAAAGGACAGCTGGATTTGGCCCTGTGAATTTTAAGAGTGTTTTTGTTTCCTCCTTTTATTTACTATATGTAAAATATTAAAACTGATTTATTTCAGTTTTCCTTCTCCATAAGAAGGATCTTTGTGTCATGCTCTTTCTATCTCTACATGGCTGGTAATCTTGTGAACTAAGAATTTTTTGCTTTACATCAAGGTTCATGTTAGAAAAGCACAATTTAAAATAATCTTCAGTGCAATTGAGAACCACAGTTGGAAATGCGTGACTTTACCTTTCTCAATCCTCTCTGGGTATAGTCTACCACTAGCAACTGTACAGGAGTCAATGTGTTAGCTTGTGCCAACCCCTCCCCGCATTGTCCACACTGAAACCCCCTGGAGCACATGTCTCAAATCAAGTAGAGGGTGAGCAAGCTAGCGCACCTGAGAGGTGTGGGTAAGTACGTGTGTTAGCTGTGGCATGAACCCATACCCATGCCAGTTTGCTGTGTGGATGGGGGCAATTTGCCAATCAATATCTGGGTGGGGAGTATACCGTCCTCCACAATTTCAGCCAAAGCAGCAGGAATATTTACCTCTACTGGGAAGTTTCACAGAGGCAAGAGCAAGTAGTATGCATACTCTTCCAGAGTCGTCTCATTCTCCTTTTAACCCCTTTTACCTTGACAGATGGCCTGGGTTTCATGCTGCTACTTCTGCATGCACACAGCTCTCAGTGACTGCGGTGGGAGTTGCAGAACTGAAACAGCTGCAGAACTAGGCCTCCTGATTGCACACAGTAAGAGGGATTGGAATCCTAGATTCCTGGTTTTTAAAGTGTTTTGAGAAATGACTGTATTAGAATGTTACTGTGGGGTTCCAACTTCTTGCTTGTTTCTTCAAGTGAGAAGACATTTATTTGTAAGTGCCAGTCCTGCAAACTTAATCTGCTATCTAAAGTACAGCTGTCTGGCTAGTGCGTTGCCACCGATATAAAAAGAACATGTAGACTGAATTCTTCCTTCAATTATTTTTATTATTATTTGTATTTCAGTAGTGCCTAGTAGCCTGGTCATGGACCATGACCCCATCGTGCCAGGCGCTGTACAAACACAGAACAAAAAGATGGTCCCTGCTCCAGAGAGCTTTCAATCTAATTACAGGACAACAGGTGGAGACAGACAGATGGAGGAGTATAAAAAACCAGTGAAACAGTATAGGTCATCCTGATAGGCAGCGGTCTCAGTACAGTGAGATATAGTGACCTAACTGTTGTTTTTTTTGTGAACATCATGGAAAAGATCTTGAAGGAGGATAATGCCTTAGTTCTGCAGATGTTTATAGGGAGCTCATCCAAAGCATGAATGGCCGCGCTGGGGAAAGCACAAAGGTGCTTGTTTAAAAATTGAACAAGTGGCAGATGAAAGGTGATGACGTTGGCTTATCTGAGATGGGAGCTGACAGTTTGATAGTGAATAAAAGATGTCAGGTATGGTGGGGATAGGCCATTTTATCCCATAGTCTTCAATGCAGCTGTGCAGGTGTCAATGAAGGCAGCATTTGGCCCCCACACTAAGAAATGAGTTAACAATTGTTTTGGTGATGCATGTACCAAGGCAGAAACTGGCTCCTCCCTTAGCTCCAAATGGCCGACAGGGATAGACCATAATAAAAACTTAATTTTCTGACACTTAATCAGTATGGCTGACTCTGGTGCACACAGGGATCAGATCTGTTGAGCAAGAAGCTGCTGCTGTGTGTAGTCAATGCTCAGAGAAGAGCTGGCATCTTAATTGTGGCAGAATCATTATACAGTTATGGCTCAGTTATAATAACCTCTGTGGTAGAGGAGGATGTGAGGTGCTCCACCCCAGAGGTGGCTTCTAGAGGAATTGTATTGTACACAGCTGCAATTGTACTGTACACAGCCACAGCCACATTACCTCCAGTAATGGAGGGGGAGTATAGCCTCTGCCTCAAGCTTAGAGCAGCCTCATTCCTTCCCTGCTCCCTTTGGGGAGTCAAGCCCTTGCAGCGGCACTAGCCACCAGGAGTCCTTGAGTTCATATTTGCTTCCTGCTCCTGTGCAGGGAGCGCAAAGGGTGAGGGGAGAGAGGCTATTGTGCTTTCTTGACCTCCCCACCCCTCTGTGTCCCTTCAAAAGGCAAGTAGATATATGAAAGGTTCTGTGAAGACAAAGTATTGTCAGAACATGCATATTGGCAGTTGTAGCTTCCAAGTGGCAAAATGTATATTAAAAGGAGCAATTAACACTAACAGTCTCGCATTAAGAGTGAGTGCATAATAAAGAAGCCTCAGCTTGAATTGCCACAGATCATCCCATGTCTAACGGTAAAGACGAAGAAGGGTGGTACATGTGGGCAAAGGGATCAGCCAAGCTGCCTTTTAGTATCTCTTCCTGTCAATCCTAAAACTGATGATTCCAGCTCATGTACAGTGAGCTGTTTGTCAGTGTCGCAGCACCCCTTAGGCTCACATCCAGCAAAGAAGACATTTGTGCCTGGTGAGGTGAAGACAAGTTCTCTACAGTTCCCTTAGGGCCTAACTCTAACTTATACCTTCTTATGCTCTCCTGTTACTTGATTTTCTTGATATACTTATCTCTTCTGGGCCTCTGGCATGTAAGTCACACCAGCTTACACTGCCTCAGAATTGCATCTGAATTTGTCCCTGAGCATCATCCTGAATCTGAGAGAAGAGATATATATCGCTCCAGTGTGGAAGGAACTAAGGGATTTTCAATCTCTTATTTACATACATAGCTAAATGTAATGATCTAATCATATCTAAAGTGCCCTTAACTGTAGTAGCCTTTGCTCTTGTGCAGTACTCAAGGATGTGTCACCTAAGTTGAAAGGTAATTACAGTTTAGGTTCTGGTCCTGAAGTCAATAGGAGTTTCGTCTGAGCCAGGATTGAATAAAACTTGAGGCTAGAGAGGCCTGGGTCATGAACTGATGTACCAGGTGTGTAGCTGGTAGGTTGGGGGGAAGGAATTCTTCCCAGCCCCCTGTGCAAAGGCAAGGAAAAAGCTATAGTAGTAGAACTACATAAGAACATAAGAACGGCCATACAGGGTCAGACCAACTGTCCATCTAGCCAGTATCCTGTCTTCCTACAATGGTCAATGCCATGTGCCCCAGAGAGAATGAATAGAACAGGTAATCATCAAGTGATCCATTCCCAGTTTCTGGCAAACAGAGGCTAGGTACAGCATCCTGGCTAATAGCCATTGTTGGACCTATCCTCTATTAACTTATCTAGGTCTTTTTTGAACATTCTCTGGCAAAGAGTTCCACAGACTGACTGTGCGTTGTGTGAAAAAACACTTCTTTTTGTTTGTTTTCAACCTGCTGCCTATTAATTTCATTTGGTGACCCCTAGTTCTTGTGTTATGAAAAGGAGTAAATAACACTAGTTTATTATAAGCAGTATATGCCCAATATTTTAAGAGAGGGGACACCCTGTATCATTTTCCAATTGATTTGATTAACTAGACAAATTAATCAACATTTTAGAATCTTTAAATCAAAACTAGATGTCTTTCTAATAGGTGACAGGTTTCAGAGTGGTAGCCGTGTTAGTCTGTATCAGCAAAAATAACGAGGAATCCTTGTGACACCTTACAGACTAACACATTTATTTGGGCAGACACTTTTGTGGGTTAGAGCCCACTTCATCAGATGCATGGAGTGAAAATACAGGAGCAGGTATACATACATAAAAGGATGGGGGTTGCTTTACCAAGTGTGAGGTCAGTCTAACAAGATAAATCAATTAACAGCAGGATACCAAGGGAGGAAAAATAACTTTTTTGTGTGTGTTCTAACCCCCAAAAGCTTATGCCCAAATAAATTTGTTAGTCTCTAAGGTGCCACAAGGACGCCTCGGTATTTTTTCTAAAAGGTATACGCCAGTTCAGCCACAAGTTTCTGGGCTGGATGGTGTTCACAAGATCTATGAATTTTGCTGCATCTATAATATTATATGAATATTAGCAGTGTTCTTCAGAGAATACTGCATGTAGGAGCTGGTTAAAAAGAGACTATTTTGTGATTTTTATTTTTTTTAAAGAATAACAAGTTTTTTGTTTGAAATTTTTGGGTTTTTTTGTTTTGTTTTGTTATTTTCAACAATTATTTTCATCAATTATTTTCAACTAAATGAAAAAATTTTAAAAACATTTTGAAAATTTTCATTTTGACGGAGAAAAAGATTTTCTTGCTTTTAAGCCTTTTTTTCCCTTAAAGAGCGAAAAATTGAGGAAGATTTTCCCCACCAAAAAGAAACAAACTTTTTTTGAAAATTTTCATTCAACAATGTTGACCAAAATGAAAATTTTCCATAGAAATTTTCAATACGGTTGAAAAGCCATTTTTCAATGGAAAAAACGTTGACCAATTTTGGGGGGTTAGTTCTACTACAGATATTGAGGTAACTGGTGAGTTATACCAGATGCTTTGAGGCCCCCTGCTGGAGTCCTCATGGTCCTACCATACCCTATCCCTGGAAAGAAGCAGTAAGGTTGGTCCTCCAGGCCTGCCTAGAAAGGCTGCAGGGAATCAGACTATCAGAGCGTAGCAGGCTGAGATAAAAGGAGCTGCAGGTCCTGAGCAGGTCAGTTGCTGGCTGGGACCAGAAGGGTGAGGAAAGCTGGAAGACACAGAAAGTCTCCAGGCAAAGAGGCCAGAGAGAGACCCTGCTCTCAAGCAGGGATAAGACAGAGAGAGCCCAAGGACTGTAACCCAAAGGCAGTGGTTCCCAAACTTGGTTCGTGGCTTGTTCAGGGTAAGCCCCTGGCAGGCTGTGAGACGCTTTGTTTATCTGAGCATCCACAGGTACGGCCGCCCACAGCTTCCAGTGGCCGCAGTTCACCGTTCCCAACCAATTGAAGCTGCGGGAAGCGGTGGCCCAGCCTGCGCTGCTTCCTGCAGCTCCCATTGTCTAGAAACGGCGAACCGTGGCCACTGGGAACTGCGGGTGGCCATACCTGCGGACGCTCAGGTAAACAAAGCGTCTCGCAGCCCACCAGGGGCTTTACCCTGAACAAGTCGTGAACCAAGTTTGGGAACCACTGCCCTAAGGCAATGGGTGAAGGTTATGGGACCGACTGGGAAGCAGACCAGGAAATGCAGCAGCAACTATTCAGGGAAGCAGTTTGTGGCTGCTGTATACAGGGTCCCTAGGTTGGGACCCAGAGTAGTGGGTGGGCCCAGGTTCCCCCAGCAGCCAGTGGGGAAGTGGCCTGAGTCCCAGAAAGGGGACACAATTCTTTACTAAAAGCCCAAGAAAGGGGCGGGAATTTAAACAGGCCCAGAGATGGGGTGAAGACTCCAGTGAGGGCTGACCAAGCCCAGAAAACAGGGCTGAAGACCTTGGAGAGGGTCAGCCATTTGTTTAACCTTGTTACCCTGGAAGGGGTTCATTCATGCCCATTGACGGTGTGTGACTTTGCTGGAGGGCTGAGCCACTGAAGACCTGCCTAGCGAGATCAGCAGCCTATCGGGGCTCCAGGAGAAAAAGGAGACTGCAGCACTACACCCAGGGGACAGGAGGAACTCAGGAGATGTGAGTGTGCCCCATGACAGTAACATCATCTAGTTATCTAATGGAAAATTGGAAAATTAAGAATTACTGCTGTATAAGAGGAAGTGTTGGGGAATCCCTGTCGGAGTGTTTATGTATGTTTGTGTCCATGTTTTGGGCCAGAACATGTTATTCTTACACATGCTAAACTGTACCTTACACCAGGACCAGTCCTGTGAGGCCAGTGGGAATAGTGGCAGAATCAGATATTATTGAATGAGAGAAAGAGTATTGCATCATACTATGGTAGAGGAAAAGACTCTCTTACTTTGAAACTTGTTTGCATTTCCCTGGGGAAAATGACATTTGTTAGACTGAATGGAATCAAAATGGTCCTCAGGACTGCTTTCAAGATAAACCAGTGAAATTAGGTGAGGAGCTACAGCTCAATATGTATTACCTGATAAGCAGTTTTATGTTTTTGTAGCTAAGAAACTTTTTATATATTCTTAGAAGAAAGAAACAGACTGACTTTGAACTGAGTGGATTCAATGACGAAACACACAATACTATTTCTTTAGAACATTTCCCCCCCTTTTCTCTCCTACTGGGATACTGAGGAGAGAAACTTGTTTGTTCCAAAAAAGTCATGGGGGAAGCACTTGATTCATTCCATTACAAATGGCAATTGAGAATTAGCCAAGAGTCTGCCATGCTCACTACCAGTTTGCAAAAAATACAAGCAACAAAGTAATTTGTAACACACAAAGGGCCAGATCCTGAGGTCCTTATTCTGTCTGGTTTTAGAAGGACCTCAGACTGGGCCTAACACTTGTTTACCTTTGCTAAAGCATAATTTGTATACATAAAGTGGCTTATTACAAGCACAATGTGAGGAGGAAAATGTTAATTTGTTGAGTTTGTTTATGAAATGGTGAAATAATAGAATAGTGTAATTCCTGAGGTTACTCTGTGCCCCAAACGTATAGGATGACAGTCGCATGCCAGGTGTACCACAGCTTCAGCAGTGTTTCAGCAGTGAGGTATCGTAGGCCCCTAGTAGCCACTCAGACATATAGGCTCCAGAGGTGATCCCGGCAATTACAGGCCGCTAAGCCTGACCTCAGTACCAGGCAAACTTGTTGAAACTATAGTAAAGACCAAAATTGTCCGACACATCGATGAGCATAACTTGTTGGGGAAGAGTTAACATGATTTTTGTAAAGGGAAATCATGCATCATCAATCTACTAGAATTCTTTGAGGGGGTCAACAAGCATGTGGACAAGGGGGATCCAGTGGATATAGTGTACTTAGATTTTCAGAAAGTCTGTGACAAGGTCCCTCACCAAAGGCTCTTAAGCAAAGTAAGCTGTCATGGAATAAGAGGGAATGTCCTCTTATGGATTGGTAACTGGTTAAAAGATAGGAAACAAAAGGTAGGAATAAATGGTCAGTTTTCAGAATAGAGACAGGTAAATAGTGGTGGACCCCAGGGGTCTGTACTGGGACCCGTACATAAATGATCTGGAAAAAGGGGTAAACAGTAAGGTTTTTGTTGCCCAGTCAGACAGTTTTGAGAGATCCTTTTGTAGCTCTTCACAGTCTGCCTGCAAAATTGCAGATGATACAAAACTACTCCAGATAAGTCCCAGGCAGACTGCGAAGAGCTACAAAAGGATCTCTCAGAACTGGGTGATTGGGCAACAACATGGCAGATGAAATTCACTGTTGATAAATGCAAAGCAATGCACACAGTTGGAAAACATAATCTCAACTATACATATAAAATGATGGGGTCTGAATTAGCTGTTACCACTCAAGAAAGAGATCTTGAAGTCACTGTGGATAGTTCTCTGAAAACATCCACTCAATATGCAGTGGCAGTCAAAAAAGCGAACAGAATGTTGGGCGTCATTAAGAAAGGGATAGATAATAAGACAGAAAATATCATATTGCCTCTATATAAATCCATGGTATGCTCACATCTTGAATACTGCATGTAGATGTGGTCGCCCCATCTCAAAAAAGATATATTGGACTTGGAAAAGGTTCAGAAAAGTGCAACAAAAATTATTAGGGGTATGGAACGGCTTCCGTATGAGGAGAGATCAGTAAGACTGCGACTATAAGACTGGGACTATTCAGCTTGGAAAAGTGACGACTAAGAGGGGGATATGATAGAGGTGTATAAAATCATGACTGGTGTGGAGAAAGTAAATAAGGAAGTGTTATTTGCTTCTTCTCATAACACAAGAACTAGGGGTCACCAAATGAAATTAATAGGCAACAGGTTTAAAACAAACAAAAGGAAGTATTTCTTCACACAACGAACAGTAAATCTGTGGAACTCTTTGACAGAGGATGTTGTGAAGGCCAAGACTATAACAGGGTTCAAAAAAGAACTAGGTACATTCATGGAGGATAGGTTCATCAATGGCTATTAGCCAGGATGAGCAGGGATGGTGTCCTTTGCCTCTGTTTGCCAGAAGCTGAGAATGAGCGACAGGAAAAGGATCACTTGACGATTACCTATTCTGTTCATTCCCTCTGGGGCACCTGCCGTTGGCCACTGTTGAAAGACGGGATACTGGGCTAGATGGACCTTTGGTCTGACTCAGTATGGCCATTCTTAAGTTCTTATGATGTTCTTATGGCTAAGGGAAGGTTTTTACTTGGGCTGGCAGGAAAGGAGGAAAGGTTGCAAATACACTAGGTACAGAGGCTTAAACTGTTACAGTTCAAATGAGCAATAGCAGTTCCTGTTTGAGTCCCTGGGGCAGTCCAGCTGAGAGTCCGGGCTCTTTGGGCCTAGTTTCTGGGGCACCCTCTCCTGTCCAGTCTATTCAAGCAAATAAGCATTTGTGGAGTTTCCAAGCCAGGCTCAGTTAGTGTCTCTCATTGGGGCCCCACTACCCAGCTTCCCTGTCCAGTTGCTGCTGCTCCCCCAGAAGTCCCACACAGAGCTGCAGCTGTGATATCCAACAATCACAGCCAGTTCCACATGCGGCTCTGTCCACGGTTGCTGGGGCATCTCTCCAGGAACTATCCCTGCTGTCATGTGGCTCCTGCTCCTGAACAGAACACAGGACCTTTCCCCTGGCCAGGTGAAGGGGAATTGCAGTGGGGAGGGGCCTGATGGGAAATGTAGGATCTGCTTAGTGGGAGGAAGGGGATGTCTTGGGGTGAGTGGGAATGGAGCTGATGAGAATTGAAGTCTTCTGGTTTGCAATCCATCACAATAATTTGCATGTCTCTAGAATCTTCCATGAAAGGGTCTGTGTGCATTTACAAACATTAATGAACTAAGCTTCACTAAATCCTGGTAAATTGGGAAGTATCATTAACTGTCCATGTTTGACAGATGAGGAAATGGAGGCACAGAGGTGAAGTGACGTGCCCAACGACATACAACATGTCAGAGGCAGAGGTGGATGTAGACTACAAGTCGTTTGGCTCGCTAGCACAGTGTCCTATCCATTACTAGAGCATGATTCCCCGACTATTCTATAGTCTTTTTAACAGCTGAACAATTTCATCAAACAACTCCTCATTCTGCATTCTGAGGAGAAATGACACCCCCTCACACACACAGCTACTGAGTGAAATGTAGAAAAAGTTCAAGTATTAATGTGACTTTCACAGAGTGAATTGTTAATCGTTGAGTAAATCCAACTACGAAGGGTTTGCTGAACTGAAAGGTTATCTGTCAGTTTACTTGCATGTACTTTCAAAGTAGAATGCAGTAAAACTTTTTTTCTAGAGCTGACGCAATTATTGGGAAAATGGGGATCAAGCTGTATAGATCCAGAAGACACAAGTTAAAATGAATTGATGGTTGTGGAGGGATTGATTGCTAGAGCCTAGATGTACCACCCCATTGCTTCACTTTAGAAGTAAATGAATAAATATAAGTGCTACAGTGTCATCTTTGATTCCCATCCACCATCTCATCAATTACAATAGGACGATAGAAGTATTTTCCATTCTTCATTTGGTTTCTGTGGTCTAATATTCTAATAAGTATTTGACCACAATCCCCTGGGCATGCACTTGAAAAGCTGGATGTGCCCTTCACTAGGGTTGCTGTTGTTAGCTACCTTCATTAGATTTAGCATGCCAGCTGAAACAAGATGTAGCAGGATGTAGTGCTGCAGTGCACCTGCAGCTACTGGGAGCCACTAATGAGAGAAGAGTAAATATCACTCAATGGGCGAGGCACTGGGGCCAGTGGCTGAGGCAGAATCAGCTTCATCAGGTTTGGTGGTGATGCCTGGAGTCTCCCTCAGTCCTCTTGTGTTGGACTCAGCAGCCGCCATTCCTTGGCAGGTAACTCTATTTTGTTTTCTTGCTCTGGGCTGGAGTTTTCTTGGAGAAGAAACTTTGGGCTGGAACCCCCAGAGGCCCTGTGCATTGTGCATACCACGTGAAAAATTTCTGGGTGCCCCCAGAAGTAGCCCCACGGTTGTGAGTTTAGGAGATAAGGAGGGTGGTATTAGTGGCAGTGAAAGAAAAGGAGATGGTTTAGAAGGAAAAATAAGGAACTCAGTTTTAGCCATGTTTGATTTGGAGATGAAGTTGGACAACCAGAAGGAGATTTTGGAAGGTCAGAAAGAGATGAACTGGGGGGGGGGGGGGAGAATTCCAGATCAGAAATTTGGTCTCTGTAAGTGTAAATGAGAAAATTAAAGACCTTGAAGCAAGGTTAGGATTCAGCTGTGACATCTTTTTTCATCATCCTCTACCTCCATTCTATTCTTCACTGCCTGGGGACATCTCTTACTATCTGAGTCAAGAACTTATATATTGCCTAATGGTGATAAAGGAGGAAAGCAGTGGTAAACACGAGGCATCAGCACAGCTTGTCATAGTGCTGCTGCTGAAGGTGAATCTGTAGCGGTGAAAAATAATATACAGTTTTCTAAATGAAACTTTGAAACATGAACATGTGATCCACAGCTTCATATATATGTCTCCATCTAGGGGCTGATCCACAGAGGTTCAGAAGTCTGATCCTGCTGCAGTTACACGTTGTAGCCCTTTACCTCGAGTAGCAAAGGTTCATGGTTTTAGTGCTGAAGGTTTCAGGTTCCGCCTCCTGCTGTAGTCCTGGGTAGGGTTGCCTACAGAGAGCCCACCCAGAATCTTTCCCATGAGCCTGTACAGTGCTGCTTTTAAAACATTTTTATTGGACTATTATGACTTCTTGCTTGACTGCGGAACCATTGTTGTGATTTCAAGCCTGTAATCAGAGGAGATCAATAATTGGCATTGCAGCAAGTGATTTCATTTCTATGGAAATGAGTTCATTAGCTTTTTCTCAAACATCAGTCAACTCATGCATTTATAATTTAAAAAACACCTCATGAACAAGCCTAAATAATGAGGGGAGAGTGTCAGGTGGCAGTTATTACTTACTGCTTTGTGAATCTGACAGAATGGTCTAGACCTTAATTATCAAACTTGGAAGCCTAAAATCAGGCTACAAAATCCATATTAAGCACCTAAATAAGTGGCCTGATTTTCAAAGGTGCTGAGCACTTACAGATCCCATTGAATTCACATGCAATATAAAGGTCACAGCATCACTGAAGTCATCTGGAGCTGGGGGAGCTCGGAATCTTTCTTATTTAGGCAGGCCACCTAGTTAGATGCCTACCTACGGATGTAGGTACCTAACTTTAGGCACCCATGTTTGACTATTTTTTTCTTATCTTTATTAGTTATAGTTGTTGCCAGTCAATATTCATAAATTGTTAAGAGTCATCACACAGTGTTATGTGAGAAATCATAGTTTTCCCAATAGTTTTATAGGAATTCATGGTGGCATCTCACTTTTTAATGGCAACTACTATGCAAAAAAGTAAGTAAAACAAGAAATCACCGAGACACTGAAGCCAAAAGTTTCAAGGACCTCTGTGCCCAGTTTAAATACACCAACCACTGATACATGTGCAACTGGGGTAGTGTGTGTCCTTCAGGGATTTGCATACCTAAGTCATGGGCACATCATAGAAAATTTGACCCTGAAACTGCTGGGGTAAAATTTCTTCTCATTGTGGGTCACTTCAAGACTACTTTGCCCATAATGAATAAATCTGACTTAAGTGTCATGAAAACATTACTGGTTTAAATTCAGGAGCTTCCCACTTTTGTTAATAATGGGCCCAAACCCCCTTTGACATCAACGGGAATATTTCCAGAGTAAGATCTGAGTAGAAATTGAATAAGGACTTCAGGATTTAGCCCACTCAAGATTTGTATGTTTAGCCAGTTAGAGAATTGTGTAGTTGCCTCAAGGTTCAGATCACTGACTAAACATGTCTAGAAGTCACTACATTACTTCTATCGGGCCCAATCAATCACTCATTTAAACTGCAATAGCACCTTTCTTGTGAACATCTGATCACTTTCCAGAGGCAAATCCAACTGGAATAAAATAGCACGTTTTAAAAAGGGACTGCTAAATAAAATCTTCAGGCTTGATTTAAATGCTGCTAACCGATGTATAGAACTTCATCTGTGCAGGAAGTGAGTTTCATAGGTGAGAAGCATTGTGTAACTGCACATACTGATGTCTTTCAAGATTCTCTGAGAGGTGGGGAGAGACAGGTGTGGGGAAAGGGTATTTTGTACTTTTCCAGGTTAAAATCTTCTGTATATAGTGGAGTGTGATCATGCAGGGTCTGCATGACACTCTAAAATGTATCCATTGTTTCACTGGAAGCCAGGGAAACTCTTTCAGCATAGGGATGATGCACTCCAAGGTGCTTTTTTCAGGAAGTCTGGAGGCAACTTTCTCTCTTAGATGAAAATGATAGAGGCAAGTAGAAAGGAAAGCCTTCCATCATCCAAGAACTTCAGTTGTCCAGCCAGGGTATGTCCAATATAAGTGTCACATCATTTCAGTGGAAGCAATTTCTGGAAGAACACCAATTTTTATCATAAAAATCATAGAAATGAAGAGCAGGAAGGGACCTTGAAGTCCTCAAGTCCAGCCCCCTGAGCTGTGACCTAGACCATCCCTGCCAGGTGTTTGTCCAACCTGTTTTTAAAAACCTCTGGTGATGGGGATTTCACAACTTTCCTTGGAAGCCTATTCCAGAGCTAAACTACCCTTTGTGACAAAGCTCTGTCCTTGCCTCCGTGGGTCCTGCATTTCCTGGTGGATTTTGCTAGCCTCAGACGCTCACTGTGACCCTCCACGTAACTCTTCTCTCTCTAGAGACAAGGGTCACAGTCTACTGAGCCATTTTCATCATAAGCCAGCAAGGGAGGTGAGGAGAAGTTATCCTTCCTTGCACAGTCTCTGTTGTCTCCCAGTCTCAGTGATTAATCAGGGGGCAAAGTGGGGGGGGAGCCCAGGCCCACCCTCTGCTCCAGCCCAGGGACCCTAATAGTATCAGCTATGGTAGCTGACCTGGAGCAGCTGCCATTTCACTTATCCTGGTACCAGGGATTTGTTTTAGCCTGGAGCTAATCTATCTCCCACTACTTTTCTATAGCCATCTAGCCTTGCCCCGTCACATATCCCCCCCTCTGCTCAACACCATAGAGCTGGGCAACTTGGGACGTCAGGCAGTATGCTCATGACAGACCATCAGCATTGCCATGGTGGCATCCAGCCCTGTGCCATATGCGGAACTGGAATAGTTGGAGGAATAAAAACCACCTGGTGACCCTTGCATTCTTTTCCTTATTCAGCTGCATCCACTGGAGGGGTGCATGGTCCATCACAAGAGTAAATCGCTGGCCTAAGAGGTAATAACGTAGTGTCTCCATAACCCAGTTGACAGCAAGGCATTCTCTCTCGACTACTGCATATTTCTGTTCTCTTGGGAGAAGCTTTCTGCTTAGGTAGAGGATCGGGTGTTCCTCTTCTCCCACCATTTGCAACAGAACTGCCCCCAACCCCACCTCGGAAGCATCTGTTTGTAAAATAAATTCCCTGTTAAATTCCAGGGCTATGAGTACGGGGAGCCGTCCGAAGGTCTGTGAATGCCCCCCTCTGCTGCGTCGGTCCACTTTACCATGGCTGGACCTCGGGCCTTCACCAGGTATGTTAGGGGACTTGCCCTAGTGGCGAAGTGGGGAATAAAACGTTGGTAGTAGCCTACCATGCCTAGGAACACACGGACCTGCTTCTTTCGGGTCAGCCGGGGCCAGTACTGCCTCAATTTTCTCCAAGTGGGTTCCCCAGTCTGGCGTATGGATGACGATATCACCTAGGGGCGCAGCAGCTTATCCATGAGGCACTGGAATGTGGCTGGGGCCCCATGTAGCCCAAAAGGGAGGACGGTGTACTGGAATAGCCCATCCGGGGTTGAGAATGCGGTCTTTTCTTTAGCTTTTTTGGTCAGAGGAATCTGCAAGTACCCTTTTGTCAGATCCAGTGTAGTCAAGAATCGGGCACTACCCAGTCGGTCAAACAGTTAGTCGATGCGTGGAATGGGGTATGTATCAAACTGGGATATTTCACTCAGTCGGCGAAAGTCATTACAAAATCTCATGGTACTGTCAGGTTTAGGCACTAGAACAACTGGACTGGACCACTGACTGTAAGATTCTTCAGTAACCCCTAATTCTAACATTTTCTTTACTTCGGCCTTGATTTCTGCTCTTTTGGCTGCTGGGATTCAGTAGGGTCTCAGTGTTACCTTGGCTCTGGGGATCGTGCAGATATGGTGATAGGTTTCAGGCGCCCGCCCTAGTTTTATAGAGAACACATCTCGGTTGTGATTAATCATGTCAGCTGCCTCAATCTTTTGGATCGGCGTCAAGTCGGATGATATCCTCACTTGCTCGTGTAAGTTATCCTCCTGGGGCAGGGTCTCCTGCATTACTAAGCATGCCTCTCGATCATGCCAAGATTTTAGAAGATTGATGTGGTAAATTTGCTCCGATTTCCGGCAGCCTGGCTGTCGCACCTTATAGTTCACCTCTCCCATGGCTTCGATTACTTCATAGGGTCCCTGCCACTGGGCCAACAGTTTACTTTCTGCTGTGGGCACCAGTACCATCACACAATCCCCTGGTTGGAACCATCGAAGCTTTGCTTGGTGGTTATAATGGGTTTGTTGGGTCTCCTGTGCTCTCTCCAAGTGTTCCTGTACAATGGGTGTAACTTGGGCTATCCGATCTCTCATCTGCAGTACATGCTCAACTATGTTCCTTCCGGGATTTGGCTCCTCTTCCCAGGCTTCTCTGGCTATATCCAATATACCCCGAGGGTGGCGCCCATATAGTAGTTCGAATGGAGAGAAACCCATGGAGGCTTGCAGAACCTCCCCGATGGCGAACATGAGGTAAGGCAATAGGGTATCCCAATCTTTCCCATCCCGGCTCACCACTTTCCTGATCATGGCCTTGAGGGTCCTATTAAACCTTTCCACAAGGCCATCTGTTTGCGGGTGGTATACAGAGGTCCGTAGGGGTTGTACATGGAGCAATGAACAGAGATCTTTCATCAACTTGGACACGAAAGGTGTCCCTTGATCAGTCAGTATCTCCTTGGGTAGCTCAACCCGGGCAAAGATCTGTACTAGCTCCTTAGCGATTGTCTTGGAATCTGTGTTGCGTAGGGGAACAGCTTCCAGGTACCGGGTTGCACATTCCAGTACAACAAGCACATGTTGGTGGTCCCGAACTGTCTTCTCTAGGGGCCCTACCAGATCCAGGGCTATCTGTTCAAAAGGAACCTCTATTATTGGAAGAGGTATCAAAGGAGCCCGCAAGTGTGGGCGAGGGCTATGTAACTGACATTCTGGACAAGAGGTGCAGTATCGCCAGACATCTTCATGTACTCCTGTCCAGAAGAACTTCCACAGGATCCGTGCCTGGATTTTCTCTACTCCTAGGTGTCCTCCAAACAGGTGACTGTGGGTGAGACTCAATATGGCTTTTTGATGTTTTTGTGGCACCAGAAGTTGTTGTATCTCTTGCTCCTGTATTTGCACCACATGGTACAGGAGATCTTTCTTCACTATAAAATAAGGTCCAGGACCCTGGACCTTCCCATCCATGGGTATCCCATCGATCTCAGCCACCTCTTTCCTGGCATTATCATATCTGGGGTCTTCCACCTGGTCCCACCCAAAAGTCTCTCTCCCAGGACTAACCTGCCCAAACTCCCAGAGGCTGGCTTCTGCATCTTCCAACGGCTTGCTGCCATCATGGCTGGGGGCAGCCTCTTGCTCACCTTATGTGGTGGAAGTTTCTCTGTTGGCTGCTCGTGTCCATCTGCCTACTGGGGAGGTCTTCTGGCCCTGGGTCAGGATCCGGGTTCCCAAGGCCTTTGCGGCCTTCCTCTCTTTTTTTGTCTTTCAGGGGGCTGAGAACAGATCCTGAGAAATCTCAGCAAACATTGGGGGTTGACATTCCCTCGGTGACGAGTCGCTGTCCTCAGGGTCCCCACCTCCCTCCAGCCTCTCCGAGGGGAGTAAATTATCAAACCCTGGATAGTCCCTCCCAATGACTACAGGATATGGGAGTTTAGGAACTACGCCCACGGTCACCTCGATGGGGTTTCCCTGAACCTCTGTCTCCACTGGGATGATGGGGTAATGGCTCACGGCCCCATGCATGCATGTCACTTCTACGCGTTTGGCTTGTAGCAGCTGACTACTTTTTACCAGCTTAGCTGATAGGAGCATGATAGCACTCCCAGAGTCCCACAAGCGCTGTAGTCTCTGCTCCATTTATCCTCACTGACCTGGTGTAATTATGCGGGGCTAATGCGACCCCCTGCGAGGTGGATAAGGGAGAATGGGACCTCCCAATCCCCCAAGTTACATTGCATAGGCTCCTCGGTGCTGGGACACTGTGTTGCTATGTGTCCCCACTCCCCACATGCATAACATCTATAATTGCTTTTAATCACTCCCCTATCCCGGGGGTTAGGAGGTTTAGTCCCGGGGTTCCCCCCACTCAGGCCAATCCCTTCCTTCTGGGGTCCCCATTGGTTTTTGGCCCCCCCTTCCACCTAGGACTCCCTGGGGGTTTGGCTGCCCAACCTTCCAGGGTTGGGGTTGGGTGCTTGCTTCGAAAGGGGCCTTCCTTGGGTAGTTGGGTCAGTTTTCTGGCTGTCATCTGTCTTTCTACCATCATGATCATCTCATCGTACGTGGACGGATCATTCTGGCCTACCTATTTGCGGAGATCTGGCGGCAGTCCCCGCATGTAATGGTTTACGACCAGGGTCTCCAAAATCTCCTCCAGCCTACACACCTCGGGCTGTAACCACTTCCACGTGAGGTGTATGAGGTCGAATAGCTGGGACCTCGGGGGTTTGTTCTCCTGGTATTTCCACTCATGGAACCTCTGGGCCCTTACCGCTGCCGTTACCCCTGATCATGCTAGGATCTCTGCCTTCAGATGGAGATAGTCAGTGGCATCCATGGCAGGCAAGTCAAAGTAGGCCTTCTGGGCCTCTCCACAGAAAAAAGGGGCGAGAATGCTGGCCCACTGCTCCTGGGGCCACGCCTCACGCTGAGCAGTCCTTTCGAATGAGAGGAGATATGCCTCTAAGTCATCTCCTGACGTCATCTTTGGCAGACAACCAGTGGCCCTCAGGGTTCGCGTCCCGTCGGACCCCTGGGCCTGGGTGGTGAGGATCTTCAGCTGGTCTACCACCTCTCTCAAGAGGGCACGATCTTGGGTCACCTGGCTCATCAAAAATTGGTTTCCTACTGTAGCCACATAGACTCCTGTTGTGCCATTGCCTGAACCCGGGTGGCCTGCTGCTGTGGCTTGTACCAGAGCTCTTACCACCTCCTCCATTGTGGTACAAAGCAAACAAACAAACAAACAAACCAAAACAAAAAAAAATCCAAAACCCCAGTGCACTTTTTTTAAAAAAAAACCTCTTTCTTCCACCACGCTGTGAACGAAATCCCACCGTTAACACCAGTTATGACAAAGCTCTGTCCTTGCCTCTGTGGGTCCTGCGTTTCCTGGCAGATTTCGCTAGTCTCAGAGGCTCACTGTGACCCTCCACGTAACCCTTCTCTCTCTAGAGACAAGGGTCATGGTCTACTGAGCCATTTTCATCATAAGCCAGCGAGGGAGGTGAGGAGAAGTTATGCTTCCTTGCACAGTCTCTGTTGTCTCCCAGTCTCAGTGATTAATCAGGGGGCAAAGGGGAGCCCAGGCCCACCCTCTACTCCGGGCTCCAGCCCAGGGACCCCAATAGCATCAGCTATGGTAGCTGACCTTTTAGAAACATGACATGTACATGTTCCCTGGGCTACTTCCCCCACAGCAGCCCTCAATTCCTCAAGCTCCACTTCACCTTTACCTCAGGGCCTCCTTCCTTGTGCCTGATATGGTGTGTACTACTCAGTCTCTCCAACAGTGCAACTTCCTCCCACAGCTCCTGACATGCACACCCACCTGACTAACTGGGAGGCTTTTAACTAGTTTCAGCCAGCCCCTGATTGGCTTCAGGTGTCCCAATCAACCTAGCATTCTCCCTGCCTTCTGGAAAGTTCTTAATTGGCCCCAGGTGTCTTAATTGACCTGGAGCAGCTGCCATTTCACTTATCCTGGTACCAGGGATTTGTTTAGCCTGGAGCTAATATAGCTATCTCCCACTACTTTTCTATAGCCATCTGGCCTTGCCCCGTCACACCTTATAGTTAGAAAATTTTTCCTAATATCTAACATAAATATCCTTTGTTGCAGATTAAGCCCAGGACTTCTTCTCCTACCCTCAGTGAACATGGAGAACAATTGATTACCATCCTTTTTATTACAGCCATTAATGTATATGAAGCCTGTTATCAGGTCCATCCTGAGTCTTCTTTTCTCAAGACTAATCATGCCCAGTTTTTTTTAACATTGCCTCATAGTCAGGTCTTCTAAGTCTTTTTATCATTTTTTGTTACTCTCCTGTGGACTCTCCACATTGTTTTGCATATTTCTGTTATTTATTCTACAAATGCCTCGTCCACCTCCTCTTCCTGATTTGGTGGTGTATAGTAGCTCCTACCCTGATGTCACCCCTATTATCTTTACCCAGAGAGACTCTGAACTGGTCTGCCTCCCAACTCCTTCTGGACCTCAGAACAAGAGTATATATTCTCGATGCATAATGTAACACCTCCTTCCTTTTTACCTTGCCTGCCTTTCCTGAAAAAGCTATCCCCCTCTATACTAATAGTCCAGGCATGAGACTTATCTCACCAAGTCTCTGTGATGCCAATTAAATCATCATTAAGCTAATTTATTGAGACTTCCAATTCATCCTGTTTATTCCCCATAAATTGAGAGGCCAGAGTGTGGATAGTTGGTTTACTTCCAATGATTTCCTATGGGTAAATAAACAACCATCTTTAATAAGTTCAAAGTTTTATTTGAGTTATTTCTTCAATTTCTTCCTTTTTAAGTGAGGGCCTAATCCAATGGAAAGACTTTCTTTGACTTCAGTGGGAGTTAAATCAAACCCCTGAAAAGGATCCAAAATAGAAGTGAGTCAATAATTCACAACAAATAATTTATACAAAAAATGTACTTTTTCTTTTTGCTCAAGGACTGCCTGTAAACAAACTGAGATTTCCCCAGCTGTTGTTTCAATTTGCTCAACCAGTTTTGGGGAGATTTTTACATTTATTTTTATTTTGTGGATTGATTATACATAGTTCACTTGTGTATTTCATATTTAACATTCAAAATTCAGTCTGTGCTGGTTAGTTATGACTTAGCTGAACTGTCACATGATACTGCTTTTGGGATTGAATTAATACAACTCTTATAGGGCCTGACCCAAACTCACTGAAAGGCAATGGAAAGACTTCTGTGGGATTTGGATCAATCCCACAATCAAGAGGACGACTTAACCTAATGTAATGGATCTTTGCCTCACTCGGGGAGCGGGAGCGGATGAGCAGACAGGGGATTTTAGAAAATGTTAAACCTTTTCTGGACCATAGAAGTCTTGCCTGAGGCAACATTTCTAGAGAAATTAAGCGTCTGCAAAATTTGCAGACTGGTTGTAAAATACATATGTAACTTTGTGACATTTGTACGGAGTAATTCATGTTTGTGCAATTGTAGCTGTGAAGGGGGCATTTGGAACCTTGGCGGGCTTATGTAATTGCCCCTGCTCC
Source organism: Caretta caretta (assembly GCF_965140235.1). Lineage (NCBI taxonomy): Eukaryota > Metazoa > Chordata > Testudines > Cheloniidae > Caretta > Caretta caretta. The sequence goes on along the minus strand of NC_134213.1, from coordinate 88,573,234 downwards.
AGGGTTCTGTTACTCCTGTCCTCTTGCTTTTTTCAAACAGAGCCCCATACTACAGGAAATAGATCACTTCTGTGCAAATATTCGTGTGTAAGAGTTTTAAATTTGCTGTCTACCAGCCCTTGAGTGTGCAAATTTAAAACTAGCTCATTGAGAGAATTTTGTGTGATTAAAATTCAATTGATAATACATAAAGTAAATCCAAAATTCAAATAAGCCTGTCCAGTTCATTGTTAAAGTCAAGAAAAGAGTTAAGGAAATGTGTTAATCTAGCTTTATTCCAAAACACAGGGGTTATTGTGAGACACAAAGTAGCACCTCTCTTGTCTTTTGCAGAATATCTGAAATCTGAAGTAAAGATTGCACCTAGTCTGCAGTTGTTTTAGGCTTGGATAAATATTAAACCTAGGGACTAACTGTTTTACAATAGTGTAACTCCATAGACTTCAGAAGAGATACTCCTGATTTACAGCAGCATAACTTAGAGGAAAATTGGGCACATGATGTGCTAAATAAAGTCTTTCAAATCCTCCTTACTCCAGGCTTTGATTGAATGGCTTCATTACCAAGCTCTTCCATGCTACATTTTGCTTCATACTCTGTTCAATGCTTATGGGAACCTTCAGGGCACTTAGGGGAATTAATATTCACACATCTTTATTTTTAGTATGTAACATTGTGTAATATCTCATGCTAGTGCCATTCTTATGAACTAGAAATGAAATTGTAAATGATTTAGGTTTCAGCAGGTACTTCCAGATTTTGCTTTTGTGAATTGTCTACTCTACTTTTCGCTTTTCTCATTCCCAGAGAAAATATATGTATTCATGTATGTGCTGTTTTAAAAATGTATTACTTCCTACACTGCTCTTTTAGGTAACCTGTCTCATTAATTAACATTCATGTGAGCAGAAATAGATATGGTGATGAGTATAATACATTGTTTGTAATCAGCCCACTGAGGAAAAGATATTTAACTCCTGCATGTTAATACTGCTTTATCCTTTGGAAAGTGTTCCCCCTGCCCCCTCTGCCAGGATGCAGAGAGAGAATGATTGAGAGGATGGTGAGGATGAAGTTATTTCTAATGCAAATCCTAAGGTATTTAGCAGCACTGACTATGTTGAACAGAAAGACCCAGTAGTATTTGACTTTAAGGAATGAAGGAACTTTTCATCTCCAGAGAATAGATATTTTTTTTCTGAGTGTAGCTGACATTTCAGTATCATGGCTGATCTTAAAATTCAACTTTTAAAACTGTTGTTGTATGCTTGACTGGTGATTAATCTAAAAGAAAAAGGCAAAGCATTTCATTAGGACATTTATTTAAGAGTGTGTGTGTGTGTATTTATATAAAAATGTTGAGTGTGTAACTTATTTTTTAATATGCCTCAGGAAATGAATAGGGAATTGGAGTTTTCTGCACTGTCAATCATTTATCTAGTCTGTACTAGTTACATCCCCTTCAGAATACAGTAGGAATAGAAATGGACAGGATTACATATAAATGCTACACAAAATCACTGCCTATTGGTCCTGATTCTACTCTCATTCATACTAGTTTTATAGCAGTTTAACCTCATTGGCCTTGTGTATAGCAGTGTGGGGTTTTTTTATTGTCTTTCCATAATTTTCATGAATCCATTTTTTCTTCAGATGTCACTAGCACCAATTTAGTTCCTTTGATGTAGCAATAGTGGGAGTGCTGATGTAAATATGAACCCACAATCAATTGCATTTTAACCCTTGTCTTGTCTAGACCTAGTCATGAATAGATAACATGATGGCTAAAATGTCAGCAGCCAGCCTACACTAACTCTCCCATTGTTGATAGCATTGGTGACAGTGCAAAGGTTGGAAGTATGAAAAAAATGCTAGTGTAGACACTGTTAATGGGACTGATTCTGAGTGAAAAAAAGAGAGGAATTGGACCTATTAATTATAGTATAAACTACAGAATCTTTCTTCTGACTACAGGTATTGATAAATAGGGCACAGCAAAATGGAATTCAAAAGCCAGATTGTTCAAATTAAATTACAAAGAAAAACAAAGCACCTGGGATAGCACATGTAGATTCAACTAGTAAAATCCATATACTGAGAATAATTTATTCATTTCCTGAACTTCCTTACTCAGGAATTAGTTAATTAAGTTTGTTTATTTTTATTCTGAGTTAGATGGTTCCTATTCACAGTCTCATCCCCTAGTCACAAATAATTGGGGAATGCAGAGATGTATTTCATAATGAATCAGGCTGTTCAGAGATTGTTTGCTCTCTTCAAATGGAAAGACATTGTTTCCATCATTCTACAAGCTGATTCTCAAAACTATCTTGTCCTATAAAAGACCATCCCAAACTGAGTATCAGTCAAGGCATGGCTCAAATGAAAAATCTCCCACTATAATAGAGAAAGATGTCAATCTTATTCTGACTGCAGCTGCATTAGTACAGGTACAGATAAGCTGACATTTTTTACTTACTTTGATTTCTTTCTTCTATTTTGTTTAAGTCTGTAGACCCAGACTGCAAGTGGTCCTCTTTACATTATGTTGAAAAAATGGTTAAATTACTTTATTTTCAATCTATTTCTCTATGCAATATTGTGAGCCTTGTTTCAGTGGATGATAAATATGAGACACTCCACTCATCAGCGCTCACATCAGGGAGGGAGAGCTGATGTATGACATCACTGTTTAAGTCCTCCAGATTTCAGGCTCCCTCTGTTCTTCCAGCAAAGAGGCAAGTCAGTGCCTAATATCCTTGACTTAAAAAAATAAAAAATAAAAAAAAAATAACAAACAAACAGAATGTTAGTTTATAGTTTGAGGCTGTCTTCATACAAAGGAAGGTAGAGGTAAAGGGAAAACACTTTTTGTTATGCAGTTCAAATTTGGAAGTGACTGTGCATGCAATAGTGGTTAATATTATGCCATTGGGGCACTCAAAGAATATGGGAGGGGGGAACATTTATTTTACCTTGCTTTAACTTCATTCCATAGTAATGTGCTAATCTGAACAGATTTACTCTTCCAGATGAACAATCCATTGGAGACGCGGTTCAGTGCTCCAGGCTATATAGTACACACTCCAGTATGGGGTGCCAAAACAGGAGCTGCACAAATTCTGGCAGCTAAAGTGGTCTGAGGAGTTCTGTTAAATGTGCTGTTAATTACATCTGCGCTAAAATGATTTTCAGTGCCCTAAGTAAAATTTTGACCTAGCCTCCTCACTGTGTAGGGGGCACAGCAAGAGTACTAAGAAGTGCATAGTTTGTCCCAAGTTAAAAAATGAGATGTTTTGAAGGTGTATAGGTGGATTGGAAGTGTCTCTCTCTTCTGTCTCTCCATTAGACTCAGCCTCAGGTCTGTGGGTACTCAACACCCGTTTGGGTTTGAGCCTATAAATCCTTGCCATGTGGAGCCCTCCCCCGTCCCCAGTTGCACAGTTTGCAAGATCAGGTCCTCAAACTTTACTTAGATTAAAAAAAGAGAGACCAAAGCAGATCAGGTAAACTTTTAAAGCAGTGTGCAGGGTTTTAGCTGCTCCCATTAGACTGTAAGCTGTTTGAAGCAGGGGCTGTTTTTCTGTTCTGTTTTTGTACAGCAGCTAGTACAATGTGCTTCAGATCCATGGCTGGGGCTCATTGACACAAGCATAATATAACTAAGACAGAGGGATCACATGGTCACCTCTGTTATTGTCGAATACGTTTCCTCTTAATTTTATACTAGTTGCATTTCATGTGAATGTCTGCAGTGCTCTAAGCACTTTGTAATTAAAATAAAATAAGGTGTGAGTCAAAGACTGTGCACTGATAAATTAAAAATATTAATGTTCTATGGGGTATGAATGTTCCAGCTAAATTAAGAGAAAATATCTCTGCACTACAAATAACATAGATCGGCTTACGGCTGAAGATGTGAAAAGTAATGCACTGTAAGTGATAATATATCAGGGTTTCTCAGTTCACTGTCAGCATCAAAGACCTGATATACATAAAATGTAGGTCATAGCATTCCATGTAACACCATATTTATCTTTAACATAAGTAGCTGAACGTTACTCTAAAACAAGAGGCATACTGATAAGAAATTTAAGTGACAAAAGCCACTGTGTGTCTTTAAGATGACTGAGTGCATCATAGTGTGCTAGGTTCTTTCAGCAGGAGAAAATGTATGGCTCAGATGCTCTGCTCTCAGGGCCGTGATGCATTGGCTAACAAAGAGAAGCAAATAGGATTGCTGGCTGTGCTAATGGTTATATTTAAAGATGAATATGAAGAATTGATCAAAGGGACATGATAGTTGCTGCAGGTGCAATTGGAAGAAGATAGACAATTAAGAGAAGTGTAATAGCTATTTTCTAATTTGGAAGAAAGGCTGAAGGAATTAGGTAGTTTATAAGAAGAGACAACAAAAATTGGAAAAGATAGTAAATAGTTGAGGCAGGGGTAAGGGTAAATGTGACAGTATTTGACTTTCCAAATATCAATGAGAACCCTGTAAGTTATATTTAATGATAAGGAAGTAGATTACAGAATTTAGGAGGAGCAGGAGGATGACAGTTCTTGGAAAGTTATTGTTACTTTTTAGACGCTGTTCTCCTAAAGGATATGAAGAAATGTGGTGGGGATTTGACTGCAAGAACCATGATAAAAAACACTGATTTTATTTAGTAAATAGTATTCAACAGGCAAGCGAGAAACCAGCTGTAGCTGCATAAAGAAACAAAGGTTTAAAACTTGACAACAAAACATCTCATGGAGAATGGGATAAAAATAATGCTTTTCACTTCTCTACCATCTGCCATTTGAAGATCTCAATATGCTTTACAAATATAATGAATGAGGTCTTTCAGCCGCTCCATGATGCCAGTTAGAGCTCAGATAGTCAGATACTATTCATCAGTTTTATAATTCACAGTTGTTAAACTTTACAATTTTATTTTTATTTTCAATATTCAATCAGCTCCACTAAGTATTACTATCCTGTTTTTATAGATGCGGAACCTGAAATACAGAGAGAGAAAGTTATTTTTTTACCTCAGGTCCCAGAAGAAGTCTAGAGCAGTCATAAACAGTATCCAGAGCTTCTGATTCAGAACAGCGGTAAAGATAACACTCAGTTGTTATGCTGAATAGTGATGGATTTAGGCATGTTTGCTGAATTGGGCCCTGTCATGGGGTAAGCAGCCTTCAATGGGATTAAGACCCTGTCTTACCCATGACAACCCTCTGAACTCCAACTGGGAGCAACTGTGTACTCCCATAGGTCCTGGAAGTAGGTGTGATGGAGGTGTGGCCGCACCCCGCAGCTTGAAGTGGTTTCCATCATATACAGGGTTTACAGTTTGGTTCAATGGCTCTCAGCACCCCAATATAAAAATTGTTCCAGCACCCCTGGGTACTCCAGGTAGTTTATTGGCCAGTTAGGGGTGATCTGATCCCTATAAGACAGCTATCTGAGCAGTATAAAGAGCGGCTCCCTGGGCAGGAAGGGAGGCAGTGCCTCTAGAATAAGAAGAGGTCTGTAACAAAAAAGGTAGCTTTTTGGGAGGGAGCAGAAACTAGAAGGACGCTCTGATGGAATATGCTCCCAAGGTAGGAGAAGCCATTTGAGAGACAGCTCTGAAGAAGAGATTGGTAACCCAGCTCAGATGATGGAGAATAGCTGGGGCTGGAAGGCAAGGGATTTGTGGGGGCTTTTGGAGAGAGAAGAGCAAAAGTTCAGAAAGAATGGACTAGAGGCTAGGACTGGTTTTAAATGTAAGCTTTACTTGTGTTAATTTCCACTGTCAGTAAAGGAAGCCCTTGGGTCAAGGGGTTTGTTAAAAGGAAACACTAGTTTGGCCTAGTTCATACTGGGGAAAGGGAAACTGAGGTATGATATTGGGATGGGATCATGGACAAGGCCTCAGTTCGTACTTCAATCAGAAGACCAGTTGTGCTTACTGGTTTTGTGAGCTTCATAGGGGGAGTATGGGAGCTGTAGCTGAATAGAATTTACTACCTGGGAGATAGGGAATAAAACTGAAAGGCTGCAGGTAGTGCTTAGCTGCCTGCTCTGTAGTCTACCAAATGAACCAAAAGTAGTGATCTGCATCACAACAGGAAAATGAATGAGAGAAGAGGTGCTGCCGTTAAACATTATGAAAATAATTATGTAACTGAATATATGTGCAGTAGAAGAGGATGCAAAAGACAGTGACGGCTACTCTGATGAAAGCTTCCAGTAGGTTAGTGTTGACCAGAGAATTACTAAGGAGAAAAGACAGTAAGTGGAAAGATGGGAAAATATTAATATTCCACAAAGAAGAGCAAAAGTAATGAAAAATTAAAACTCCCTCTCTCCTTTCCTGACAAAGGCAAAAAGAATAAGCAGTGAGATGTCAGGAATGCAGACATAGATCACTGAATAGCTGAAATTTGTCTAAATCAGGATGATGAGTGAGACATTAAAGTGCAGGAATGAAAACTATAAAAAGAGATTCAACAAGACAGGAGGGGGTGTTACAATATGGATGAGGAACAATATTACACCTGAAGATAGGAATAGCATAATATACTGGCTTTACCAGCAGGGAGGTTTGGATTGATGCGAAAGACAAACTTGGTAAAAAATGAAACTTATAAGCAAGATGAGAACACAGGCTAAAGAATATTAATGGGGATAAGAAGATTCTTATCACAATTTTCATTTTATCATTGCTCATTCTCAAATAGCACCTAAAATTGCCAATAGCTCTGATGTTGCAGAATCAAACTACCAAAATAAAGTCCATACCGTGTGGCATTCATTGTATCTGAACAACTATTGCTCACGGCCTGTTGTTGAAATGTTAATTGTTAAACTTCAACTTCATTTTTAAGCATTGTATATTAAACTGAAGAAATGGTTTGTGTCTACATAGAAAGCAACAGAAAAATACAGAAGGATAATCCTTCAGAATGAAAGTGGAGAATTAATGCAGGGGTTGAGAAAATAGTTAAGATATTAAATGAAAAGGATTGACTCTTTCCTAAATCAAAAATAGAACTGTCAGGAGGCATAAATGGAGAAACTGGGAAGCAATATCATGCTCTAAATGGCCATTGACAGCTCTTAAAACCCAGTAAAGGATTTAGAATCAGAAAAAAGAAGTATACATCTTAAAAAGACCAGGGAATGCAGGAGATACTGTCACAAATGCACAGAGCTCAGAGAAAGTTTCTGGTCTCACAGGTGGCCAAACTTAATACAGTTTGTGCTGTGATTGGAGGGGAATAAAGCTAAAGAATCACCAGGATATTACAGGTCATTCAGCTGAACTTTTGGTTTGAGAAAAGTTTTAGGAACTAGAGAGAGAGAGAGCACCTAGCAAAGCACAGTTTAGATCAGGGATATCCAATGTAGTTTTAGGGAATAGGAAATCTCAGTGACTCTTGGAGATTCTTTGAAGATATTTCACCCAGGGTAGGCAAAGGAGGGCCCACAGTGGTACCATGTAGTTATATTTTCTGCAAGCCTGACAGTTTCATATTGGATCTAAGGCAAATAAATCTCAGAATAAGAGAAAAGTTAGCTGATTGGACAGAAAATCAGGTAAAAAGGAGGAAATTAAGAGTATTTTTGAAGGAGTTTTTCCCCAAATGTAAAGAATCTGCCAATCTGGATTTATTTGTATCTGAGTGCCTTGTAGGCCTTTTATCAACAAAAGTCACTTACATGACACTATTGTGATGGGATCCCTGGGGTACAACCTGGAACTGGGGTATTCCTGTGCCCCCTTAAATCTCCAGCCTGGGCTGTCTCTCACAATGCTTTGCTAGGGACAAGCAGCAAACCCTTTCAGGCGCTGTTATCACTTAGTACAACAGCATGTGTAGCTCCGCTCCCAGCTAAATTGCATGAATGCTCCCCGAGCCACACACAAATCACACAGAGAAAGGCACCAGCAAATTTCCCAAGCCCCTAGCCTTGCACCTCCGGAATATACAATCTTGCCATGGTCAGAAGCTTGACCAGCGTAAGTTTATTACCCACTATACACCTCCCTCAATATGGAGAGGACACACGCTAGCCTTTGTAAACTGAGCTGAGATTTCCCAAGCACTTCACCCAAAACGCACTGTTTTAGGTAAATATAAAACAGATTTATTAACTACAGAAATATAGATTTTATGTGATTATAAATGGTAGGCACAAAAGGTCAGAGATAGTTATCAAATAAAATAAGTGCACAGTATAAATCTAAAACCTTATTAGAGTAGGCGGTTCTTGGATCAAGCAGTTTTTCTCACCCAACTGGATGTTTCAGATAAGTTACAGTTCTTAATACACAGAGTTTTCTTCTAAGCCTGGGAGCAGTCTCAGTCTTTGTCTTCCCAGCATTCTTGTTGTTTCCAGCATAAGTGGGGGAGGAGAAAGGCAAAAGCATGATGCCACTGTCCCCTATTTTATACCTTCAGTCCATGTGCCTGGAAAACACTAGTCCAGATGGGCTTTGCTGAGTCACAGAATTGAGCAATCCCCCATTGTGCAGCACTCTTACAGCATTGTAAATCCCTTGTTTACAACTCCCCTGCTGATAAATGGTTGGTTAGCACCCTCCTGGGAGTGGACCCTCTCCTTTGTTGTCACTGAAAAACTAGCAGAGGGGACTCTCAAACTTACAACGTATTCCCATAACAACCATACAGAAAAGTCTCATAACTTCATACACATTAATGATATGCATATTTTGACAGAACAATGGGTTTCAGCAGATCATGACGTTTCATATGTTATCTTACATGGCATGCTTTGTATGCAGTATATGATAATAATATGATGGGTGAATATGGGGGTTTCATGGTGCTGCTTTGAGGTACAGAGTTTCAACATTTGTAGGTGAAGATGAACAGCAAATAATGAAGATTAGACCAGTGAGATAGGGAACCCCCTGCAAAGGATTATTTACAAATCGGAGCCAACAAAATATAATGCAGTTTTGTACAGATCAAGGAAGAATAATTGTATCTTTGTAGGTTTCAGAGTGGTAGCCATGTTAGTCTTTATCAGCAAAAACAAAGAGGAGTCCTTGTGGCACCTTAGAGACTAACAAACAACTAACAACGACACTGATACTCACACCTTCTTGTCAACTGTTGGAAATGGATAACGTCCACTTGATTGCATTGGCCTCATTAGCACTACAAAAGTAATCAACTGTTGAGAATAGGCCACTTCCATCTTAATTGAATTGGCCTCGTTAGCACTGACCCCCCACTTGGTAAGGCAACTCTCATCTTTTCATATATATACTGCTTACTGTATTTTTCACTCCATGCATCTGATGAAGTGGTTTTTAGCCCACGAAAGCTTATGCCCAAATAAATTTGTTAGTCTCTAAAGTGCCACAAGGACTCCTCATTGTTTTTGTACCTTTGTAGTTAATATAAAGCAGGAATATCTGCCAAATTGAAATACTTTATTAGACTGCCTTTTTTGTTGTTTTAATATTTGGCATAAAATTGCTGAAAATTCTTATAGCTAGTGAATATCAATGCAATCCGAGGGTATAGTGCGGAATCTACAAAATATGAAGGGATAGGGAAATTCTGTGAGTTCTTCCTTCTTAATCTGAAGGATTGTACATGTACTTGTAACAGCAAGAAATGTTCTGCTATTGCTTCCTGCTGTGAGGGGGGAGGCAGGAAGACTGAGGCACTTGCTTCTGTTACCTCTAAGCCCTCATTAAAAGAGTTCGTTTAAATAAAATGCCTTCTTTTCATCAACTCAAAACTGGGTCTTATGCCTCCATTAAGTGCAATTCAATGAAGTAGAATTCCAAGTTCAAAATCTCCCCGCTGTATTTTCTACTGCTTGCATCCAATGAAGAGAGCTGTAGCTCACAAAAGGTTATGCTCAAATAAATTTGTTAGTCTCTAAGGTGCCACAAGTCCTCCTTTTCTTTTTGCAGATACAGACTAACACGGCTGCTACTCTGAAAAAAGTTCAGAAGAGTTTGTCAGGGAAGTAAACAGGTAAAAGGAAGGGACAAGTCATAAAGATGACACCAGACCTGTTCTATGGGTTCTTTTACAACAGAACTCTCAGGCTACACTACAAGCTAGGAGTGTGATTCCCAGCTCATAGTAGCCTCAGTGAGTGTGCAAGGAATACAGGGTTGGATTGTGAGGTTCTAGGTCAGTAGAAGGTTTGATCCTACTTCCATAGCAGTCAGTGGGAGCAGAACTAGTCCCAAGGGTTCTTAAGAGTGCTTACATCCTTATATGTATTTATTCTAAATGGAATTGTTCATGTGTGCGCACATGCAACTAGCTTTTGGGACAAATTTTGCTCTTGATTTACATTGGTATAACAGAGCATATCTGTCACCTTGAATAAAATTATTCCTGAAAACAGAATCTTGCCATCATTTCCTTCTCTATTTTCAGAATTTTCATGGACATGTTCAGAATTTTCTAAATGTATTAACTGGATTTCATATTTAAAACTGTAAAAGCCAATAAAAGAGTTTTAGAAACTTTAAGTTATCAACAAGCCACCACTCAATCTGGGAATAGCATTTTAATTAACGCTTGTGATATAAATTCCCATTACAGGTAATAAAAGTTACATTCAGCTGTAAAAATTTAGGAAGAAGCTACTATGCTTATACAGTAGCTACATTTAAAAACAGAAGACTAAGGCCATGATCCTGCAAAGACTTAAGGATGTGTTTAACACTGTGAACAGCTGTATGGCTTTGGCGGGTCTACTCAAAAAGTGCATAAAGTTAAGCATGGATATAAATCTTTGCCAGATTGAAGCCTAAATTTTCAACTGGATGCAAAAGTGCACAAACACTTGTTTTGGAATCTGGTGTGAGGTTGCAAATATGTGATGCACATGTTTCATTTGCAGTTTATAGAGATGCAGAGCTACATGTCCATGCAAACCCTAACTTGAGATATTTGTACAACTCTGTTGGTTTTTGGGATGTTTGAATATTTGGTCTGTCTTAGAGGTCCTAAATGTTCCGCAGTTATCTAAAGGTATATTTATTTAATATGAATTTTCTGTATTTTTTGGCTTTTTGCATGTGTTGGGAAATAGTGAGACTCGTTTGTAAAGGAGTACATTTCCACTGACATTCACTTATACCTTGTCTGAATTTGGCTCTTTTGGGTTAAGTCTCTTCTCCCCCATTATGCTTCCCATAAAAGTTGTTTGAAAACTTATTCAAATACTAATGCTTTACAAAAAAAAATCAAAACCCTTCATTCTAAACATGTTTAAAGATAAAATTATATAAATGCTGAATGTTTCTGTATGCTGCCATTTTTCTGCCTAATATTATTTGAGACAGCACTCCACCAAACTCACATGCTAGTTTAAGTGGAAATACCGACCCTGGATACACTGCCATATATTATCTGAGGAATAGGAAAAAAACATTTGGTGCCTTTTGAGCCCTATTTAGCCAAAGTTAATTTAATGCAAGTGCTGGCTTTGGAAACTCAGTGATCTTCTACAGCACCATGGAGCATATGCCTGATTCACCTGATGAAGAACAATCTCTCTTTCTCCCATTCTGTAGTCAATCTCTTAGCTTGTCCACAGCAATTCGCTCCATTCTGACCAAACTGCTGCTGATACTCTGTGCCTCTTATGTGGAAAGTGGTGTACATGGATGATGGGTTAAGCTCTGAGAGGACAACAATGTGTCCACATTGGGGAGGGCTTTCAGGGTCTGACAGCACATCTCTATAGATGGGCAACCACACTTCATGTCAATTTGAATATCTGAAGGCTGTTGAGAACAGGCATTTCCAAGCTGTGTCATGACATTGTCAATTAAAGCTAAATGGAAAGTAGTTTCTAATCTATGAAATTGTGCCCAAACACTGCTGTTGTCATAAGTGATGTTACTTTTCAGCAGCATTCTGGGCATCAGTGGCCTCACTGCTTGTAGTTCATAGTAAATAAAGAAATGCAGTAAGGCTTTGCAGGTGCACTCACTAGCCCACCCTCCCCCCAAACTATCCAGATATCTGTTCACATGGTAACACATTTGCCATATATTTTGGGTTCACTTAAACAGATGTTTTTAACATATATTTGTAGTGTTCTGTTATCAAGAGTATCCTTACATTACTGAACTGTTTAATTCAAGATGTTTCTTTAACGCTAAACTATCATCTACTGGGACCCTTCTTTTTTGTGCTCCTTATGAGCAGATAAAAGAAATTGTCAACCTACTTATTACATTCAACATACAATAATTAATGAAAAATTATAGCATTATTTTAATAGTTGTAATGAATCCATCAAATACTGATGTTAAATAATGTCAAGAGCAAACAGGCTACCCCTCAGCAAACACTGGCACATATAAAGGGCATCAGCACTGACATAGTGAGGAAGGATGATCTTGTGATTAAGGCTCTGGACTGGTCTCCAAATGTGGTGGGTTCAGTTCCTGGCTTTGCTACAGACATTCTGTATGGCCTTCAGGAAAGTCACTTATTCGCACGCTGCCTTGGTTCTCTGCAAACGATGCGGGGCTGATCTCTAATAACTTATGAACACTGGATGTAAGCTGGCTATCAAAATAGTTACTCTACTGGGTTATTGGAAAGTTTAAGGCATGCAGGTTGGTCTAGTTAACAGCCGGGCTGTTGGGAAACTAGCAGAAAGGCAATACAATAGCTCCAGCCTAACAACATGCCAGTAAACAAGACAGGGGTCATTATGAAACAATGTCTGAGCTATCAGTTGGGAAGATGCTACTTCTAAGCTCCAGCCAAAGTTATAAGACTAGTGTCCTTTTGATCTTTTGCCTCCAGGCTTTGGACAAACAAAACAGTTAAGCCCCTCTCTAGAGAGGACAGACAAGTATCACAGGGCCGTTCATGAAGAACAGACAGAGATAGATCCGCTGGGTCTGCGGACACAAAATCTATCTTGACCACTAACACAGGGTGTTGTGGCTTAGGATAAGACAGACAAGCATGTAAGCCTTTTGTTGAATTAAAATACTTTTTCTCTTTGTTCCTGCTGTTAAGATTAAACATTACTTTGGTTTGAGAAAGCTGCCTGGTCAACTGTATTAAGATCTTGAAGGAGAAAATTCCAGGTGCTGAACCCAGCTGGGTCTAGAGTACACAACCCCAGGTGGTAAAGCCCATGGTCTGGTCTAAGAATGGGAGAATCTCATGATGACACCCAGGACAGGTAAAGGCAAGATACCAGATGGTGTGCACACAGTGAGAACAGAAGAGGGGTCAGAGATGAAGCTAACCCTGTAACCCTGACAATATTGGTGGTAATGTGGTGGGATGAATGTGACAGTGGTAAATTTCCTCTAAGTGACAAACACAGAAAAAAGTGTTGTAGAAGAAAAAAGTGTCTTGTCTTTTGGGGAAGAAGTAGGAAAAGATAGACCAGAAGAATTAGATATGAACTGTTCATGAAAAAGCAGCTAGCAAAGTTGTGCAGAGAAAGGAAGCTAACCTCTTAAATGCTGGAAAAGACACAGCTAGTGAACCTACTGTACTTCAACAATCAGCAAAGTAATTGTGGTCCAGAACTGTGTGAGGACTTGAAAGACACCATTCGGCAGTAAAATTTGGGGGAGCTAGAGGCAAAAATGAACCTGTGGGACAGAGAGACCAAGGAGGATGACTTCCTAGCAGAAGATGTAGAGGACAAAATCAGAGCATATGCAGCAGCTGGAGTGGCAGCCAGGCTCCATCCCTACCAGGTTCCCTGAATCCATTGGCTCAGGTGTGACAGAGGTTGCAGCTGATGAGGAAAATGCTGTAGCTCGAAAGAGATGCTGCAACTAGAATGCCAGCAACTTGCTGACTCAGAGAAACAGTGCCAGCACAAGCAGATACAGCAACAGCAGGATCTGGACCTCGTGCAGCCAAAGAACCAGGGCCTGATAAGTGTGGTAAACTGGGACAGAATCTGGAGTGTCAACTCTGAGAGCAAAGATGTTAAATTGCTACCCCAAGGTTTGACTGGGAGGGTAGGGGGTATAGATGCCTATCTCACCACCTTTGAGAAGGCATGTGTCTAAAAGCAGATAGAGCGATCTCCAGGGCCTATTTTCTTACTCCCTTACTCAAGGCGAAAGCCTGCAGCCAGATGGAAGGGGCAGACTGTGTGAACTATGGACAACTTAGCACCATGTAACCATGACACATCCCTATCTGTATAATGGAGATTGTAATGTTTCCTTTGTCTGTCTTCCGTATTTAGACTGTGAATTCTTTGGGGCAGAGACTCTCCCTTACTGTGTCTCTAAACAGTGCCCAGTATTACCAATTCTTGCAATTTTACTGCAAATCTCCTGGTATTTGGTGTTTTTTCTTAAAGCCTCAGCTCCTGGAGTCAAGTAATTACTTGAGAAACTCAGCTTTTCTTAAGTTTCTATCCCTGATAGCTCTGGAGAAAAACTAGAAAATATGACTCTTACAGACTGAAAAGTTTTGGATTCTTACTAACCTTCTGTTTTACTATTTTTAAAAATCTCAGGATTTTCAGATGAACCTTGATTTTTTTGTGGGGGTTGGCTCATAATTTTTGAATGCTTGGGGCTGGCAATACTGAGTGCCTAGCACAATGGTCTTGGTTGGCCTGCATACAAATATATAATAACACTTCATCTAACCTACAACTGGAGGACCATAGACTCTTTGAAACCAGATTCTGCATTGCTTGCCAACCCTCTCCTCTCACTGAGTTCAATGGGAATTTTGGTTGTACATGGAGTGTCGGATTGAGGCCTTGAAGAACGAAGGAATCCCAGAGCAGTTTTGGTAACTGACTAGGTAACACAAGGAGGGGTGGCAAGTTATGTGGGCCCGTGGTGCCCATGGTCCAGGAATACTAAGGGCCCGGGGGCCTGGCTCCACCAATGTTCGGGGCCAGGTCTCTCCTCTGGCCCCACCTGCCGCTCCCACACACCTCCCTCGGAGCGTCTCCTGGGCCTGCTGCCACCCCCAGGCGATTTAAAAGGGCCAAGAGGCCCCCAGCTGCTGTTGCCACCACTGGCAGCGCAATGGGGCTAAGACAGCTTCCTGCCCAGCCTTGCTCCACACCACTCCCGAAAGAGGCAGGCACATCCCTGTGGTTGGGATGTGTGTATCTCCGCATGCTGTCCCCGCCCAGAGAGCCAACTCTGCAGCTCCCATTGGCCAGGAACTGTGGCCAATGGGAGCTGCAGGGGCAGTGCCTGTGGGCAGCGGTGCACGGAGACCCTCCAGGCCTAGGAGCTCCAATGTGATATTTGCCATCATGTGTCAGCAATGCCCCTCTGCCATGTACATTGATCAAACTGGACAGTCTCTACATAAAAGAATAAATGGACACAAATCAGACGTCAAGAATTATAACATTCAAAAACCAGTCGAGAACACTTCAATCTCTTTGGTCACTCGATTACAGACCTAAAAGTTGCAATTCTTCAATAAAAAAACTTCAAAAACAGACTCCAATGAGAGAGTGCTGAATTGGAATTAATTTGCAAACTGGATACAATTAACTTAGGCTTGAATAAAGACTGGGAATGAATGGGTCATTACACAAAGTAAAACTATTTCCCCATGTTTATTCCCTCCACCCCCACCCCCCACTGTTCCTCAGACGTTCTTGTCAACTGCTGGAAATGGCCCACCTTGATCATCACTACAAAAGGTTCCCCCCCCTCCCGCTCTCCTGCTGTAGTAGCTCACCCTAAGTGATCACTCTTGTTACAGTGTGTATGGTAACACCCATTGTTTCATGTTCTCTATGTATATAAATCTCCCCACTGTATTTTCCACTGAATGCATCTGATGAAGTGAGCTGTAGCTCATGAAAGCTTATGTTCAAATAAATTTGTTAGTCTCTAAGGTGCCACAAGTACTCCTTTTCTTTTTGCGAATACAGACTAACACGGCTGTTACTCTGAAATCTGCTGAACTGTCACTCTTTGATAGCATCTCTCTCTCGCTCTCTCAATTTGTTCGATTGCAAAGGAAATTGATTACGTAACAAAAATGTAAAGTTGGACTAGCTTTATCTTTTTCTGATTTCTTATCACCAACAGTGGACATAGAGAAAACAGTTCCTGTATTATTATTCTCATGTACGCACGCTGCAACTTGTTGATGCATGACTTCCTACATTTTTAGCAGAATACTCTGTACACTGGTAAAAGTAAGTGTTAACATAAAAAATTCATTTTAATGAACTCAGTATGTTTATTCATAACCTGTTTAATATGACTATGAAATTGATTCTTAGATTTTATAGCCATCAAAAATGTGATTTACTTTTTATTTTTTTGCCACTGAAAATCTTCTTCTATTTTAACTGGCAAATAATCCACTGTAAAGTCCCAGAGAGAATTCAACCCATCAATTTAGCCACTCCTATGCCATTATTTTTCAAAAATGCTGTACCATTATATGAATAATTAATCATGATTTGTAATAGTGTTTTACTCCAAATCCAGTATTGCTACATCAGTATTGTGCAGCAGGTATCACTTTTAGTGGGAATTTTTATTTATAGATAGGAAACAGTCAACAGAGAATGTTCATAAACAAAATAGTGGACATGTCATGCATAAGTTACAAGTCCAGTGTGTGGGCTTGATCCAACAAAACCCTTACTTACCTGAATAGTTCAGTTGACTTCAGTGAGCCTACTCACCTGAATGAGGGCTTCTTCTTCGAGTGATTGCTCATGTCCATTCCACTGTTGGTGTGTGTGCTGAGTTTTTTCCTCAGTGGTATCCATAGGGGACAGGCTCTGGTGCCCTCTGGAGTGGCATGCATATGTGCCGATATAAGGGGCACTGCCGGCTCCTTCCCTCCCTCAGTTCCTTCTTGCCACTAGTGTCGGTGCTGGAACACTCGCCTTGCTTTAGCAAAAAGAAAAGGAGGACTTGTGGCACCTTAGAGACTAACAAATTTATTTGAGCATGAGCTTTCGTGAGCTACAGCTCACTTCATTGGAAGTCGCTTTCCTTTCAGTGGTTCTTTGAACTTTTGTTGTGTAAATAGTTTTAAATAGTTATCAGTGTTCTTTAGTGTTAGTGTACTTAGTTATTCAGTCACTGAAAGGAAAGCCATTTGCTAAAGTAAGGGGAGCGTTCCAGCACCGACACTGGCAGTAAGAAAGAACTGAAGGAGGGAGGGGGCCGGCAGTGCCCCTTATACCGGTGCATCCTTTTAACGTAACTGTCGATTATACCAATAATGTCATATTGCAGTAATGGGTATTATTTGCGCTGCTGCATCATCTTGCAGAATATTTTAAACATAGTTTACAACAAAAGGTTTTGGAAAATGACATTATTAGTAGTAATTATATAAAAATTATATGTAGGAGAATAGTACTTAGAATCCAACCAAAATCAAAGTCCCATTGTGCTAAATGCTGTACATACACAGAGTAAGAGACATTCCCTCATTTGTTTTATATTCTAAACAGCCAAGAGAGACAGAGCTTAGAAAAAAGAAGTACTATTAGCTCCATTTTACAGATGGACAACTGTGTCACAGAGAGATTAAGTGACTTGCCCAAAGGTTCATAACTTCATAGACTTTAGGCCAGAAGGGACCATTGTGATAATCTTATCTGGCCTGGATAACACAGGCCATCAGACTTCCCTAGATTAACTTCTGTTTCAGATTCAATAGCTGTGGGTGAGCATATCTAAAAGCATATCTTTTAGAAAAACATCCAATTTTAATTTTAAAATGTCCAGTTATGAAGAATATACCACATGGTTCTAATGGTTAATTATCTTAAAAATGTGAGCTGTATTTCTCGTTTGTATTTGTTTACCTTTAACTTCCAGTCATTTGATCTTGTTATGCCATTAGAGAGTCAAGGTGGGTGAGGAAGTATCTCTTATTGGACATGCTTTCAAGCTTCCTTCAGGTCTGCTAGATTGAAATCCCTCTATTACCAAATTTTTGTTCCCCGTGTAAGTACTTAGAGACTGTGATTAAGTCACTCCTGTAATGCTGCCTGCAGTGACGCAACATCCTGAGTATCAACCTCAGGGCAGACTGTTAAGAACCAGGGCATAAATCCCAAATTGATTGTGCATTCTATACTTAGATTTCACCAACCAATTATCAAGTGTATAGCCCTCAGACACTGTAACAACCTAATGATAGAGTCACAGACAGTCCCCTTGGGTTTATCTGTCTTGTCACCCAGGTAAGCCTACCTTTGTGAGAGATGGTTTCTTACACCATCACAGCAAGGTTACTCTCAGTCCCAAAGGACCAGTTACTTACCCCAGGTCAGATGCATGTTCGATCTAAGACCAAAGACAACACTTGTATTCAATCCTATAATAAACTATTTAAAGACTTATTAAATAGGAAAAG
Source organism: Caretta caretta (assembly GCF_965140235.1). NCBI lineage: Eukaryota > Metazoa > Chordata > Testudines > Cheloniidae > Caretta > Caretta caretta. The sequence continues at coordinate 88,554,871 of NC_134213.1, read as the reverse complement.
GAAACCAGAGAGGTACTGACAAAGTTAAAGCAGATAAACATATGTACACAAATAAGTTACAATCTTAAGTTTCAAAAGGTAATAGAAGCTTCTGTAATAAGTAAACTCTATATGTTCTTTAGGGCTAGCCTAGGCTGAGCAGCTGGGGATCTCTTGCGTATGCCTAGAAAACCTTGCCCTCCACAGTCCAAGCAGAACAGAGATCCAGTTCCTTCTTGTTAGGGATTTTTACTCCCCTCTTCCCTTGTGCTTTGAACTGCAAACTCAGGTGATGGGAGGAATCCACTGCCATGACTCATCTTCAAGGGTCAAGGATGGCAGAACAACCAATGCTTTTGTCCCCTTTAATGTCCTACAATAGTCCATCTGGTGTTGATCGACTTTTCCTGTTGGGAAGGACATAACACTTTCTCTTGGAGATCAGCACTTCACACTAGTTAATGTCTCTCTCCTGTCTGTTAATTTACACAGTCACAGAGACTCACAATACAATCCCTCAAATATTACCTTACAAATGGGATGCTGAGTTATAAGTGAGGTTAATGCATGCAGCAAATCACAAGCATTCCATAAAGTCTAAACACTAAGCATACTCGTATCATTCTAATATTTATTTTAACAATATTAGCACATGTCATAAATATAAAGGGAAGGGTAACCACCTTTCTGTATACAGAATATAAAATCCCTCCTGGCCAGAGGCAACACTCTTTCACCTGTAAAGGGTTAAGAAGCTAAGATAACCACGCTGGCACCTGACCAAAATGACCAATGAGGAGACAAGATACTTTCAAAGCTGGAGGGGAGGCGGGAAACAAAGGGTCTGTCTGTGTGATTCTTTTGCCGGGAACAGATCAGGAATGCTCTTCAGAACTCCTTAAATTAGTAAGTAATCTAGCTAGAAATGGTTTAGATTTCCTTTTGTTTAATGGCTGGTAAAATAGCTGTGCTGAGTGGAATGTATATTCCTGTTTTTGTGTCTTTTTGTAACTTAAGGTTTTGCCTAGAGGGATTCTCTGTATTTTGAATCTGATTACCCTGTAAGGTATTTACCATCCTGATTTTACAGAGGTGATTCTTTTACTTTTTCTTTAATTAAAATACTTCTTTTAAGATCCTGATTGCTTTTTCATTGTTCTTAAGATCCAAGAGTTTGGGTCTGTGTTCACCTATGCAAATTGGTGAGGATTTTTATCAAGCCTTCCCCAGGAAAGGGGGTGTAGGGCTTGGGGGGGATATTTTGGGGGGAAGACGTCTCCAAGTGGGCTCTTTCCCTGTTCTTTGTTTAACACGCTTGGTGGTGGCAGCACAGGGTTCAAGGACAAGGCAAAGTTTGTACCCTGAGGAAGTTTTTAACCTAAGCTGGTGAGAATAAGCTTAGGGGGTCTTTCATGCAGGTCCCCATGTCTGCACCCTAGAGTTCAGAGTGGGGAAGGAACCCTGACAGCACACAAGTGAGGCAGACTGCTTCCAGCTATGCATTTTTCAGTGTTCAGTTGAGACATGGCAACTTTGACAAGAGCTGGCACCTGGTCTGGTACTGGCACAACCTCCTTAACCTTCTCTGATAAGCTAAAGAGATAGTCAGTCACTATGAGAACGTTTTCCAGTTCTCTATCATTCTTTGATTCTCTTCTGAATCCTCTCTAATTTTTCACCATCCTTCTTGAAGTGTGGAGACCAGAAGTGGACACAGTATTCATGTAGTTCTAGCACCAGTGCCCCATACAGAAGTAATATATTTTCCCTACTCCAACTTAAAATTACCCTGTTTATTCAGAGAGATCATTAGCCCTTTTAGCCATAGTGTCACACTGGAAGTTTCTTGTTCAGCTAGTTATCCATCATGACCCTCAAGTCCCCTTCTGAGTCACTGCTGCCCAGGATAGTTGCCTATCTGGTAAGTACGGCCTACAGTCTTTGTTCATAAATATATACATTTACATTTGACTGAATTGAAATGCATATTGTTGGCTTGGACCCAGCTTACCAAATGATTTAGTTTGCTCGGTATCAGTGACCTCCGTCCTCTCCATTATTTACCATTCCCCCAATCTTTGTGTCATCTGCAAATTTTAAGTCAATTATTTTGTTTTCTTCCAGATCATAGATAAAAATGTTAAATTGCATAGGGCCAAGAACAGATTCCTGTGGGACCCCAGTAGAATCACACCTTCTCCATGACAACCCCCCATTTACAGTTACATTTGGAGAGCTATCAGTTACAAAGGATGTCTGTGATTAAATTCTGAGAACTGAACCAAGGTTTCCTGTATCCCTCTCCAGTGTCCATCACATCCTCCTTTTACTGGAATCTGGTTTGCACCAGCCCCTCTATTCCTGTACTTCAAATCTTCTTGCAACTGAGGGAGAAAATACTGTTTCAAACCCTGCTGTACCATATGTACTTAAGGGCAGAACCACCAAATGTTGTATCATTTAAATGAAAGAGGAATCAGGGATGTTTCAGAATCTAGGAGGGTTGGCTTAGGAGAAGCATCCACAGTTTCAAGCCGCAGATTCACCTCTGGTGCAAATACACTGAAGTCAGTGGAGTTATATCATGGAGGATTATGGCCCCAAGTGCTTATCCCAGTTTATCCAAAGCATCCTTGGGCTACAACGCAGGCAGGATAGGTCATAGGGACAGACCTTTGCATGAGATTTCTGATACTAGCTTCCAGCAAGATGCCAATTACTGTGGGACATATCTTAATGGAGCTATGCTGATTTACACCAGTCTTAGCCAAAAGTATTAAAGGGAAAGGTGCAGAAAACGGAGAATAAACCAAAATTAAACTAGAGAGACAATGTGGGTGAGGTAATATCTTTTATTGGAACAACTTTTGTTGGTGAGAGAGGCAAGCTTTTGAGCTTACACAGAACTGAAGAAGAGCACTGTGTAAGCTCAGAAACTTGTCTCTCTCACTAACAGAAGTAGGTCCAATAAAAGATATTACCTCACCCACCATATGTCTCTAACATCCTGGGACCAATACTGCAACAACAATATTGCATAGAAGTTAAACTAAGCATTTTCAGAGTTCAGGAAAGGTCTACTTTGGATTCATTTATATTTCTTGAAAGCTTTTGGTTAGTTCTTATTTTGTCTGGCCGTGTTTCCCCATCTCTTCACTCATGTGATTATTATTACGTAGTCTGTCTTAACCCCTGATGGAATGCTTGGCTCTGTATAAAACACCAAGTGAAGACTGGAAATTATTAAGAAAGTATCCAATTCTATCAATAGATACTAATGCACATAGTGCTCACCATAGAATGTTGAGCCGGATCCAACTTCCTTTAAAGTCAATGGCAAAATTCCTGGTGATTTCAGTAGTGTAGGCTTCAACCCATAGTCCCACTGAAGTTGCTAGAACTATTTGTAGTAGCAGGCACTACTCCCAGTAGCAAATGTTTGCAGGATGGAACCCTAGAACACTACTAGCACTGATATTACTGTACTTTTCCATCACATCTGTGATATGGGAAATATAGGGGAAAGTAGAATAGGACCTAACATATAAAATACAAAACAGATACATTGCAGAGTTAGAAATTGGCCCCAGCCAAAACCCTGGATCTTAATAACAACCACCATTTTTTAAACAATCTGGATCCAAATTCTGTGGCTTGAACCCTTCCCTGTTAAACAATTTTAGCGTACTGCAGGCTGAGAGCCTTATCTCCTGGGAAGAATTTCTCAGCTCCTTACAATGCATGGCAGCAATTAATGTGGGTTTTTAGAAACTACTTACTCTGCAATTGAAGGGGAAAAAATGAACGCTTACCATGGCAACTAAAGCAACACAAAGTACTGTATGTCCTCAGAAAAATAGAGTATTTATAAAGAACTACATTTGCCTTATGGACTATACTCTGGTCCTTTGCAAGAGGCAGAAATGTGCCTAGTTTTATAACATTAATTTTTATTAAAGAATTTTATGACAAAGTATGAGGAGGATACAAAATCCTATTCAGCACGCTGAATAATTTCTAATGCTTATTTTTAGACCAACATAATTATATTTGATTTACACTGCTCTGTTAATAGTGTATGTAGAGCCAAAGGGCCACAGTCTTAATCCTTTTGTGCTATTCAGGTTTCAGAAAAGGGCTGTAATCCACAAATCACCAGCGGGGCAATCCTCTGCTGACCTATCTATGCCACTGCCTGGCCCTAGGCCTGTACTCAGCCCTGACATAGGGGAGTGGTTATGGCAGAGCTCCACACTGCCATGGCAATCCTATACAGTCTTAAGGCCCATTAAACACAAGACTGACGTAGCTTCCACAGCCACTGTGTCCCTCACCTCTGTGAGAGTGTTGTGTGGCAAATTTGCTTAGCCATAAACCCAGTGGACATGTCCCCCACCATCACCCTCATCCCAGAGTTGCTGCCATTTTCCAAGGACATAGCTGTTGGCCCTGATATGCTGCTGTTCATCCAAGACTGGCACTGGATGGGCAGCACTAGATTTCAATGCATGAATGGCTGCAGCAAAAAGATATTGTGAAATCAGTCCTGGCAAGTCAGCATGAACTGCAGATGTAGGTGTTTTCTTCTGAAGGGAGGCAGATCTTCTTGTGGGAAGCGTGTTGTTTATTTACACCTGCTGGAGCCATTGTCAGCCTTGTGTGCAGCAGGGTGTTTTCATCTGTTATAGCCCTGCGGGCAGTTTTAAGGGTGATGGCATCTTGTCAAAGTTTTGGGGATCTATACAAGCCAACACATATATTAGATGTAAATGTGTGTCTAAAGCAAACATTAATGATACAGGTGGCTATATTTAGCACTGATTCAACTAGATCTGCCCTAAACTGTTGCACAATATTCTGCTGGAGTGAATACCAGTGTCAGGAGTGAGGTTCGCAGAACATTTGTCTTTGCTCCCCAAGAGGTTCCTGTTAGCTTCTGGATCAAGGCCATGTAGGAGGTGATCTTTTCCTTTGTGTTCTAGATGGGACTAGTATGTTAGATTATGGTCCAGTTTGACTCCTAAATAAGTGACAACTGGCTAGAAAGGGAGTGGATGATCCTCAACACAGCCCGGAAGGGGTTGATTGGCCAGGTTGCATTGTTTAGATGCAATGTTGTAGCCATGCTCTTAGACTCTCCTAATGTAAGTCTCCACTGATGAAGGTAAGAGGCCAGAGCATTCATGTCCTGGCTGAGTGAGCCTTCAATGTCATGTAGATTGTTATCCACATCAGTGAGACAGATATCATCCACCTATACATACTTGTTAGCCTTAGTTTTTGGTAGGCTGCAATCATGTATTTTGAAAAGGAGTGATGCCTAAGCTGCCTGACTTTGTCTCCAGCTTGCAAGTTGAAGCTCTGGTTCATTTTCATTTCCATGATGAACTGCATCATGGACTTACAAGAAATAGTCTGCAACAACTTGGTGGTCAGGTCCATATGCCAAACAGCATCATATGCATCAGACAGATCGACCAGAATAGTGCAACTTTCTTGCCCTTCTCAAAGGCATCTTTCATGTCTTGTGTTAGGTGAATGACCTGATCTGGGTACAGTGTCCTTGTCTGAAGCCAGCCTGAACAAAGGGCACTTGTGGTTCAATAATCTTGTTGCTGCACATCAGAATAAGTCTCTCAGTAAATTTGTATGTGACACAAAGGAGAGGGATTGGTTGATAGCTCTTGGGATCTCCCAGAGGCTTTTGCAATTTCAGAATGGCTACGACATTTGCCCTGCGCCAGATTTTTGGGATGCAGTTGTCCTGGAAACACCTTTTGAGGAACCGAAGCAGCCAAGTTTAGGCCTAGGTGGAATAGGAACTGTATATGGATATGATCCAGGCCTGCAGCCTTTCCTGTTTTCATAATCTTTATGGTCTGCTCCAGCTCTTTGTCTGAAAAATTAGTAATCAGGTTTGAATCCACACTTGGAGCTTGCCACCTCTCTGTAATCTCAGTTTTGACTGCACAGCTGAAAGACTCATCCAAGTTCTATGTAATCCATTAACCACTAGCTAGGATTAAACAGTATTTGTGGTGACTGGAAAATCCTTTTGCCAAGGCTAGAATCTTCTGAAAGTCTTTGGATGATCTCCCAGGCTCTCTGGCTAGAATGAATAAAGTCCATCTTTGTGACTCTTTCTCTCTATAGAACGTGCCTGGTTTGATCTAGCAGTTGAATAAATTCATTTCTCTATTTAATTGTTCATTGCCAGAAGATTTGAACTGCTGGTAGAGCTTAATTATCTGTGACAACCAGCCAGGGATTATTGTTGGCAATATCCTTTAGGGATTGATTTCTTAGCAGCTGCCTTCCCTAATTCACTCAAAATTTGGTAGGAGTCATTTATACTGGCCGGACATGTCAGGTGTAACTCAGCCTCTTCGCTGACAGATGTCTCTAGTTCTGCTTGAAAGATCTTCCACCAAACTTTCTGAAAATTCCACCAGACTTTCTGAAAGCTGTTTGTTGTTTGATATCTGCAGGCCAGTTGTGATCAAAGATGGCCTATATTGAGATTTTGGGAAGCTTCAAGCACCTTCTGCTCTGACCACTGTCAGCAGTTGCCCGGAAAATGAAAATTGATATTTAGGCCCTATCAAACTCACGGTCCAGTTTGGTCAATTTCATGGTCATAGGATATTAAAAATAATAAATTCCATGATTTCAGCTATTTAAATCTGAAATTTCACGGTGTTGTAATTGTAGGGGTTATGACCCAGAAAGGAGCTGCCGTGGGTCGCAAGGATACTGTAGGGGAGGTTGCGGTACTGCTACCCTTAGTTCTGTGCTGTGCTGGTGGCAGAGCTGCCTTCAGAGCTGGGTAGTTGGAGAGCAGCGGCTGCTGGCCGGGAGCCCAGCTCTGAAGGCGGCAGCGCCCCTCCAGCAGCAGTGCAAAAGTAAGGCTGGCAATACCGTACCATGCCATCCTTACTTCTGCGCTACTGCCTTCTGCACTGCTGCCTTCAGAGCCTTCGGCTGCTGACTGATGGCCCAGCTCTGCAGGGAGCAACACAGAAGTAAGAGTGGCAGGGTATGGTATTACCACCCTTACTTCTGCACTGCTGCTGGCAGGGCGCTGCCTTCAGAGCTGGGCATCCTGCTAACAGCCGCCGCTCTCTGCGGACCAATTCTGAAGGCAGCACAAAAGTAAAGGTGGCAATACCATGACCCCCCCTAAAAAACCCTCTGCAACTTTCTTTTGGGCAGGACCCCCAATTAGAGAAATGCTGGTCTCCCCCATGAAATCTGGGGTGTTAGATGGGGTGGGATCTGAGTTACCCAGGAAAGAATTTTCTGTAGTATCTGGCTGGTGAATCTTGCCCATATGCTCTGGGTTTAGCTGATCGCCATATTTGGGGTCGGGAAGGAATTTTCCTCCAGGGCAGATTGGAAGAGGCCCTGGAGGTTTTTTGCCTTCCTCTGTAGCATGGGGCACGGGTCACTTGCTGGAGGATTTTCTGCTACTTGAAGTCTTTAAACCACGATTTGAGGACTTCAATAGCTCAGACATAGGTGAGAGGTTTTTCACAGGAGTGGGTGGGTGAAATTCTGTGGCCTGCGTTGTGCAGGAGGTCAGACTAGATGATCATAATGGTCCCTTCTGACCTTAGTATCTATGAATCTATCTGTGTAGTATAGGGTAAAAGCACACAAAAGACCAGATTTCACGGTCCATGACGCAATTTTCATGGCCGTGATTTTGGTGGGGCCCTAGTGATATTGGATGAAGAGCCTGTTGCCCATTTGCTACTGTGAAAGCTTGGCATTTGTTTTGGGCTGTAGAGCAGTTGTGGGTTAGTGACTGATCCCCACTCTATTTCTCTCTCTGTGTTGTTGTCAGGGTATTTCCAACTGACATGGTGGTAACTGAAGTTGCCACAGTAGATGGAAAGATGTGGAAAGATGGCAGAGTGGGGGAATCCCATTTAACTGATGGAGGCTTATAGACATTGATCAGCATAAGCTCATTCACCTTTATTGTCTGTCATTCTACTATGTCATTTGGAGCAGATGTTGATATAGTGACAGAGGACTGCCTTTCTCTAATGTGAGTTGCAATCCCATACAACTTGAGATGGTGATGAGCCATGACAGTGTAGCCTGGAACTGAAAGTTGCACGTCGGTGGTGGAGTGTCTCCTGAAGCAAGATTATGCATGTCTCAATGTTTGTAGCTAGGTTGAGGAAGATATCCCTTTTTAAAGCCGATATCCCTCAATATTGAAATATAGCATCTTGAACTGGCCCCAGTGCTAGGTTTGTGGCACTGGCCCTGAAAGGGACCCCATTGGAGGATGGCTCTTTCGGGCTGATTGTCACTTAGAGTGTAAGCCTGTGTTCCCCATTTTGTCTACATTCATTTTTCTTTACGCTGCTGACCAAGGGCATCATGAGAGAGCAGTAGACATGTCCCTCAGACATAGCCAGAGTGGCTGCCATAATGCAGGTATTTGTCTTAGCCCCATGTCCACAGTGGGGACTGCGGGGCAGCAATGGAGATGGTAAACCATGTGGAGGAGGAGTGCACAATTACAAGATTGGAGGATGGACTGCAATCCCTTGCTATCCGCAGTAATGCAGCAGAAAAACGGCCTATCTAGTTATTGACTTGTGACACATACAAAAAGTCCATACCCCAGTCTCAAACTAGTGTGCCCATTTCCCAAATTTCTTTTACATGGCCTATATTCATCCCCATCTTCAGTGTGGTGGGACATACTTGCTCCTCTGTATTCAGGGACTATGGCAGTCTTTACATAGGCCGGAGCATTTGATTCTAAGGACCCAATCCAGTGCTCTTTGAAATAAATTAAAAGACTCCCACTGTCTTAAATGGCATGGCATGGGTCCCTAATACCAAAAGAAGTGCTGTAAACTGCATCCTGACAGGAGCAATTTAGTAGGGAAAGAGAAGAAGATGACACACCCAGCACTTCAGTGTACTTAAGTAACCTTGCAATACGTCCATCTTTTTTTTTAATGCCGGAATACATGAACTACCATGTATTCTCATAATCTGGTCAGGAAATGCAACCATAGACTTCATGATATTGGTTGTTTAGTCTATGTGCGGGTAACTAGGGGCCAGGGCCGGTGCAACCACTAGGCAAACTAGGCGGTCCCCTAGGGCGCCAAGTGGTTGGGGGCGGCCAAAAGCGCGCTCCAGGGAGGAGGTGGAGCGGAGGTGAGCTGGGGCAGGGGGTCGCGGGGAGAGCTGCCTGCAGCAAGTAACAGGGGGGCGGCGCGCAGGGGAACCGCTCCCCGCCCCAGCTCACCTCTGCTCCCCCTCCTCCCCTGAACACCGCCCCGCTCTGCTTCTCTCCCTCCCAGGTTTGTGGCTCCAAACAGCTGATTGGCGCCACAAGCCTGGGAGGCGGGAGAAGCAGAATAGCGGTGGCATGCTCAGCGAGGAGGCGGAGCAGAGGTGTGCTGGGGTGGGGAGCTGCTGCATGGCTCCCCGGGCTGAGGGGAGAGGGGAGCTGCTGCACAGCTCCCCGAGCTGGAGGGGGGGGGCGCAGGAGCTTCTGCATGGCTCCCTGGGCTGAGGGGAGGGAGGGCAGGGAGAGCTGCCACGTGGCTCCCCGGGCCGAAGGGAGGAAGGGGGGGAGCTGTCGCACGGCTCCCCGGGCCGAGGGCGGGGGGGGCGGGCTGCTGCAGGGGGGACGCCTCAGGATGGGGGAGGGAGATGGGGAGCTGCCGCAGGGTTCTGGGGCGGGAGGGGTGCAAGCTGGAAGTTTCGCCTAGGGCCCTGCTAAGGGCTTGTCCATACGGTGCCTTAGTCCACACTGAAGGACCATAAATTGTAGTGCACACTAAAGTATTGCCCACTGACTTGCCCATGTGGACCCTGTTGGCATGCAGTAAAAGTTCCCTAGTGCATGTTTGAAAGGGGACTACAATGAAATACATGCTAAAAACTTGAGGTGGAAGTTGAAGAGGTTCAGGAAGAAGAAAGGTTGAGGCTGCCTTTCAGATGTTTTTCTTTAATCACAAAACACACGCATCATATGTGCATCTAAAATGATAGAAAAAAGGTTAGATGCAAAGCAATCCACAATTCAGCTTACCAACAATCTTATTGATATAACAGTATAGAAGAAAACTCTTTATTTTCTATAATAAAATTTGATGAATTATTAATTTGTCATATTATATAACTTTATTTCAGTTTAAATAACTACAGAGACACTTAATCCAAGCATTGGAGTCCCAATACATTACTAACAATGCCATTAAATCTCAGCGGCATTACATCATCAGTTCAACAGGAACTCAGCCTTTCATCTACAAAAACTCCTTTCTCCCTTTCATCACCTAGGAATAGGGTGACCAAATGTCCCATTTTTATAGAGACAGTCCTGTTCTTTGGGACTTTTTCTTATATAGGCACTTATTACCCTCCCACCCCCTGTCCCGTTTTTTCACAGTTGCTATCTGGTCACCCTACCTAGGAAGCATACCCAACCCTCTCCAAAAACCCTATCAAACAAATGTATTTTGCAGTGTGCTAAGAAAGTAATGAAATTTGGGCTACTTCAGACCAAGATTCAAAGCAAATGCCAGAGTCTCAAAGTCCTTACAGAGAACACCCTGACCCTGACCCTTCTTATGAGTTGGATCCAGCTCAATCATCTCTGCTGACTGCAGCTGTGTCAGTACGGCAAGGCAGTCTTTCAGTGTTGCCTTTTTTTTATAATATAACAGCATAAGTATATCAGTATAATAAAAGACCTTAAAGTAATGAAAATATGCAAGGGGGCAGAGTTAAGGTGTGACTTCTGTGTGATTTAAATCATAGAGATCTGCTCCTGTATTTCTTGTCCACTCAAAACTTTTGTAGGATTGGGTCCCATTTACATAGGGTATTTTTCCCTGCATTTCATTTGTTTGGTTATTTTTTAAGATAAAAATCAATTTCCAAGAGGAAAGTAATATATTTCAATAAATATTTTGTACCTGCATGTATATTTACTTATTGATCAATGGACTTTCTTCAAATTTCTACAATACCTCCCAACCCCAAATGAACACCTAAACCAACCACTACAACAACAAAAATTACTGTGGAAAATTATAAGACACTGAAAATAGGTTTGTAGAATGAAAGTGTTACAATAATAAAAGTTAATGCATTCTGGCAAGAATAAACAAAAATTATAAAGCCTCATGTGGACAATGCAGAATACAGGAAGCTATCCAAGTGAGCAAACAACAAATGAAGAATAATCCTTACTGGTAAAGAATTAATTCCAGCAAGAAATTGAATAGAGGACTTCTGCATCCGAAGCAGCAGAGTTATCTATCAAGATAAAGAAGATTATGTTTTCTGTTGTTAGTAGCTCTACAGTATGTGAGGCCTAAAAGCAGCAGTCTCTTTCACAAAGTACACATACTCTGTAGATACCTTTTTCTATTGGTGTCCTCTCCAGTGGCCTGATCTATTCACTTGAAGTCAATAAAAAGACGCCAATTAATTCAGTGAACTTTGGATCTGGGCCAAAGTACCGACCGCTCTTAGCACTGGTTACCTTTTAAAACTTAAAATCAGTCTATCCTCGCTATTTAATTGGGACCTGCAGGGGGAAAATGAGTTTGTACCCTTTTAGGCTTTACGATATTTGTTATGAAGACAGGCTGTGACTTTTTGTTTTTTACTTTATACAAACATGTTGTCTTATCTTGCTTGTTTTTGCTGGAGGAACCTTATATGACTCAGCTGTAGAATGGGATGTGAATGACTCAGTGATGTGGATTTCTCAACCGAAAGTTCTCCTTTAGTTGTCAGGAGAGGATGATGTTGGTTGAATTTTAACAAAGAGCACTTTTCTCACCCCCATGAGAAGTCCCACTGAAGGAACTGGGACAGTTTTTGTAAGTAAGGTGAGCAAGGTTTCACACGTTTTCTGAAGCTTGAATAGACTCATATACTCCATAGACTTTAAGTCAGAAGGGACCATTGTGATCACCTAGTCTGACCTCCTGCACATTGCAGACCAGAGAACTTCACCCACTCCTGAAATAGACCTTTAACGTCTGCCTGAGTTACTGAAGTCCTCAAATCATGATTTAAAGACTTCAAGTTACAGAGAATTCCCCATTTACACTAGTTTAAACCTGCAAGTGACCCGTGCCTAATGCTGCAAAGGAAAGCGAAAAACCACCCGTGCCTCAGACAATTCCTTCCCGACCTCAGATATGGCAATCAGTTATACCCCGAACTTGTGGGCAAGACCTACCAGGCAGATACCTGGGAAAGAATTTTCTGTAGTAACTCAGAACCCCCCCCCCCCCCCCCATCTAGTGTCCCATCTCCAGCAGTTGGAGATTTTTCCTCCGGGCAGTTGCCGATGGGCCACATGCCATTGTAGGCAGTCCCATCATACCATCCCCTCCATAAACTTGCATAGTCCTTAACAATGTTCTTGTCATGACTTTACTGACAGGCATGAAGACAACCTACACAGAGCTTACTATCTAATAAGATAATCTATAAATCTATCTGGCTTTAGCAGCAATGATTGGAGGTAGGTGAGCAACAGATTTTTTGGTTCACTGGCAATTCTGAAAAATAGAAAAGAGTTTTATTTCAGGTCAAACCAAAACCAGACTATTTTGAAAATTTTGGCTAATTGAAAAATCAAAAACATTGTTTTGGGTTAAACTAAATATTTTGTTTCAACTGAGCCCTTTTTACATTTAAAATATTTTAAAAATAAAATTAAAGAACATTTTGAAACAAAATCAGAACTTTTTGTTTTAAAAAATGTTGAAACAAACTGTTTTGATTTTTTTCAGAATAATTTGATGGCTTTTTTATTTTACCAGAACAACTGGGTGAAATCCACATGAATTCATGTCATGTTTCATTGTTGCCAAATCTTCATTTTTCACTTAGTTTTGTCCAAAAAATTTTGCTCGGCTCTAGAGGACCCTCTGTAAAAGACCTCTCCTATGTCATTGGAAATACCAAAGCTCTTCCTCTAAATCCTGTAAGGTGCAGTGTGTTACCAAAGCCTATTGAAGTTGGGAGCACGCATTGCTGCATGGGATTGTTCATCACCTTAAAGAATTGCAGCACCAATGGAAGCAGCATATATCTTCAGAACTTATCACGGAGAAAATTATCTTCAAGAAACAACAGCCTGGCTTTCTAGGGAGCTGATACAAAGCGTCACATAGGCCATGATTTTCTCCTGCCAAGCAATAGCTATATAACCTGTCCACATCTCTCTGCTTATCCACATCCTGTTTCCAGCCTTCTCTCTACCTTTCCTTCTGTCTCTCTTGTTGTATTTTCTGTCTTTTCCCTGTCTTCATACTAATGCTCTTAAACTTCAGGTACTCCTTCAAGTAACCCAGTGTGAATGTCAGTTAGACTTTTCTTATCAACATGGCATTTATCCTTCCAGTATGTGAATGTTAGGGGGTTTTGTGTGTGTGAATGACAATGGTTAATGACCTTATAATCATTAATATCTACGTATGTGAGCCAGATTTTCAGCTAATGGCATTGCTCCATTGATGGCAGTGGTGTCAACTGATTGACAGCAGCTGAGGATCTGGCCCTAGCTGTAAAAGTGAGGGACTGGGGGTTTGAAAAGCAGCAAACAGTAGCATGATTAAGTAGAGCATGGGCTTTCTCAGTGCCACAATTCTAAAAGAAATTGCTGTATATAGTGTTTTACTGATTGTCACATTTGTTAACACTTCCCTGTGACAGGAAAGGGGGGGAGTGGGTTTGTGTATGTCTGGCTGGCTGGCTTGTTTCAAAATAATTGAAATAAGTGTGCCTGATATTTTAGAGAATCAAGTCAAACATGTGAGGTCACATGTCCGGGCACACAAGGGCAGTGACCTTCCAGAGAATCATACCTTTCTCCTGTGAGGGGTTGGAGCTGCATTATTATAAATTCCTTTCATTTGACATTTCATCCAGCGGATAATGAGTTTCTTTGACTGAGGGAAAACGTAGTTTACTGACCTGTAGCAAAAGGACAAATGGAGTAATAAAAGAAAAAATAAGTTGGCATTTAAAAAAAAAAAGGAAACAGATTGAACTGTAGCATGTTTCCATAGCTACCAAAGTTCTTTAACACAACAGATAAAATAGCAAACAGATTGCGGAGTATTACAATTCAGGATTTGAGTGAAACATTCTCCTATTTCTTAGCTCTAGGTATCTCATAGATGAAAAAATTAATTCCTGAGAACATGGTTGTTTGTAATCTTATGTAAGACCTTGCTGATGTATTCATATGGAGTGTGGTGAAGCCTTCTCAAAACTGATTAGACCCATAGTACTATACAGATGCAGTTTCCTGGTTTTCTAACAGATAAGAGAGAGAGAATAAAGCACAAAACATGTCATTTCAGTGGGGGCAAATACAATTAAATATTCCCAGAAGACATATTGGAAATATACCATTTGGCTAAACTGAAACCAAATGTAAGAATACATTAGAGCTATAAATAAACAGATAAATTCAGTAAAACAGGAAAAACAATTTCCTTTTCTTCAATTTGTGTTCTTTTTAAATTGATCATGATCACAATGTCTACTTGATTATACCTTTATAACAGTAATTAACAATGACTAGGGGTCTCTGGAGTGCTGTAGTCTGCTTATTTTTGTATGTAGGCTTATGTTTAAATCTGTCATGCACTCCCAGTGGAGGACAAAAGATATTCTGCTGGAGCATTACAGTATTTATTAAAATGTTTTGTGTATCAAAAAAGAGAATGAGAAGGGGGGGGCTTTCAGTAATACTCTTGATTCTTTTAAGTTAAAATTGAATATTTCAATTGGAAAACTGCATTTTTAAGAGTATTTGACTTGTTAAAAATCGCACCACTTGACTGAACTGATATCTAAAGTATTTCTTTCCACTGAAGTGTCACTAAAATTTTTTGCAAATAGATGGCTAGCCATGCCCACTCTGTTCATAAGCAGCATGTGATTTGATGTCTCCTGAGTGTCAGTGAAAGCACCCTGGATGACAGTAGGACCTACCCTCAGCTGCACAGAAAAAGAGTTAAATTCCTTCACAGGAGAAAGGGAATCTGCTCTTCCCTATGAGGACTGTTTTAGTTATGAGGCCTGGAGGGAAGGACCTCAATCTATGGTTTATTAAGAGACAGTCATAAAGAGAGAGGATTTGAGGGGGCTGCCTTTCTTCCATGGGGGGAAGGAGATGAACTTCTAACAGTGAGCATAGAGAATCTGTGGTGAAGTGTTCTGACATATGGCTAGGTCTGGAGGATTGCTTATTATCAGCTCTACAGGGAGGACTTATCTGCTAAAGAGGGCATGGGAGGGCCTTTTCTTATCTACTAAGAAAGAGGAAAGTATATGGGTCTCTCATTCCTTGAGGATGTGGACCTCGTAAATAAGCATCACTTCCTACCTTTTTAATGTCTCTTGTGTGCCCAGAAGATAAACAGTTGCTGCAAATATTGTTCCACCAGTGACCTTTGATTGTTTGGTTAATTTCAGGCAAAGCTGGGCTCTGTCTCCATTACAGTATTCATCTCGCATGGTTAAACCTAATCATGTGTGGTACACTAACAGGAGCTCTGTACTCCAGTGAAGGCTCTTCTTTGGTCCTGTTAAACACCGTTTATCTTCGACCCACCTAAGATTTTAAAGGTGACCTGCCAGGAAAAAGAATTGTTTTGGGTCATTAATGCTTGTTTAAAGGACTGAAGTGTTTTTTTGGGGGGGAGGGGTTCTGTTTGTTTCTTGTCTTTTGTTTGCTTTTCAGTTAATTAGCTAGGATTCACAACAAACATATAATTCCCAGGAGGGAAAAGTAGGGAAGACCAGATTTACATCCCTGAGACTTTAGGGTAAAAAGTCTCATAGTATTTTCATAAACTCATAGCATAGTATTTTCATAAACCTTTCAGGTCTTCCTTGTTTACCAAAAACAAGCAAAACTGAGTACAAACCCAATTTGGATTTTTTTTGTTTATGAAAAATCTTTTAAAAAAATCAATTTATCTCCATTAAGAGTAACATAGTTATGATGATCACCTACTCATGAGAGCTTACCAAAAGCATTTTATAGTAAAATAGCACTCCACCCACAATTTCCATATTCCATACAAGTCCTTTATATTTTTATTTTAAGCCATCGCAAATTCTTTTGCATCCCACTTTTAAAAGGAGTATTAAAAGTGCAATTGCATTGCCCTGTATGGACAATTAACAGAACTCCATATACATCATGGTTCTGTAGCTGTAGAATTTCTTACAAAATTCAAAACTTGCTTCAGAACTGTGCTGCGACATTTAACTTCTAATTTAATTTCATTTTTAATTTTAATTTCTAGGTTTGTAGTCCTTACAGTTGCAAACAATTCTTCCAAATGTGCATGTGAATAGAGTGTAAACTGATGTATTGTTGCTTGCCTGGATCTGCAGACATCCTAAAACCATATCTCTGGGGTGTTGATCCTGAAGTCTAATAATATCCAGTTTTAATGTAATCATTAACTATTTCATGGCTGGTTAGAGTTAGTGGACATACCAAGATAATATGCATATTCCACAATACCAAGGATGAAATCCTGGCTCTATTGAAATCAATGGTAGTTTGGTCATTGACTCTAATGGAGTCAAGATCTCATCCAAGTCTCCTCCCACACTTTCCTAGAAGCCAAAAGCTCCAGCACCCAAATCTTCCAGGTTCCTTCCTGAAAACTTCTTCCATTGAGTTATTTAATTTCAATGCGGTATTCTGCCACATATTTTAAATTAAAAATTTAGTGACAACAGAAAATACATTCAATAATAGATTAACACGAGGATTAAATACTGTTTGGATTACATTATTTTATTATGTTTTTATTTCATTATTTTTCATACATAATTCAATGAAACTACTTCAAATTATAATTTATTTGCACTGTTTCAGAATCTCTATTCTGCTGCACTGGAGAGATTGCTGCAGAGTTCATGTCAAACTTCCCATACTATACTCAGTACAAAGGCAATTTTAGTATTCCACTAGCATATAAAGCCATGGTCTTGTTTATAAACAGCCTAACAAACAGATAAGCCATAGGACCTGAGGCTGCTCAGTTACACTAACTGAAGTTAGTGATGTCACACTAGTTCAGAACTGGTGGAAGTGTGAGTAGAATTAGTGTCACCCTGCTTAAGCAAGCGGCACCTACATATACATTTTTCATGGATGAGTCTTGTCTTAATCCAACCTTTTGGATACCACTTTGGCCCAGTTGTTAGGGATTTGAAGCTTCTGTAGTGGTTAGCTGCAGCTGACAGAGCCCCTTTTAATTTTTTTTTATGATTAATATAAAAATTTGTTTTCATGTAACCGTAGGCACACATTAGCCAAGCATGATAGTGTGTGTTCTCCACACAGGCCCTGAATTAGGCAAGAGCTGAATTAGGTTAAGTGGGCCCAATCAGCTAATTAGGCTGCAAACGGGGGAGCTTTAGGCTGGAGGAAGCTAATTAGAGAGAAGTTCATCTGTGAGGGATAGGCCGGGCTTCTACAAAAGACAGAAAATTGGAAACAGAATGGGTAGCAGGAAAGAAACCTACAATCGCCCTCTCTGAGGTTGGGGAGAAGAAGCAGCCTGGTAGGAAGGACTCCAAGAGTGAGAGCAGTAAGATGGTAGAGTTACACACCTTGCCTGGACTGGAACCCAGAGTAGAGGGCAGGCCTCAGTTCCCCTCCCAGTCACTGTAGAGTGGTACTATTTGGGGGCAGTGAACAGGAAGATGTCCTGAGTCTCTGTTGGAGTGATAGGGTCAGGGCAATGGACATGAGGGCTGCCTGATATCATGTGGACAGAAGAGATTTTGAAAGACTGCTGCAGAAGGGGAACCTACTGAGTGTCCTGGCTGGAGGGTTGAGTCAGAACAAGGAAGCTGTGGTTCCTGGAGTGAGAGAGGAGCTGCAGAGGAGCAACTGATGGGGTGTAACCAGCTGGAAGGGGTGTCAGCCTGACTGAGCTAATTTCCAGAACTGCCAGGAAGTGGTGCCATCTAGTGGTGACTGGAGTCCCCCCACTGTAACACCAATCGGTTTTACTTCCTACTTTAAAAACCATCACAGGGTGAACGTGTCAACTAACCACCATACCATAGATGACTATAAACCCAGGGTAATATCCCAGTAAAGTTACTAAAAGCTATTTTCACTCTGTTCTGAATGCTGCATTAATCTTCAGAAAGGATCAGAAAATTCTCCTACTGTTTTTCTAAATCCTAGTTCAGAGACATAGAAGTGCGGGACTAGAAGGGACGTTGATAGGTCATCTAGTCCAGTGCACTTAGGCAGGGCTAAATATTGTCTGGATTGTCCCTGATAGGTGTTTGTCTGACCTGTTCTTAAAAACCTCCAAAGACAGAGATTCCGCAATTACCCTAGGTAATTTGTTCCAGTGCTTAACTTCCCTTACAGTTAGAAAACTGTTTTTCTAATGTCTAACCTAAATCCCCCTTCCTGAAATTTAAGTCTGTTACTTTTTGTCTTCTCAGTGGTTAAGGAGAACAATTATCACTTTCCTCTTTATAACAACCTTTTGCATATTTGAAGACTTTCCATCTTCCCCCCTCAGTTTTCCCTTCTCCATACTAAACCCATTTTTTCACTCTCCTCATAAATCATGGTTTCTAGACCTTTAATCATTTTTTGTTGCTGTTCTCTGACTTTCTCCAATTTGTCCACATCTTTCCCAAAGTGTGGTGCCCAGAACTGGACACAGTACTCCAATGATCTACTATAACCCGCAGATACTTTTTGCACTGTACTCCTTCCTAGGCAGTCATTTCCTTTTTTGTATGTGTGCAACTGATTGCTCCTTCTAAAGCGGAGTAATCAGTTACACACGTACAAAATGGGAAATTACTGCCTAGGAAAAAGTACTGCAGAAAGGGATCTGAGGGTCACAGTGGATCACAAGCTAAATATGAGTCAAGTGTAACACTGCTTTCCTTTCCCCTCCCTCCTCCCCCACAACAATCATCATTCTGGGATGCATTAGCAGGAATGTTGTAAGCAAGACAGGAGAAGTATAATTCTTCTGCGCTGATTAGACCTCACCTGGAGTATTGTGTCCAGTTCTGGGTGCCACATTTCAGCAGATGTGGACAAATTAGAGAAAGTCCAGAGAAGAGCAGCAAAAATGATTAAAGGTCTACAAAACATGACCTGCGAGGGACGCTGCTCGAGTGCTAGGTAGAGCCAGTGGTTCCAATGCCTGGCCAAGCTGCTTCACTCCCCTGCAAGATCCCCGTGCCTGCCGCTTGCTCGGAGCATCCCTTCTCACTCCCCCTCCTCCGAGGAGAAGTGACCTGGTGAGCAGCAGGGACCTGGGGTGGGGGAGGTGGAATGCAGATAGGCACTTGTAGGCAGCAGGGGCAGCAGCAGGCCCAGGGGAGGGGCTTGAAGAAGCGGTGGGGCCACCATGGCTCAGGTGTCCCTTGGGGGTGGCTGTGCCAGGGGTGGCTTTGCCTTCCCTGGCCTATTTTACCTGCCACCCGTGTTCCTAACTGTCAGGGTGGTTAAGCACGGAGTAAATTGTCTAACCTGCTCTTAAAAAATCTCCAGTGATGGAGATTCCACAACCTCCCTAGGCAAACACCTGTCAGGAATGGTCTAGAAAGATAACACTTAGTTCTGCCATGAGTGCAGGGGACTGGACTAGATGACCTCTCGAGGTCCCTTCCAGTCCTATGAATTTACTTAACAAAAGTATACCTACTTTGTGCCTTAAACTGCATTTCCTATAGGGTGCTATAATTGCTTCAAAATCTTTTAATAAAGATGTGTGTGGTTTGAAATATTTCAAAGGTTTATCCTCTTCTACCTGCCGATAATGAAAAATTGCTCCCTTTAAGTGCTCCACCTGATGAATTACCCATTAGTGCTTACTACCGAAGATCACTTATGGCAGACAATTAGAAAACAGTGAATCAATACCCTGGGGAAAATTATAATAGACTTTTTTATTTTCTATAGAAGTACAACAAATTTCTTAAATGATCTGACCTATTAATAATATGAAGGAAAAAAGAAATGAGATGGCAAAAGGAACATATATTCTCTTGAGGAATGCTCTTATGGTGTCTATGCCTTTGCACAGACACTTAAAAATCAGAATGTATTCAGTTAGTAAAGCTGAGCTTAAATGAGTGTCTGGTTTGCCTAAAAAGTGTGTGTGCACAAGAATGAGAGCTTAGCTGGAATTTTTTTGCTTTCTCTCATTAGTATTAGTATTACTACCATCTTCTTAGTAGTTTTATTACAGTGACATTTAGAGGTCTCAGTGGAGATCAAGACCCCATAGTGCTAGATGTATGTACATTTTGTGAGCAGGGCTGTCTCTTACTAAAAGTTTATCTAAGCCTACCAAAGTTGAGAGCAAAGTAGTATAGCCCCAATTTAGAGATGGAGCACTGAGGCTCTGAGAGATGAAGTGACTTGCTTAAGGTTGCATAGGAGAGCTGTAGCAGAACTAGGAGTTTGAACCCAAATCTCCTGAATCCCAGTGTAGTGCCTTAATCACAAACCATCCATCTCCTTCTCAACGCTAGGGAACTGTTTATTGTTAAAAATTATATGTAATTATTTTCTGTTTTCCTGAAACTGCTTTTTCTCACAATACTTTAATTTCTGGGGTGGCTTTGTTTCAATCAAGGCAAAGCTTAACTCAGTGAGCAAAGATTGTTTAAAACCATTGTCACTCAGCTGTAAAGCTAGTGATACCTCTTCTTCTTGTAGTTGCAGCTCCATAACTTTCACCTTGGGAGTCGTGTGTGGGAGTTAGTCTGCTGTTTGTCATGGCACAGGCGCGGGCCAAGGGACGTGCTGACTGCCCTTCCCGCAGCCCCCATTGGCCTGGAGCGGCGAACCGCAGCCAGTGGGAGCTGCGATCGGTCGAACCTGTGGACGCGGCAGGCAAACAAACCGGTCCGGCCCACCCGGGGCTTTCCCTGAACAAGCGGCGGACCAGCTTTGAGAACCACTGCTCTATATAATTATAAGATAATATAAAAATGGCTTCCCAGTCAGTGCTCATTACTCATAGGAATGGCTTCACCACTAAAGCTAACCCTGTTGTAAATGTGAATGCTGAAGATCCCAAGGGTGATATGTGACTCAAGAACATACTACTGGAAACATGGTTTATGGCCTTTTCATTTTCACAGGCCCTTTCTTACAAATCTTGCTTTCTTTAATTTTAATTTTATCTGTGTCTATTATAGAGCATGTACAGCAATATTTGTTTATAGATTACATAGGGCTACTCTCCTCACCCCATGGAAAGATCCATGGCAGGGATCCAAGGGGAAAGAAAACTGCTTTCCCTTACGAAGTTCCCAAAAGATGGAACATTTGGATCCCCAAGATCTTTTGGAAGCCAGAGCTTTCTCCTGACCACTGAAGTTCTCCATTTCCCTGTGGGAGTTGCACTTGATACCACTACATAGTGGAAGTGGGAGCGATTTCCACACACGTGGATGCTCTGTTCAACCTCAAAGCTGTATTAACCTCTTGGCACCCACCCTCAGGGTTTCTAGAGGGTGAGGTGAAAAACTCCATGTGGCGCTGGAAAAAATGACAGTCAAAGCTGCTTGGATTCAAGTGCTACACATGCAAATCAAATGAGCCTTACACCATTAAATGTTATTCTGGGTAGGCCCAATCACTGTGTGATACAGAAAATATGCGTTTAGCTTAGACTAATGTGATCTAGCCATGATTAGTGAAGAAATGTCTCAAATTGCCTTCATGTGTTAAAATGCTTTCTTGACACAACATTTGTGTTTGGCCTAATATAAATTGAGTGATTCTCAGACAAATCTATCCCCTCCCCCCACGTCGTCATATGCTACCACCCCCCTAGATCTCCAGTTCTGATTGGGACCATTAGGCACTACTGCAGTACAATAAAATATTACTTACCCTGTAGGCTCTTTGGGGCAGAAACCATCTGTCTGTACAGCATCTAGTACAATGAGGCCCTGGTCTCAGTTGGGGCCCTGAGATGCTGCAGTAAAGCAAATAATTACTAATTTTGCACAGAATTGGTAGTTATATGAATATATATAAGTGCCCCATATAATTACGCTAGGTTAAAACTGTTTTGCCTTGTTTTCTCCCCAACCAAACATATTTGCCTAGGGTAGAATTGAACATACCAATTAGTAAATAGATGAATTCTCTAAACTGTAAGATTATTAATAGTGTTGTCTACCAGATGCTTTTTCTTTAAATTATCCTTCAGTATTTTCAGAGGAAAAGAATCTGGTGAACCTATATAATATCATACCCTTTCCTAAATTGGTTAGTCTCTAAGGTGCCACAAGTACTCCTTTTCTTTTTGCGTATACCCTTTCCTAATATTTTTTAGACTGTGTGCCCTTCCTAGAAGAGATCATATCTTGCTAAATGTTTGTAGTGCACCCAGTAGAGTGGGGCCCTGAGGCTGAGTGGGGTTTCTGGGCACTATTCTAATACACGTAATAAATACTATTAATCATTAATATTGCATTTCAAAGCTATTCTCTTTTGCCAGAGGCAGGTGGTGGGGGTATTTATGTTTTAATTTTTTTGTTAACATTTACTTCACTCTGTATTGAAATTTGAATATGCCTCCAGAGACCAAACACATGGGTGTTTTTTCAAAGCACCTTTTTAATGATATGCTTGACCACCAAGCAATTACACCCTAGATAGCCAAACAATGAGCTTCCCGTTTTTAGATTTAAGGTCACAGGGCTTGACATTATGATCACCTAGTAGTCTGACCTGCATAACATAGGCCGTAGAACTTCACCCAGTGATTCCTGCATCAAGATCACTTGTTACATGTTATATTTAATATTTTTTACTGCACTGTGACCCAAACAGACTCATAGACCTTAAGGTCAGAATGGACTATCATGATGATCTAGTCTGACCTCCTGCGCATTGCAGGCCACAGAACCTCACGCACCCACTCCTGTAATAGACCCCTAACATCTGGCTGAGTTACTGAAGTCCTCAAAGCATGATTAGACTTGTTACAGAGAGTCCACCATTTACCCTAGTGGTTCTTTTCTACCACCCATCCCTTTCAATTCAGCTTTCTGCCTACCACTGTTCCCCAAGCATGTTCGGGAATCTTACTTCTGGCAGAGAGGGTAAAGATACAGTAGCCTTCGGGAAGGCTGACATTGATACTATTCCAGCTGGGGCAGCAGATAGAGCTTGATGTCTTTTGAGAGAGTTGATTTCCCTCAGAAATCTATTGGCCTGAAGAACTTAACAGGGTTCTTCTCTGTGCGTGCACATGACGGTCACCAAGCAGCGAGGATGGCATGGCACTACAGTATCTTCAAAACTTGGGGGGGATGTAAAACTGATCCATTTGTAATTGATCCTCTAGTGAATAATTCAAGAGCCCTAAGGCTTTTTAGTTTTTGAAAACCACTCTTTCAAGTTTTTTTTGACACCCACTGCTTAGCATGACAGCCATTCCATATGCAGATGTGTGTGAAAGATTGATTCACTGAGGGAGAAAATTAGCTTCTGGCTGTAGGCTGCAGAGAGGAGCTTCGCAATGCAAATGGGGAAAACACAGGAAAAACAAAACATAGGAAATTACTGTACAAATTTGGTAAGTAACTTCGTGGATCTGTGGTGTTAGTTGCTACAGGCACAAGCTCATATTAGTCCCCCATCAGCGCCCACTACTTAACTCCGAAGAATCCTTTAATAGGAAGAATAGTGTGTGAGTGTGTGTGTGTATATATATAGACAATAAAGGCTCTTGCGTATGTCTTGGGTGTGTAGTGTGGGCTAGAATCAGCCCTAAGTTTTGGATGCCTTGTGCAAGACATGCAGGACCTAATGTGGGCTTCCATAATATGCACAGCACTCTGGGTATGGCAGTTGGGTGGGCCCGGGATGCTAATTATCATGGGGTGTTGGGGAAGCGTTAACAATTAAAGAAGGGGTTCAAGATACTTCACTGTGGGGTGATCAGAAGGATTTTGTAAGATAGAAAGGCTGGGGATGTTTTGGCAACTGCCAAGGGGTTTGGTACCCTGGAACTGGCTTTTCATTGTTCAGTCGTGAGGCTGAGGTGGCCATGGAGTGGGCTGAGTACATGATGCGAAAGGATACTGACAAAGTGATGGGCCCAGTATAACGTAGATAGATAATTGGGAAGTGGCAGTGCCTGGCAGCCGGTGCTTAGCACACATGTAGGTCTGACCTTAAGTGAGATGTAAGCTTGGAGAGCAATTTTTTTTCAGCTGCAGAGAATTATGTACAGCTTTATTTGATGGTATACCATCAAATATAGTCTGTTATAACACACTTAGGTAAAGGATCCAGCCCCACCTGTGACTCATTCAGATCTACTCTCCAGGTGGGGAAAATTATGGTACAGGACAGGTACATCATGTGGTTAAATCAGTCCAGGCCTCAAGATATCCACCCTGGAAGCTTCTCTTTTTAAGGGGAAGACAGCTGACCACTCCCAGTGGAGGGGGAAGGGACTGAGTTAAAAGGAGCCAGCTTAGAGAAGCTGAGTGATGGCTGCAGTTGGCTTGAATTACCCACACAGACTTCAGATGGAGGGCTGTGGGGTACCTGACTTGAGGAGGTGAAACATATCTGATTTAGTAGCCTGGGAAGGAGGCCTGTGGGACTCCTGATCCAAGGAGGGGAATATTGAAGAGACCCCAGAGGAGGGCTGTAAGATCCCTGAATCGGGGGAGGAAAGGTTGGACTTGAGGGGTGAAGGAGTAATTTGATTTGGTGTAAGAGATTTAGTAAATGAGACTTCTCACAGGGGAATCTTAGTATGAAGTATTTTGGCTTGGAACTGACATCTTACAAGAGCCCCCAGAGAAAGCTGAGGGCAGTGCACTTGCAAGGCCGCGTTGTGGCATAAGGAAATGTCCTGATAATGGCTCCCTGCCACATGCTGTTTTTATAGCTATGGCATACATTGTTTAGGCCTTATTACTGTAATGAACTCCATGCAGGCAGTCAACTACACAGAGCCCCTTTATAGGCACAGGTGGATTGCCCACCTTACTGAGATTTTAAAATATTCGGGATTGCTCACCTTACTGAGATTTTAAAATACAGCCTCTTCTGTGGCTGTACAGTGCCTAGCACAACGTTGTCCTGATCTGTGTCTGGGGGTCCTACACACTGCTACAATACAAATAAAGAATTAATAACCTGAAGCTCCTTGCAGTATTGGGGCACGTTTTTCAAACTGCCTAAAATCAAGTGTAGTTCTTTTCTGTAAGTACAAAAATATGTGAGGTTTTGTTTGGTTTTGGCTGATGGTATTCTGAAGATATGTGGACACTGAATATATTAAATGGGATGTTGGAATCTGTGTTCACTGGAAAATGTCTTGGAAATGGCATACACCCTTACAGTGGCACAAGATATTCAGAATTTTTAAGATCTGTAAAGTCCAAGGAAGATAATCACTGCAAATGCTTTGGAAGGTGATGCTTACTGCTGGGAATGAATATGCTTCATTGATCTCTATGTGAGCCCTCATTGATTCAAAGGTGAGAAATGACTTCTCTTACAGAATGCCATTTGCGCCAATGCACAGAGATCTGATGGATAAATCTGAGCTTTAGATTTCAGCAAGTTTACTGTTAAGGCTGGCTAGCAATCATGTCAGAAAAATGGAAAGACAAGGTTTTGTCATGACAAAAACAAAAGTTCCTATCGTTTTTTTTAAAGGAAGTCATAGAACATACTGTTTTAATTAATATTATGTCTTTTACCATGGAAAATTATAAGGAAAAGTCCTGCTCTGGCTGGGGGAAAATTACAAAAATCATAAATACTGTGACAAAGTTCCTCCTCTGCCTTAGTGGGTCCTGCATTTTTTGGCGGATTTGCTCACCTCAGAGGTTCACGGCAGCCCTCAGTTTGGCCTCTTCTGCTAGAGGCTCAAACCTGCCGTTCACTCAGCTAACCCCATCACTGGCTGGCATGGGGAGAAATAGAGAACAATCTCTGCACTCTCTGTTGTCTCACCTAGTGGGTTGGGGACAGGCCAGATCCCTTTCCAAATTAGACCTTCTCTTCTGGTGTTGCTCACAGACCAGGTCAACTCCTCCTGTGTCCGATCAGGAGTTGGGGGGAACCTGGGCCCGCCCTCTACCCCGGGTTCCAGCCTAGGGCCCTGTAGATACAGGAGACGTAGACAGCCGATATCAGCTGCGTGACAGCTGCAGCTACAACTCCCTGGGCTACTTCCCCATAGCCTCCCCCCACCTCCTTCTTTATCCTCACTGCAGGATCTTCCTCCTGAAGCCTAATCACGCTTGTAGTCCTCAGTCCTCCAACAGCACGCTTTCTCACTCCCTGCTCCTTGCATGCCCTCCACTAACTGATGGGAGGTCCTTTTTAAGCCAGGTATCCCGATTAGTCTGTCTGCCATAATTGATTCTAGCCCCGTGGACCCCCCCCCCCTTCCACTGTGAGACGGCTGCACAATTTGCAGCCGTTTCGTTTCCAGACCATGCCGAGGAAACGTCTATACACACTCATGCTCCACACCCTTCACGTACTCACCCTTGCGTCCCACCCCAGCACAAAGTGGTGGGACCTCCTGCCACCTCTGGAGGGCGAGGAGCCCTGGTGGGCCAGCCTATATTCCACCCTGGTCCCAAGGCCTGCCGGGGATATCAGTTGGCGGCTCCTTCACGGGGCCATGAGCACGGGCGTATACTTGGCGTGGTTCACCCCCGTCCTGGACACCTGCCCTTCTGTGGCATGAGGGAGACCCTGGTGCACGTTTACCTGGAGTGCGCCAGGTTGCAGCCCCTATTCCGGCTCCTCTTAGACATCCTGTTACATTTTTGGTTGCACTTTTTCCCTCACCTTCTTATCTATGCACTCCCTATCTGTGGCCCCACAAAGTCACGGGACCTCCTGGTCAGCCTCTTTCTAGCCCTGGCTAAAATGGCTGTCTATAAAACCAGGGAGAGGAGGTTGGCCAATGGGGTCTCCTATGACTGTGGGGCCTATTTCCGATCCTCCGCCCACTCATGCATCCGGGCAGAGCTCCTCTGAGCGGCGTCCACTGACTCCCTTGACGCCTTCGAGGAGCAGTGCGCACTGTCCAGGGTTCTCTGCTCGGTGTCCC
The DNA here is from genome assembly GCF_965140235.1 of Caretta caretta. Lineage (NCBI taxonomy): Eukaryota > Metazoa > Chordata > Testudines > Cheloniidae > Caretta > Caretta caretta. The sequence goes on along the minus strand of NC_134213.1, from coordinate 88,527,731 downwards.
CATCAGGTTCCCTTTGTTTGACCCTTTGACCGCACTCCTGTCCCTGTTATTTCATTAGTTGTCCCCCGGAATCATTTGGTTTCCAGGTCCTGTGGATCCTACCGTTAGGCTGGGGGGGCGTCCTTTAGCAGTGGGTGGACTTTTGCCTGCCCACTTCCTGGATCCCAATAGGATAACTGATATTAGTATGTTCTTAATTGGCTTCAGGTGCCTTAATTAGCTTGCCTGTCTTGCCTGTTCTAGCAGGTTCCTGATTACTCTAGTGCAGCCCCTGCTCTGGCACTCAGGGAACAGAAAACTATTCATCCAGTGTCCAGTATATTTGCCTTCTACTAGACTCCTGTACCCCACTGGTCTGGGTCTGTCACAATATATAGAAACATATGAAAAGTCATGAGTCACATTATTTTAAGGAGAATATCCTTTATTTTCAATTAAATGGCTTAAAAATCAGTGTATAAGATTTAGGGAACAGCTCAAAACCATTTAAAAAACTCCTTACTCCACTTCACTGGATAGCAGTCCTTCACAGTGATGGCAGTCCTGTGCTGCATGAGGACAGCTTTGCACAATTTCTCTTAAACAGCTTAACCAACTACAAGATTTCTCTTAAACCAGCATAACCAACTCCCAGCATAGGTAGATACACCAATGGTTCTACTAGGGCAGCCCCATGTCCCTTGAGTATCCACTTATGTATGAAAGGCTGTGGCCAGGCAAATGGGGTATGGTGCAGGTGTCCTTCCTTGATCTCTGTTACCTGTAATTCCCTTGGGCTGCTCTAAGACTGATGCAGGTTGGTCCATGATCAGCAGAGTAAAAGAGTCTCAAAGCCACCTTTGCATATGTTTCATTTCTGAGCTGTGCTAAATATTTCTCTGATATGGCTTGGGATTTTCACCCTTCTGCATTCAGCTAAATGTGCAAAAACCCATGGAAGAGCCCTACTTAGTAATAAGTTGGTCAGGTGGCAAAGGCCATAGTGTTTTTTTGTAGAAACCCGCCAAATTCATGATTTGTCACATGCACCACAGCTGTGACAAATACACAGCCTTACTCATGGCCCATCAGTGTTAAATATTTTTTGGGGGAAGCAGAAATATACACTGTCATTTTGTCAGAGCACCAGCCAGAACTGGTCAAAGTATCACTTATCTGGAGAAGGACTGCTGTACTTGTCAAATTTTTCAATGCTTTTTTCCTTTACTTGACCAGCTCTACAGATCATTGAATAATATTCAGCAAATAATTCATTCAACAGTTGTCTCCATCAATGGCTGAGTAAATTGTTTGTGAAGAAACATTTTCATTAATTGAACGGCTTTACAAAGCACCTAATCTGGCTGGGAGGCAAACTGAATCCTTAACCGTCCTAACCTGGGAAATGGAATAACCTGACTGTCAGTAGCAGGTAAAATACCGCGCAATCAAGGAAAAATGTCAGAATATTAGAGTGCCAGCTACAGCAGCACTCTAGTCTAGCCAACTAGCCGTGGGCTTCTAAACTTCAGTGTGCACAAGTGTAAAGATCTGGCTAATAAGGAACAGTCTCAGAACAATCCTGTGATTTTCACAGGGGAGGCATAGTTAGTCAGACATGGAATTGTTTGTTCTGAGTGAAATGTATGCCTCCCAGTAGAGCAGTAACATTTGCAGGGGAGAGGAAAAATCTTGCTGTTTCCCCACCACTCTTGTTATGCACTGCACTTGTTACATAACGTTTAAAAAAAGCCCGTGTATAGAAATCCCACATGAAACATGGGATTCTGTACAAGAAACATCTGCCTTGACCGTCAAAAGTAGATGCAAGTGGACCATACCAAGGCCACCAATTTGATGGCTCTCCTATTCTAACCACAGAGTGATACCGTGACAAATGAATAACTCAAGATTACCATTAAGTCACTGAGCATAATTATTTGTACCAATTTTCAATGCAGAAGATATTAAAGGCATATTGAAAGGCTTGCTTTTCATTTTTACTAATCAAGAGAAAAAAAGTCATTTAAACTTATGGTTGATTTCTGCCTGAGAGTTTGTCCTTTTTACCAAGAGGCTAGTGGTTCAATTACCTCAATAGCTGTTTTAGCAACTTTTTGAGATTACTCAACTAAGGGACATATCAATTCCCATTATAGAATAATGGTTCTTCATGGTTAACTCCTAAATTCTCAGCAAATGCATCACCACACCTCTATGTTTTTAATTAAAATTTCTTTCAGGTTCAGAGCATTGACTAATTCCACTTAACAGAAAAGGTCAGATGCCTTCCAGATGGAGGCTGAAATCTAAATCTCCATTTAAGTTAATGGGTGTTATGTCATTGATTTCAATGGGGCCAGTATTTCACCCAGATTAGAGGAAACTACAGCTGGTCACTGATTTAGGATCAATTGTAAAACATCTGCTAGGAAGCTTTGATACTGAGGAATGGTAATGATGGGCTGTGGACTAAGTAATTATTCAACTTATCCATACCACTGTATAGTTACACTTCATAACACAGTGATTGTAATTTATAATAGTAACTGTAGTTACACTGCATTTTCAGATGCCATGGACAATGCAGTACACTGATGGTTTTTATATTGTAATGATACTTGTAGCTAGAATGTTAACTACATGACAATTACTTAATACCCTTTTCATTTAGTAATTAATACATTTTGAAATCTTTACCTAGTACAACATCCTATGATGGGAAGGTTAACTATGGGGGTTGCCACAGTATTCTTGTCAGCAAGTTAAAGAAGTATGGGCTGGATGAATGCACTATAAGGTGGGTAGAAAGTTGGCTAGATTGTCGGGCTCAACGGGTAGTGATCAATGGCTCCATGTCTAGTTGGCAGCCGGTGTCAAGTGGAGTGCCCCAGGGATCGGTCCTGGGGCCGGTTTTGTTCAATATCTTCATAAATGATCTGGAGGATGGTGTGGGTTGCACTCTCAGCAAATTTGTGGATGATACTAAACTAGGAGGAGTGGTAGATACGCTGGAGGGCAGGGATAGGATACAGCGGGACCTAGACAAATTGGAGGATTGGGCCAAAAGAAATCTGATGAGGTTCAATAAGGATAAGTGCAGGGTCCTGCACTTAGGACAGAAGAACCCAATGCACCGCTACAGACTAGGGACCGAATGGCTAGGCAGCAGTTCTGCGGAAAAGGACCTAGGGATGACAGTGGACGAGAAGCTGGATATGAGTCAGCAGTGTGCCCTTGTTGCCAAGAAGGCCAATGGCATTTTGGGATGTATAAGTAGGGGCATAGCGAGCAGATCAAGGGACGTGATCGTCCCCCTCTATTCGACATTGGTGAGGCCTCATCTGGAGTACTGTGTCCAGTTTTGGGCCCCACACTACAAGAAGGATGTGGATAAATTGGAGAGAGTCCAGCGAAGGGCAACAAAAATGATTAGGGATCTGGAACACATGACTTATGAGGAGAGGCTGAGGGAACTGGGATTGTTTAGTCTGTGGAAGAGAAGAATGAGGGGGGATTTGATAGCTGCTTTCAACTACCTGAGAGGTGGTTCCAGAGAGGATGGTTCTAGACTATTCTCAGTGGTAGAAGAGGACAGGACAAGGAGTAATGGTCTCAAGTTGCAGTGGGGGAGGTTTAGGTTGGATATTAGGAAAAACTTTTTCACTAGGAGGGTGGTGAAACACTGGAATGCGTTACCTAGGGAGGTGCTAGAATCTCCTTCCTTAGAAGTTTTTAAGGTCAGGCTTGACAAAGCCCTGGCTGGGATGATTTAATTGGGGATTAGTCCTGCTTTGAGCAGGGGGTTGGACTAGATGACCTCCTGAGTTCCCTTCCAACCCTGATATTCTATGATTCTAATTGTAACTATTTTATTATTTCAGTCATTGTATTAAAATGGGTGCTAAAATACTTCTCTGAAGTGGCTAATGCTTTTAGCACCATACAATCCTTATTATATGGTTCAATACCTTACCTTTTTTTTCATATTGTATCTGTATCATTTGACTAAAGTCCTCTTCTGACCCCTTCTTTCCCTCCCCCCCCCCCACAGTTTTCTCTAGTTAAGTGGCAGGACTTTTCTGGGAAAGAGGTATTTGAGGGGGAGAGAGACTCTATTCCTGCATCTGCATTCCTATGGTTACTCCAAAACACATTTCTAGTAGAGTCCACATGATGTATGGCGTTGAGTGAATCAGCAACCCCTCACATACTCTGGCCTGTGCTGTGTGGCCTTGGGAAAGCCACTTAACTGCTACAAGCCTCCGTGTTCCCATCTGAAAAATGAGAATGATGGATTACTTCACAGGTATGTTGTGCTAACTAATATTGCACAATGCTTTTAAGATGTAAAATGCTTTAAAAGAACTAAGAATCATCACTAGGGGAGCAGAAGGAGCTTAGGCATGTCAGAATTCGGCATGTGTCATTAGTTTCCTGTTGGCTCCATAATTTAGGGCAGCAACTTGAATCCCAAATAAACTTATTGTTCCTGGATGCTTTAATCAAAGAAGGATGTGCTGTCTAGCTATATAAATTAATGATGCATCTTTGTATTCTTGGGATGTATAGAAGAACCTGCTGTGTTCAAAGACTTCAATATATGGGGCCAACGCTGAGTCAGATTCACTTGATCTGAGCATAACAGTCCAATAGTCTATGAAGAAATTTCAGTTTTTATAGGGGATGGAAAGATCCATCAACAGTGTTTAATTCTCCATTAAATGTATTTGTACAGTATAAGATGCTGCTCAAATTATGTATCTGACAGCAAACTTCAGTGGAACTTGGTGAATTTTCACTGATGGATCTTCTACTTCAAGATAATTTCTTTCATAAATATAAGAACACAAAAGAAAAGATTACATCTTACCTTCCACTGAGTTTGATATAGTCATTTGGCTTTTCCCACTTGGTGACTGCTGCAGAAAAAACAGCTATATCATTATGACAGAGCTTGGTAGCTAGGAATGTCCAACCAGGCAATGGTTCCTAGGAGCCCCTTGTTATAATTCTGCTGCCTAACTGATAGGTCATTTGAGAGTGATTATCCCTGCCTCTGATGAAGCCCTCCTCTGATACTGCCAAATCATCCCTGCCAAAAATGACTTTTACCCCTGGGGCTCATGCGTCTGAAGAGCACACTTCTTTAGCTTTGGAATACCTCACTGTGCACTCTGTTACGCATCCTGCTTCAGTGGGTGTTCTTCAGAAGAGGTCACCATCTAAAGGAGTTACTGCTTGAACTCAATTGGTGTGGCAGCTCATACTTTTTAGCATTGGAGATCACAGTTTCAGTTCTTGTTGCTGACCAATGAAGACACTTGTTTCACAAGCTTCAGGTTGCTTTTAAAATCTTCAAGGAGGGAATTCCCATACCTCCCTGCCAGGTCTCAACCTGCCCAATCCTTATTTCAAATTATACCAGTTGAAGGCTGTGTTGTATTAACATATTCAAAGTAAATTCAGTAACAAAGTATAAGCATTTCCAAAATGGAACAAGTTTTTTGTCTTTGAGCTAATGCTTCCCATCTAGCTGTTTAAATGTCGAGGACTTTTTTTTTTTCTTTTTTCAACTCATCAGATGAGGCCAAGGTCTTTCATGCATGTCACAAAGGATGAACTGTTTGATTCATCAAAGGGCATGTGACAAACTAGCCTTTACTTTTTCTTGTTTGGCTTTTTTTCCTATTTGACAGGATAGTAACATTACAAGAGATCTACAGATTATTCAGGCCATTGAGCAATCCATACTAAAAAGAGGCTTCTGTTTTTGCAGACAAGGTCTGTATCTAATTACCTGATTATGGCTGACAATGAAGTAATTAGACATTTATAAATGCATTTGCATCTTCATTTATTTGCTGTGTGTAAGAAATTAGAACAACAAAATGGAAACCAAGTTGAGCCCCTTACCCAGAATCTGATTCTAAAGGCCAGATCTTCAGCTCCAATTCCATTAATTTAAATGGAGCTACACCAGTTTACACCAGCAGAGGTTCTAGTTATAAGTTGTTGTTTTGTTTGTTTTTAAAGGTTACTATAGGACGTTAGACAGCATACGGAATCTTTTTGCTGCTCTATTTTGGTTAGAGGTCATCTTGACTTGTAGCAGCCATGTAACCTGGAAATTCATTTAACATTTGGGTATTTTTTGTATAGAATTGTATTCTTTGTATCTGAGATTTTGAAGCAAATTCTAATATCACTGACTGCTTCCTCCCCTCCCCCACACACACTTGTTCTAACAGGTCTATCAATTCTCAAGTGACTTTTTCCTCTAAAAAGTCTTAGCTAATTGAAAATGTCAGCTATTATATTTGATGGTACTTTCTTCGTCATTCTAATGCTTGCTCTTTCAGCAGTATTTCTGGAAAGGAACTTTATCACAGATCTAGCCATAAAGTGATGCTAAGCTGGTTTAAATCAATGTTTAATTCAGTGGAACTACCCCAACTAACAGCAGCTAGGATCTGGTCCAATGTCGAGATATGTTAAATATCTGATGGGAGACAAGTCATTTTTCTCCTTGTTGAATGGACATTAATGCATCAAAATTCTGTTTGACAGTTGTTTGGGTATATATTTTGCATCCTTATCAGTGAGACCCTGGTGTACAAATAGTGAATAGCATGAAATTTAAAAAAACTTTAAGGCAGGAAAGTTACTACTTCAGTGATGCTGGTGGTCACTTCAGTAAAACCAATGAAGGGAATAGGCACTTTGCATCTCATTATGAAATGAACATTTGGTGTCCATTACACAACCACGTACTTTCAGTAATAGAACTCTAGCACCTCTAAATTGACAGGCATTTTAAATAACATCACAGCAAACATCATGGAAACAAACATACATCACGGAAAAACCGTCAGTCCTTTAACCATTTATTGAGGAAAGATCCTTAACACTAAATGGAAGGAAGGGTTCAAAAGTTCTTTTCTCCTAGGCATTTAGAGTTTGGAGACTCATAGATACATAGGCTGACGACTGATATTGTCATTTTTAAATTATAGTTGAGTTGAGTGCCTTTTGTTTTCGATTAATTGCAACGTATCATTAGGAAAAAATTAATGAACTAAAGTATTGTAATAAAAAAATCTGAAATGTTCATTTTATGTTAAACTTTGGAAAGAGGCTGCAATTCTGGATAGCACAGAGAAAAAAATAAATCAAAGTTAATGCACGGAAAACTTTCAGGCCCGATTCATCCTTTGTTCAACCCCCTTGAAGTCAAATATGTCTGTAAAGGTAGTGTCCTTTCTGCACTATTATTTAAACTGCAGCATAACAGTGAATACATTGTTTTAGTGTAATGATAAACTCTAAGGATTTATGGGAGTGGACAGAATTCTTCCTCAGAAGCAATGGAATGTGACAATTCCACCTCATGCTCTTTCATGGTCCCATGGATTCCCTACAGCAGGGTTTGGACACCTTATGTGGGGAAGGGACAGAGAAGATGTAGGTGTGGAAAGAACAGCCATGTTGTAGCTGGTTCTTCTCTACCCCAAATATATATGAAAATAAGTCAGCAATAATTTCTACCGGTTATATATTCACTCTAATGGGGAATTTTGTTCATCAATTTATTATTAAAATTGGTTTATATAATACAATAGAAAATTCTTTGGGGCATTAGTTTTGAGAATTCAAATTGACAGTTATGGAAGATTTTATGTAAAAGTTGAAACATTAAAAGTGCTGATAATAGTGCTACTTGTGTGAGATGATGGGCAACAAAATAGCTGATGAAATTCAATCATAGAATCATAGAACTGGAAGGGACCTTGAGAGGTAATCTAGTCCTGTCCCCTGCATGTGTGGCAGGATTAAGTATTACCTAGACTAGTGGCTCTCCACCTTTCCATACTACTGTGCCCCTTTCAGGAGTCCGATTTGTCTTGTGTATCCCCAAGTTTCACCTCACTTACACTACTTGCTTACAAAATCAGACATAAAAATACAAAAGTATCACAGCACACTGTTAAAGATAAATTGCTTACTTTCTCATTTTTACCATATGATAAAATAAATTAACTGAAATATAACTATTGCACTTACATTTCCGTGTATAGTATATAGAGCAGTATAAAACAGTCATTGTCTATATTAAATTTTAGTTTGTATTAACTTCACTACTGCTTTTTATGTAGCCTGTTTGTAAAACTAGGCAAATATCTAGATGAGCTGATGTACCCCCGAAAGACTTCTATGTACCCCCAGGGGTACACATACCCCTGGTTGTTGCAGTCCAAATACAAGACAGAACAAGGCTTTAAGCAAGCAAGCAGGCTGGTCTGCCTTGTCAGCTTTCCAACCTCTCTTTTATTCTTTCTCTCCTCCTGCGCATTACATACTCCAACAGATAAAAGGAAAACACTGGCTTTGTTTAATATTCTTATTTACCAATTTCTATCTACCGCATTCCTTGCTCTCGGGCCTTGAGCCCAGTCCTGGGAGGCTTCCCATGGTTCATGTCATCTGGGCGAGTTTCCAAGGTTCATGCCCTTGAGAGGAGCCGTGTGTGCACTGCTCCTACACAACACTCAGGGTGTGCCCTGAATGTTCCCAAGCGCATGAACCCTGCATGAATCCTTCATCCCCTCCTTTTTTGTTTACTTGTGCTCGGCCATCTCATGGTAGCCATCAATTTGCTTTTGCAAGCCATTAACTCCCAGACAGACAAGGTCATAACTCGTGGAGCCTGCCAGGGCGGGTCTCGACAAAGCCTTAACAAAAAGGAAATACATTGCACACAGCAACAGCAAAAAATAAGCCCAAAAAGGTAAAGTGTAATTGGCCAGGCCCCAATTAGCCATGCTAGAATACTGGGAAGAGAGGTTCGCGTAAGCAGCGAGCATCGTCTCATTCCCTATTTCCTCAGGGTGATGACATACTGGAATAAGGCACGTACCTAACAATTCTTCAGCTGCTACAAAATCAAATAAACAAAAGTGGGTAACATTTGCTATTGAAGCCAATCTTTCCCATAGGTTATGTGTCATTCGGGCCCGTAACGGAGGAGGCACTCCCGAGTCAACCTCTACAGGAAATAGCAGGCCCATAAGGCACACAATCAATACAGAATTAGCAGTGATTTGGGCGAGAATGGCCACAAACAGAGTCTCAGGAGTCTCTAGCTGTTGGTTTGCTGTCAGTCTTCGTTGAGCCGAGGCAACCAATGCTTTCACTGATCCCCATGTCACGGGCTGGCTTGGGACGCTACGTCTCCTCCGTCTCCGTACCGCCATTGTCAACCTGGGAAGCACCGCGTTCTCCTCCAAGGTCAGCTGAAACTCCGGTATGGGGTTTGACAGCCCCTGGTGCCACGCCATGCTGTTTCAGTGCCGGTCGCACACACTGGGCCGGAACCCACAATGGTCCTGCAGGGAGAGACACAGCAGCATATCCCCGCCCCCAAGTAATTAGAGGTACTGGGCCCAACCATTGCGGATCGGGCAGCTGACGGTAATAGACATGCAGTCTTTCCAGTACCTCAGATTTGTGAAAATGCCGATCCGTGGGGGTCTGCTGATCTGTATTCAGTGTTAAATTATTTAAAGTAAACAAAAGGACACGCAATTGTTGCTGAATGTCTCCTAAGGTTCGGAGACGCAGCTCCCCTTGTTTTAATTATTTGTCAAGCAAGGTTTTTAGCGTGTGATTTGCACGTTCAACAATAGCTTGGCCTGTGGAATTATAAGGGATCCCGTGTTTGAGACGGACGTCCCATTGGGCACAAAAGGTGGAGAGGGCTGTGGAGCAATAGGCTGGGGCATTATCCATTTTTATCTGGCTCAGGCGACCCATAACAGCAAAACAGGCTAGCAAATGGTGAATAACTTTGGGAGTGGCTTCCCCACGCTGTGGGTCCCCCAGAGGAATCCCAAATAGGTATCAATGGAAACATGTAAAAATAAATAGGGGAGGAATTGTGGCACATGAGTGACATCCATTTGCCACAGCTGATTCGCTGCGGTACCTCTGGGGTTAACGGCATAAGACAAGGTACGGGCAGCAGCGGCACAGTGGGGGCAGGAACGAACAATAGAACGTGCATAATCAGCAGGAATGTGAAACTGTCGGGCCAAAACAGAGGCAGACTGATGAAAAAAGGAATGGCTTTTGATGGGGTCAGAAAAAAGGGAATTTACCTGACCACGTAACACGCGATCAGCATGCGCATTGCTCTCAGTAAGTAGCCCAGGCAGAGGGGTAAGACTGCGAATATGAGCAACAAAATAAGGGAAAGTACGAGTGGTGAGAAGATACTGTAAGGACAAAAACAGGTGGAGGAGGTCCGCATCAATCTGAGGGGTTATGAGGGCAAGGGGTAAATAATCAATTACCTGATAAACATAATGCGTGTCCACAATCAAATTAAAGGGACAATCAGCAAAAAATTGAAAGGCCAAAATAACAGCAGCTAGTTCCAAGGACTAGTGAAGCTCTCCAAGCGCTGTGCATGCAAATGTTGTTGTACAAGTGAATGAAGCGCTTTCAGTTTTTCTAGGGGGAGGGGCCACTGGTCAATCCAGATGGGCTCTAAGGATTGCCATACCAATGGTAATGCGGAGGGCAAGGTGGGTGGGGAAGGGTTTGGGGCCATTATATATTAATATCGAGGGTGGTGTCCAGCTTTACAAGTAAGTCACGGCCCCAAATATTGAGGTGGACAGGGAGCACAAAAGGGCAGATCGTAGCAAGGGCACGGCCTCCTGGTTTAGAGACCGTGACCCAAGACAAGCTTTGGCACCCAGGTTTGCTACCCCTGATCCCCCACAACTCTTTAGAAGGAACTGTTGGCCAACTGACCGGCCACTCCTGATCGTGAATCACCGTAACGTCAGCTCCAGGGTCCACCAGCCCTGTAAAAGGAACATTATTTAAAAGAAGTGTTAACTGAGGTTTCGAGGGGTGGAGCAACATTGTTACAGCAACAAATTGAGAGGACGTGTCGTGAGGCAGCGACTGAGACAGCGTCGATCCAAAGCCGCCTCCGCCCCGGGATCGATCCTCTGCGGCTGGCACCTGATAGGGGACTAAAATCAATTGTGCAATTGACCGTCCACACGGGAGTGACTGCGGAAGATGGGTCCACACCTGAACCTTAATAACGCCGGTGTAATCGGCGTCAATGACCCCTGGGATGACAAAAAAACCCTGTTTCCCAGCGTGTGAGCGAGGGAGAACCAGACCCACAAATCCGGCAGGGAGAGGTCCCATCACCTGTGTAGGTATGGCGCAAACCTCCCCCCGGCAACTGAAAATCAGCGTCCTCCTGCATAATCAAATCAAGCCCTGCACTTCCGGCAGTCGCTGCCCTCATGGAGTCTATGGATTTTAAGGCAGAGGAACAGTTGTCTGAGTGAGGAACACCCCCGTTTGGCCCTGGGTTCGGCGGGGACCCGTCATGCGGTTTCCCGACCCGCTACGACACTGATTAGCCCAGTGATAGCCCTTCCGACACTTGGGGCACTTCTTTGAGGGGCGGGCGGGCGCCGTCGATGAGCGGCACTCCCGGTGAAAGTGACCCTCCTTACCACAGCGATAACAACGCTTCCCCTCCTTCCCGCTTTTCCGCAGGGCGGCGGCCAGAACCCCAGCTTTATGTGCTTGAGTTCTGATGTTTTGGCATGCCCGCAGCATGTCCGACAGCTCTAGAACGCCAGCGGCTTGTGCCGCCTGGAGAGCACGGTGGCAATCCTCGTTCGCATTTTCAACCGCCATTTTTATCTCCTGAGCTGCCGCAGGGTTATCCACCTGTCGGAGGATAGCCTCCTGCAATCTGTTGGTAAAATCCATAAAGGACTCTGATGCACCCTGACAGATACTGGCAAAGCTTTTGGTAGGCTTGCCTGAATCCGAGACCTTCCAGAAAGCATGCTGGGCGCAGGCAGAAATAATGGGGAAGACAGCCTGCTGGAGTTGAGACTGCATCAGAACGGTAGCAAACGGGCCCTCCCCTGCTAACTGCTCATAAGTGACACCTTGCGCTATATATACCTGGGCTTGGCGTTCCACCATCTGCCGATACTCACTAAGCCAAATAACATACTGACTGGGCGTCAGCATCATGCGCAACAGCGCCTTCCAATCTTCAGGGACCAGGGTGTACCCAGTACCTAGTCCTTCAAGGAGACCACGTATATACGTGCTAGTGAGGCCGAACTCGCAAATCGCTTTCTTTACCTCTCTGATCACCGAGTAAGGCAAACTGACCCAGTTTGCAAGCTGGTTGCCCTGGCCATCATCCTGCCAGGTCACCAGGCAAACTGAGACCAGATCAGCTAATTCCTCTGCTGTAAGATCTGGGCGAGTCTTCGCTGCGTGAACCATTTGTTGCACCAGCGAAAGCCCCTGAGCAGACGTGGATGACCCCCTGGGGGGCCCCGGAGCATGGGCCCCACGGGGGGACGGTGACCACTCACTGGCTCCAGAGGAGAAGACAAACGAGGCGGTAGTAATTGTGGCACTGGGGGCGAAGCAGAGGGAGGGATGGCTGCAGGAGCGGACGGGGGTGGCGAGATCGGCAGCCCCTCTATTGGCGCGAGGGAGGACCTTTGTATCGCGTCGCGGCAGAGGTGCCAGGCATGTAAAGCCTGTACGGGCGCCCAAGGCTCTTTGTGCAATGTCTGGCCCAACCGCTCCCAGTCCGCTAGCTTAAGGGTTCCGGCTTCAGGGTACCACAGGTCATTGGGCACTCACCTCCTGTAGCAGGAGAGTGAGTTCTCGAGTGGGACAATCATGCTGAGCCTTACGCAGCAAATATTGTAGCTCACTGCGGTGTTGCACTTGCAAAGCAGAGAGGGAGCTTCCCATACTTACCACAACGAAAAATACTCACCGGGATCCGCGAAGCGGATGAGTGATGCGTCTGAAACCCTTGCCGGGCGAGGTGAGTGCTGAGGTGCCCATGTTTGGGAGCCAGTTGTTGCGGTCCAAATACAAGACAGAACAAGGCTTTAAGCAAGCAAGCAGGCTGGTCTGCCTTGTCAGCTTTCCAACCTCTCTTTTATTCTCTCTCTCCTCCTGCGCATTACATACTCCAACAGATAAAAGGAATACACTGGCTTTGTTTAATATTCTTATTTACCAATTTCTATCTACCGCATTCCTTGCTCTCGGGCCTTGAGCCCAGTCCTGGGAGGCTTCCCACGGTTCATGTCATCTGGGCGAGTTTCTAAGGTTCATGCCCTTGAGAGGAGTCGTGTGTGCACTGCTCCTACACAACACTCAGGGTGTGCCCTGAATGTTCCCAAGCGCATGAACCCTGCATGAATCCTTCACCTGGTTGAGAACCACTGATCTAGACCGTCCCCGATGGGTGTTTGACAATGTTACGTGCTGCAAAGTAATGCACACTGGGAAAAATAATCCCAACTATACATACAAAATGCTTGGGTCTAAATTAGCTGTTATCACTCAAGTTGTTGTGGGTAGTTCTCTCTGTGTGCAGCAGCAGTCAAAAAAGCTGACAATGTTAGAAACAGTTAGGAAAGATATAGATAATAAAACAGAAAATACTGCTATATAAATCCATGGTGCTTCCACACCCTGAACACTGCAGTTTTGTTCATCCCATCTCAAAATATATATTAGAATTGGAAAATGTACAGAAAAGACAACAGAATGATTAGTGGTATGGAACAGCTTCCATATGAAAGAGGTTAAAGACTGGGACTGTTCAGCTTAGAAGAGAAACTTGTAAGGGGGAGAGGGGGGATATGATAAAGGCCAATAAAATCAAAATGGTGTGGAGAAAGCAAATAGGGAAGTGTTATTTACCCCTTCACTTAACACAAGGACTAGTGGTCACCTGAAGAAATTAATAGGCAGTAGGTTTAAAACAAACAAAGAAGTACTTCATGCAACAGTTAACCTGTGGAACTCATTACTACGAGATATTGTGAAGGCCAAATGTATAACTGAGTTCAAAAAAGGATTAGATAAATTCATGGAGGATAGCTGTGGCATTACCCAGTGTACAATCTGGACTGAACAGCTGTGTCCCCGCAATTCTCCAAACTGAGGTGCATTTTACGCTGCTTTTCTATGAGAGCTACCACTCTTATTCTGCTCAAACACAGCCTACAGCATATAAATTACTCCTGGTTATATTGTATGAGTTCTATAGCCAGCCACCCTTAGATTACACTGCAGAGCAACACCAGCAAATTCCTAGTCCCAGACTTTCCTCTAGAAATGTATGTCTTGTACTGCCAAGCGCTCTCCTGGACAAGCTCATAAAAAGTCCATTTTATTAATAGAAAATTATATGCACAAGTCCAGTTATCCCAAATGAATTTCCCAAAAATTTCAATCCAAACACACTGGTTTAGATAAAAAAAGTTTATTAAGTACAAAAGATAGATTTTTAAGTGATTACGAGGAATGAGACATAAATTGGGATTAGTTACAAGAAAACAGAAGTAAAAAGCAATACCTAACTTTACAAGCTAAGCAAATTCAAAGCAAAGGTCTCTCTTACCATGTGTTTCAGCAGTCTTACTGGCTGAATCTCCTTCAGTCAGGATCATTCCCTCAGTCCAATGCTGTTTCTTTTGTTCAAGTGTTGTGGATGCTGTGGATAGGGAGAAAGAAAGAAATAATTTGAGGCATCTGCTCTGCCTTCTTATAGCTCTTTGTCTTATTTGAGAATCATTTCCAGCGGAGGTTCAGGAAACAGTCTGTGTGAATGGGAACCCCCAACTGTTCCTTTTTCAAGATGTAGATTTTTCAGCCACATCCTCTTTCCTGCCAAAGAATGGCCACTTAACACCTGGCTGAGGCATCAGCTAGCCTTTTGTGCCTTGGGAACTGGTTCATGGCTGCTCCCCCAGACTTGGAACATGTCTTTAATATCACACAGTAGAATCTTATAAATTTACATACAATGTTGTCACACATATTTTACCAGGACAAGTTATGATCAGTAAGTTATGCGTTTTCAAATGATACCTATGAGGCATATTTTGTACAAGCTTTATCATAGTTCTATAAAACAGGTGAACATAGGTCTAGGTCCATAGGTCCTAGACTGTCACAAGGTCTATCAATGGCTATTAGCCAAAATGGTTAGGTATGCAACCCCATGCTCTGGGCATCCCTAACCCTCCAATTTCCAGAATCTGGGACCAGATGACAGAGGATAGATTACTCAAAATCGCCCTGTTCTCTTCAGTCCTTCTGAATCATTTGGCACTGGCCACTGCCGGAAGACAGGATACTGGGACAGAGGTGGACTATTGGTCTGACCCAGTATGTTCTTATGCAAGATTGTTGAAAAAGCAGTCAATTACCAGCTTCTGCTCCCTTCATCTTAGTTTGTGGGATGAGAGGATGACTTTGCTTCCTCTGGTTGTTTTGCACAGACTGGGAGATAGACTTGTGGGGACCCCGCACTACAGGTTATGTTTTATTTTATGACTAATCGTCTGCACACATACCACTTTTTTTGTAATCACAGTATAATTTATTTCATGTTACTAATGAAAGTCCGTACAAGCTTACATTGCAGCTTTTAGGTCTGAAATTGAGTGACTAATTGAGTGACTCAATTTCAGACCTAAAAGTGGCAATACTACAATAAAAAAAACTTCAAAAACAGACTCCAATGAGAAACTGCAGAATTGGCATTAATTTGCAACACCATTAAATTAGGCTTGAATAAAGACTGGGAGTGGATGGGTCATTACACAAAGTAAAAACTATTTCCCCGTGCTAATTTTTTTCCACTACTGTTACTCACACCTTCTTGTCAACTGTTTGAAATGGACCATCCTGATCACTACAAAAGGTTTTTTTTTAACTCCTGCTGATAATAGCCCACCGTAATTGATTGGTCTCGTTACAGTTGGTATGGCAACACCCATTTTTTCATGTTCTCTGAGTGTATATATCTTCCTACTGTATTTTCCACTGCATGCATCCGATGAAGTGGGTTTTAGCCCACGAAAGCTTATGCCCAAATAAATTTGTTAGTCTGTAAGGTGCCACAAGTACTCCTCTTTTTTTTTTTTTTTTTTTTGCTGATACAGATTAACACGGCTACCACTCTATAGCTAAGTTGAGTCATGCTTTGCTCATTAACCTCTTGATCTTGCTATCCATACTTCAGGCAGTTGTCTTGCAATAGTCATATGCATGTTGACCTGTTTTGCAGAATGGAATCTGAAACTTCTATTCTCCTTTTACTCTGGTTCTGCTGTTATTCTCGGTGACACTTGAAATACATTTTAAAATTACTGAAGTGGTCTCAGGTCACCATACAGGTGCACAAATTAGCTTTATTTTAAGTGACTGTCAATAGAAATACCAGAAGTCAAGTATTGGGGAGATAAGTATTGGTGTCATGATAAGAGCAAAGTATATAATTTCCATTGTACTTTGTTACAGCTGTTCTATATCAGCGCAACCAAAGCAGTCTTGTGCACTTAATGCAACAAATTAATCACCTGCTAGTTTAGATAATATATCAAGTACCTGAATTAAATGAGCTACTTAGAAAATGAAGGCATTGTGTGTTGATGCAGGATATTTAGCCACACTTCTGCTATTATATAGCTAACATTGGAAGTGAAGGGTATTCAGTATTTGTGCTGTGGAAATCTTTTGTATTCTAGTACATTCTTTCATTCTGTGAAGATGCTGTAGCACTAAATGTACATGTATAAAATCAGTAGCTCCAGGATATGGAGAATGTAACCACAAAGGTATACTTTCTAACATTCAGTTCTTGCTGTATCATAGAATCATAAAGATTAGGGTTGGAAGAGACCTCAGGAGGTCATCTAGTCCAACCCCTGCTCAAAGCAGGACCAACCCCAACTAAATCATCCCAGCCAGGGCTTTGTCAAGCCAGGCCTTAAAAACCTCTAAGGATGGAGATTCCATCACCTCCCTAGGTAACCCATTGCAGTGCTTCACCACCGTCCTAGTGAAATAGTGTTTCCTATTATCCAACCTAGACCTCCCCCACTGCAACTGAGACCATTGTTCCTTATTCTGTCATCTGCCACCGCTGAGAACAGCCAAGCTCCATCCTCTTTTGAACCCCACTTCAGGTAGTTGAGGGCTGCTATCAAATCCCCCCTCACTCGTCCCTTCTACAGATTAAACAAACCCAGTTCCCTCAGCCTCTCCTCATAAGTCATGTGCCCCTGCCCCCTGACAATTTTTGTTGCCCTCCGCTGGACTCCCTCCAATTTGTCCACATCCTTTCTGTAGTGGAGGGCCCAAAACTGGACGCAGTACCCCAGATCTGGCCTCACCAGTACCAGTGCCAAATAGAGGGGAATAATCACTTCCCTCGATCTGCTGGCAATGCTCCTACTAATGCAGCCCAATATGCCGTTAGCCTTCTTGGCAACAAGGGCACACTGTTGACTCATATCCAGCTTCTGGTCCACTGTAATCCCCAGGTCCTTTTCTGCAGAACTACTGCTTAGCCAGTCGGTCCCCAGCCTGTAACGGTGCATGGGATTCTTCCGTCCTAAGTGCAAGACTCTGCACTTGTCCTTGTTGAACCTCATCAGATTTCTTTTGGCCCAATCCTCCAATTTCTCTAGGTTACTCTGGATCCTATCTACTTCTCCCCATAGCTTAGTGTCATCCTCAAACTTGCTGAGCGTGCAATCCATCCCAATATCCAGATCATTAATGAAGATGTTGAACAAATCCGGCTCCAGGACCGACTCCTGGGGCACTCCGCTTGATACAGGCTGCCAACTGGATATCAAGCCATTGATCACTTCCCTTTGAACCTGACGATCTAGCCAGCTTTCTATCCACCCTACAGTCCATTCATCCAATCCAAACTTTTTTTTAACTTGCTGACAAGAATACTGTGGGAGACCATATCAAAAGTTTTGCTAAAGTCAAGATATATCATCCACCACTTTCCCCATATCCACAGAGCCAGTTCTCTCATCTTAGAAGGCAATCAGGTTAGTCAGGCATGACTTGCCCTTAGTGAATCCATGCTGACTGTTCCTGATCACCTTCCTCTCCTCCAGTGCTTCAGAATGGGTTCCTTGAGGACCTGTGCAATGATTTTTCCAGGGACTGAGGTGAGGCTAACAGGTTTGTAGTTCTCTGGATTCTCCCCATCAGGGAAAGGGAAAATATTGTAAAAATAAAGTACTTGATTCCTTACAGGCTTAGTGCCTGATCCAAGCCTATTGAGCTCAATTAAAAAAAAGATTTTCATTGAGTTTAGTGGGCTTTGAATTAGGCCCTTTGTTTAGTCTAGTCACCTGAGACATGAGTGATTATTAATATGCACACTTAAAAATAAACTAGTGTTTCATAACATATTGTAATTTGAGTATGATGCTAAACTTTGCTCTCCAATTTTTAGCCCATACATCTGTTAAAGCAAGCTCTCCTCTGCAAACTATAATGAGGGATATATCCCTCATCCTTCATGCCAAACCTCTGTAACCAGCATCTGACTGTGCCCTCTGCGTCTGTTATGATTCTTATCTTTGTATATTCTGTACTTGCCAGCCTAGTGCGCAGGGCTTTGAACTAGGTTCAGAGGGGGCAGTTAGAGGCAGGTGATAAAAGCTGAAGAAAATCTAAGATGTAAAGGAATTCAGGACAGCTGGCAGTTTCTCAAGGAGACAATATTAAAGGTCTTCTATTGCAATGCAAAGGAAGTATAGGAAGAATAGTAAGAGGCCAATATGGCTCAATCGTGCACTCTAATGAACTGAAAATCAAAAAAGGAATCCTATAAAAAGTGGAGAAACAAATTGCTAAGGAGGAGTACAGAAGAATAGCACAAGCATATAGGAAAAAAATCAGAAAGGCTAAGGCACAAAATGAGTTACACCTAGCAAGGGACATAGAAGGCAATAAGAAGAGGTTCTTTAAATACATTAGGAGCAAGAGAAAGATGAAGGAAAGCGTAGGTCTTCTACTTAGCAGGGAAAAAGAGCTATTAACTGATGACATCAAGGAGGCTGAGGGATGTAACACTTATTTTGTTCTGTCTTCACTAAAAAGGTTAATGGTGGCCAGATAATTTTCACAATTAATATTAACAAAAAGGGAAGGAATTGCAAACCAAAATAAGGGGGAAAAAACAGGTTATAGAATATCTAGATAAGATAGACGTATTCAAGTAGTATAGCCTGATATTCATCCTTGGGTATTTACTTCAGTTAGTTCTTTAATCTTGGAACCATTAGCAATTAAGGCTTTTGATAGTCTCACATGACATTCTCCTAAGCAAAGTAGGGAAATGTAGTCAAGATGAAATTACTATAAGGTGAGTGCACAACTAACGGAAGGGCTGTACTCAAAGAATAGTTACCAATGGTTCGCTATCATAACCTCCCAGTTTATCTAGAGGGGTCCTGCACAGGTCAGTCCTAGGTCCTGATACTGGTACTAGTCAATATTTTCATTAATGATTTTGATAATTTAGTGGAGAATATGCTTATAAATTTGCTGATGACACTAAGCTGGGAGGGGTTGCAAGGATTTTGGAGGATAGGATTACAATTCAAAACAAACTTGGCATTGGAGAACGGATCTGAAATCAACAAGATGCATTTCCATAAAGACAAGTGCAAAGTACTACATTTATGAAGAAAAAATTGAATGAACAGCTATTAAATGGGGAATGACTCGATATGTGGTAGTACTGCTAAAAAGGATCTGGGGGTTATAGTGGATCACAAATTGAATGAGTCGTCAGTGTGATGCAGTTACAAAAGTGGCTAATGTCATTCTGGGGTGTACTAACAGTACTGTTGTATATAAGACACAGGAGGTAATTGTTCTGTTCGGCACTGGTGAGGCCTCAGGTGGATTACCGGGTCTAATTCTGAGTACCACATTTTAGGAAAGATGTGGACATGCTGGAGAGAGTCCAGAGGACAGCAACAAAAATGATAAAAAGCTTAGAAAACCTGACCTATGAGGCAAGGTAAAGAAACTGGGCATGTTTAGTTTTGAGAAAAGAAGACAGGGACCTGATAAGTCTTCAAATATGTGAAGAGGTGTTATAAAGAGGACAGTGATCAATTGTTCTCCATGTCCACTGAAGGTAGGAAAAAGAAGTAATGGGTTTAATCTGCAGCAAGAGAGATTTAGATTAGCTATTAAGAAAAACTTTCTGACTAAAAGGGTAGGTAAGCTCAAAAATAGTTTTCCAAGGAAAGTTGTGGAATCCCCATAACTGGAGGTTTTAAAAACAGGTTGGACAAACACCATCAGGGGTGGTCTAGATTTACTTGATCCTGCTTCAGTACAGATGGCTGAACTTAATGACTTCTCAGGGTCCCTGTCAGCCCTACATTTCTGTGATTCTGTGATATTTAGTAAATTGGCAGTAATATGATTCACAAAGCCACAAATGCTTTATGATAACAGCAGTAGTTACTACACCTTGAATACTTAAACACAATATGGCTGATTATGGAAACATTAACTTCAGGACGTGTTGCACGTTACCAGTTCCTGACAGTAAAAATACTTACTTCTGATTTTTTCCTTGCTTTTTAAAATAAATTAGTCATGGAAATTGTTGTCTTGCAATTAGTGTCGTTAACATGTGAAAACACATCATTAGAATGTGCAATTTTGACACTTAACCAATGTAATTATGATGTGAAATAATGTATCTTATAATTTGCTATATTAGAAGATACAAAATATAATAGATCTGCTTGGTTAAAACCTGGATATCTTATCCAGTTTTTAATATACACTTGTTTAAAATTGCAGTAGCAAGGCAGCTAGCTACACGACTGATTATAACAGGTTCTGAGAATTCAATCTCTTGACCTGTGGCATGGGAAGTAGTATTCCTCCTTTAATACTGCCCGTGAATTTTGTTGTTAATAAGAAGTGGATGTAATGGACTTGGAAGAAAGTCCTACCATATCTTCTTAGGTGAAAGTAGATGACAGACCTCAGCTAACCCTTCTCTACGCTCAGGGGCAAGCACTGGTGCAACTACACCAATTAATGGTTATCAGTTCCTGAATTAGGGCTATTTGTGACTAAAGACAAAACCTAGGCACTGGCTCTCTCATGCTCTACGCACTCTCAGATCCAGTTACTGATACCTTCCATGCAGCACCAAGAGTGCTTGGTTGCATGAAAAAGTAATTTTTGGACCATATTAAGGAAACAGAATGAAAACAAATTTACAGTGAGGTGAAGGCTGCTTGTATTTTTTCCTCCATTTTGGATCAATTTATTTACTTCCTCCCCCTGGATGATTTGTAAGCCTTTACATTTATTAACATTGATTCTTCCACTGTTCTACCCTCTCCAGAGTTCCGTCGTCTTCTATCTTTGGTGTACCTCCAGTTCTGGTGTGAATATGGGTTGAATTTACATCAAAGACACTGTTGGCAAAAAAATAGCCATGAAGCAGCTGCACAACCTATGGAGAGAGGCTTGCCTTCTTTGAGAAGAGTGGTCAAAATTACCTGTGAGAAAACAAACCTGGACTAAGCTACAACTAGTAGGAAACGTCACTTTAGTGATATATACTATTATAATGTGCCAGTCCAATTCCATTGCCCCTTTACAAGTGATTTCCTGTGGCTCACAGTTTAAGAGCCAATAATGTGTGGACAGAATTAGATGTCCAAGTTGTTTCACTTGAAAAAAGCCAAATGTATTGTCTCTGAAATTTAGTATTAAAAGTGTACTATCCTGTGTGATTTTTGTTGTTGCCCAGTTTAATTTTTAAGCAGTTTTTACAGGTAACCTATCTAGGTTATTAAGAAAATGCCAGCAATTTTTGGCCAGAGGAATAATGGTATAATATAGTATTCTGTAATAAAAATGTTCTCAATTTGCATTGAATTTTTAAAAGGGCTTTGTATAGAATGTTCAACAGACCATGCACTGTACTTCTTGAAGACCATACAGTGTGTAATGCTATAATATATGTAAATCCTCCTTCCTGAGCTACCTTTAAGGAGGTTCACCTTGAGTACAAAATGTTAATGAACAGATAAACAGCATACTACTGTGCATGCTAGACTCAGTGTTCAGGATTTTTTTTGCTCTTCACAGCAAGGAGCAAGCCACAGTGACCTCTCTAATGATTAGCATAATCATAAAGACCTTGTTTAAAATTTCACTTTGAATAAGTGTACTGGACTCTTTTTCCCCTTGAAGACATTGCCTAAAAAGTTCTGTCCTATATGTCATTATAAATTGTTCCTGATCTAAATTTGTTTGAAAATAAACGACAGTCTTATGTACTAAGAGTAGGGGCATTGAGAGTTTAACAATTGAATCAGTAAACATGCATATGCTATTAGAATGCTCCACATTGTGTTTCTTCTCAGCGCACCTTTCTAACCAAATGGTATTGAAGAGTTCACTGTTGGGGTGCAGATAAAAATTATGCTTCTTGGAATAAAATTCACCTGGTCTGTGAAGCATTCCAGTTACAATGGCCACCTTGTCCACTGAATTACACCCACTTGTGCCTTTGCATTGTGAACCCCCCTTTTTATGTTAATGTTTTTTCCTTTTGTTTCTTGTATCAATTACAGAAGCTCAGATACTCTTACAGTACTGTCAGAGTGATGCAAATCTGGAGAATTGATTTCACATGTAGACACAATTGGGCTGCAAACTGACTTTCTTCACTTCACATATACTGTAAATTAAGTGAGAATGTTGAAAGCTCTATTCCAAATAATAAAAGCTAAATCTCTCATCTTGATGAGCTGCCTAAAATACCAATCTATAGACCAGTGGTTATATTTTTGTTTCTTCACCTTGATAACCATACGTGAAGGCTGAGATAGTGTCACAATTATGGAGGATTCCCGAATGCATTATTCTGCTGATGCTCAATTCCTGAATTCCCAAGCAGAAAAGGCTAATGGATAAATTTTAATCTTGAATACAATAGTGATACAGGAAAGCATCCTGTGATGGAATGTATACCCCCTGCTGGCAGAGTTCACTGGAGCTAGAGAGCAATTTAGTGCAGTCTGTTGCACCTGGAGGGCAAGCCAGGCCCAATTTAGGTTGAGGCCCAGCTGGGAGGAGCCGAGTGATTAATAAAAGAAGGACTTCAGGGGAGTAGAATGGAGGTAGGAAGTCCAGGGAGAGAAAGTGAGTAGGCTTTGGAATCCTCCCCTCAGAAGGAAGTTCTGGCAAGAGAATGGGGGGCGGGGGAAGGACAGGAGTGGAGTGAACTCCTGTGGTAAGCCTTGACATAAGACTGGACATCAGGGAAGCACCCCAGGATAGACAGACATCACAAAAGAACCTAAGGAGAGACAAACAAGGGAAAAAGCTGTGGAAGGCCTTGCTCTGTCGAAGAGCAAGAGAAAACTCTGGATAGCTTGGGAAGGTGTGAAAAGCCTTAGAAAACCCTGGAAGAGGCTGGTGAAAAGGGACTACGGACAGGGTGAGGAAGGAATTAGTTCGGGGGAGAGCAAGGAGTCTGAGGGAGCAGACCATCACGGCTTGCTACAGGATCCCTGGACTGGGATCTAGAGAAGACAGAGGGTCTGGGTTCCCCTACTAGCCACCAAAGAAGGTGGTGTGAAAGCCTATAGATATAAGGGATGTAATGATCATTGAGCCCAGGTTTGGGACAAAGACCTGGCAGTAGGTGGTTGGATTATGGTTTGGTGGGAGTATCTGTTACCCTGGAAGTGGGGCAGGAACTATAAGTGATCTGACCAGAAAGCTGAGTCGTGAGAAGCAGAGTCAGAGAAGCTGTCAGCATGGGACACCAGAGGAGGAGAGCCTGCTATGCCATGCCCAACATGAGAGGGTGTTCCAACTGGTAAGTCACTTTTCTACACATCCCTATTGAGGATAGCTCTTAAGCATGGGTTTAAGTTGCACTGAAGTCATTTGCACTTAAGCACATGCTTAAAGTTAAGCATGGGCATAATGCTGTCCTGAATCAGGGCCTAAATCCAAAGAACACCATTGAGGTCCATGAAGTTGGTATGGACTTTACACCAGTAAAATTGAGATTAGAATCCAGAATCCAGCTCTGTCTTTTTTGTTTATTTTTTATAAATAAGGAGGATTCTGAGGCAAACATGAGCAAACTAGGTCCAGGATGGTAATGATTATGTGTGTTATCTTGAGCAAAGAAGAAAAAGTTCAGAAATTAGTTTTTTTTTTTTCCTGAGATACATAATTTCTTTGATAACTACTCTATAAAAATGCACATCTGTACAGTTATCTAGATTTTGGTCTATACCTCTTTTAAATACTCACAACCATTCCTTTCCCAATTTGCAAAACAGGTGTGTAGTGAAGCAGCACCTAAAAAGCTACTTCTGCTCCATTGTTAACGATAATAGGGCTACGCTAAATCAAGCAAGTCTGAGAGTGCTGGGTCACAAAACCAGGAAGATTAATAAAGTAACCAAAGTCTTACCTCAATCTTTAGATTTTTATGGCTGCTTTTAGGATATGACTTATAAAACAGGAATATGGTACTCCATTTTATTAGACAAATAAAATGTATAACTTTGTCCCCTTCTCATTGTTACATTTAAGAGCTTTGTAAAAGGCACAGTGGGGCCAGATCCTCAGCTGGTGTAAATCGGTGTACTCTAGTTAATTGATCTGTGCTGGTTTGCACCATCTGAGGATATGCTCACACAGTGTGTGATTTGAGATATAAACTTATGCAGTACACTTCTAATTTTTTGTGTATGAAAGACCTCTGTTTAGCATCATCATGCTTTTGTAAAAGTAGGGAACAGTGGTCAATCAAAAAGCAATGACAAATCCTAGGAGATTATGCACGCGTAGGGACTGATTTGCCTAATTTACACTACAACTTCATTGACTTCTCTTGATTTATATTGGTGTGCATGGGGAAGAGAATCAGGCCTACTGGGTGATGCTGTAAGGCATAAAGCTGAATGTCAAATGATTTTAATCCCTCTTGCAGAGTCTTTCTAGCTGCTTACCTCCATAAGCCTTTTATTATGGAGATTGTTTCCACAAAGGTTATGGAGTGCCTCATTGCTATGGTGTTTTCCTCTTGCCCTGGTTACAGCATGTGTAATATCAACATCTCCTTCTGTCACTGTTCTAGTCTCTTGTTTGTCCCTGTGGCTTATTCTCCATTCACTCAGGAACATGCACTATCAATCCCAAGCTATATCTGTTGAGTGAACGTGGCAAGGCATGCTAAATATGCTTACCTCATAAAGAGGCTTATAGTGACCATACTACTTCATATTCCAATCACATTATAGTTAACACAGCTGAGTTAGGTGCATTTTTTACCCAAGTAACCTCCCACTCCTCCACAAACTGGACTCAATAACATTTTCCCTGAACAAGGTTTAGAAGACTAGACCAAGGTTCAGTACTTGGATGGGAGTCCTCCAAGTAAGAACAGGGTGTTGTGTTGTCAGTAGGTGTTCCAATCCTTGCTCCTGTGAAATATCAGTAAGGAACTGCATGCAGATAGGCAGTGGGAAATAGGGAGAATGCAGCTGCACAGTGGCCTTGTGTGCCTTCTCCTTCATTCTCATTCTAGTGGGTTTCCTCCGATTTGTTTTGCCTCTATACTGCGCAGCAGAGGGGAGCATATACCCTTTGTCGTTGGTAGTCAAGTGAGAAGCCGGTGAAAATTGTCATTCAGTATAGATTAGAACAATTGTCCCCATTAAACAAGGTTTCCTTTTTGGGGAAGAGTTTAGAATTGCAGATCCATATGAGATGGTAACAGAGCAAAGATGGGTTTTTATGATACTTATAAGCAATAGTCACCTGCCAATGAATCTTTTCTGGTTAGATATTTTAATCCACCTTATTTCTTTAAATTAACTCTGTAACAAAATGGGCAGTTGAAGAGAAAATCAAAATGGCCATGAAAAATATTCATTTGTACAACTCCTGGCATTAATAACTTCTGTTCTGCATTCTATGAAGGGCCTATCTCTTTCCTACAAGACCCTACAGTATTGAACACTTATCCATGTTCTCTTGCCCAGTGTGCACAGAGCCTTCATTTTCATTTAGCTGATACTAGGTAGTTGGGATTCTTGCTCTACTTATCACCCCATAAGTTTAATTAATGTAGATTGTAAAATGTTAGCAGAAATGTCAGTCACCAAACTGGAGATTCATCTCCATGCTCTTACATATTATAATCTAATAGGATTCACAAAACCTGGACAGTAGTATAGGGATGATAATGTAAGAGGCCACAATATGTGCCTCAAACGGCTCTGTAAAGGGGCTAGGCCAGGGCTCAACCCTCTCTGGGGCAGCAGGGAGCCACACCGGCTCGCTACGCACAGTTGACTTTGGGGGAATTTGTCCGGCCACCGGAGTCACCCTCGGCAGCCCTTGTGGTAACTAGAACGAGCACCGTAGGCCCGGGCCCTGAGTCAGGGAAGGGCACCAAATAGCAGCTCAGGCCCTCGGGCAGAGGCTGAGCAAATAGCCCAATGTTAGCAGGCCCAGGCCCTGGGTCAGAGCGAGGCAACAAACAGTCAATAGCTCAGGCCCTCAGGCAGGGGCTAAGTAATACAGCACGCGTGAATTAGCCCAGGTCTCCAAGGGCCTGGAAAAGGGGGAGATTGCCACCCACTAGTTGGGTGGCAGGGGGGACGCAGATCCACCCACCCACTCCACTGCGTCCCAGCCCAGGGCCCTAGCAGCAACAAAAGACCTGCAGCTGGGTCAGTGGGGATCCTGACTTCAACACACTGACATGGGTTCTGGCAGAGTTACAGCCAGACTAGGGTCGGCTGTCCCCGGGCTACTTCCTAACTCCCCTCCTTCTGGTACCTGGATCATGGCGGTGTTCTCCGCGGGGATCTAGCACTATGGGTTCCTCGGGGCAATGGACAAGCGGCAGGCCTGGTAACTCTCCTGGATAGCTGGCACAGGGCAGGTCCAGGAACTCTCCTGGATCGCTGGCACAGGGCAGGTCCGGCCAGCCTTGGTGTGGACCTGGGGCTGCGGGGTTTTCCCAGTCACAGGCTAGGCTGGCTACATCTGGCCTCCCTGGCAACTGGTCCTCCTGTGAGTTCTGAGGGCCCGCCTTTCTACTTCCAGGTTGCTGCCTGTCCCTCTGAGGGGCAGGCTCAGAGCTTCCTGGCTCCGCCCACTCTGGTGTCTGGAGGGGCTTGACCCTCTCTGGGGCGTCAGGGAGCCACACTGCCTCGCTACAGGGTCCCAGTCCAGGGATCCTGTAGCAAGTAGCTATGGTCTGATTGATTGACTGACTCACTGAAGCAGGAGGCTCAACCCACTTGGATATGAGGCAGGTGGGGGTTTCTACACTACCGGCTAAATCGGCACTGCTGTGATCAGTGCAGTGGTGTTGATTTAGCAGGTCTGGTAAAGAGACACTAAATTGATGGGAGAGTGTGCTCACATTTATTTCTGTACTCCACCTCCCCTAGAAGCAGAAGAGAAATCAGCAGGAGAGCATCTCCCGTCGACATAGTGCAGTGTAGACACGGCGGTAAGTGGATCTAGCTAAATTGACTTCAGTTACATTATTCACATAACTGAAGTAGCATAACATAGCTCCATTTACTGCGGTAGTGTAGACCAGTCCTCAGATCTAGGGTGTGGCCTGAGCAGTCCTCAGATGGGAGCTTGAAAATGTGATGGAAGTGTGCCTAAAAGACTCAAAACCAGAAGGCAAATAAAATCCCTAACTATATTATTTTGTCAAAATCTTATGGATTTTTAAGCCAACTTCATGATTTTTGGGGTCTTGATTTGTGAATGCTTGGGGTTGGCAATGTGAAGCATGCGAAATGTACCCACTCACAGGCAGCTTGTTAATTTCCTGTACCTCTCTCAATATGGCCACTCCCTAGTAACAGTTATAGCTTTTAAAAGCTGAGAAGACACTTGATACAACTTGGTGGACTGTAATTACCAAAATATTGGGGCTTTGGTTTATACTAGTTGTTACTAATTGTTATCACTCGAGATTTGGGTTTGTGAGTTTAATAAGGATGTGATGTTCTGGTAAGAAAGTAGTCTTTATTTCCCAGCCTTGATCACATAATCTGAGTCAAGGTTACAAAAGATTCATACCCCTATCACATGGCAGAAGTCAGTATCCACTGAATTGAGGGATTCTAGAATTCAATTGGATCCCAATCCACTCACTTCAAAGTCAATGGAGAGATTTCTGTTGACTTTGAAGGAAGTTGAACTGGGCCATTACTGGGCAGACTGATCAAAAGATATTGGTTCTGTCATGAGCTCGAAATAGATGACTCCCCAACAATGAATGGCACCTCATGCAGGTTTAGGGATCTGCCTGTTGCCTAGCGCTCATTGCAGAATTGGAGCCTAAGGGCTTGTCTTCGCTTTGGGAGTAAGTCGACCTAAGTTATGCTACTCGCTTATGTCGACTTACCCTGGTGTCTTCATTGTGCTGCATTGATGGGAGAGGCGCTCTGGTTGACTTCCCTTAGTCTTCTTGGAGAGCTAGAGTACCAGGGTCAACCGGAGAGCACTCTGACATCAATTTAGCAGGTCTTCACTCAACCCGCTAAATTGATCCCTGCTGCATCGATTGCAGCAGCGTCGATCTCTCCGGTAGTGAAGACCATAAGTCTGTAGAAATAACTCCAAGCACGAATCTTTTAACTCTGCTGAACATGTTCAATCTGTATTGTCCTCTGTTTCCTCCTTTTATTTAATTTAGTTCATTGATCACTGACATCTACTAACAAGAAGAGCTTAGCTTGTAAGAAATAGTGTATGGATGTTTAAACTGACAGTGTACACTTCATGGTACAATTAGATACAGGCCAGTTAGCAACAGAATTTTGAATTTGAACCACTTTGAGTTTTGGAGATTAGGAAAGATCTTCAGATTCAATTCCACTGATGCCAGACCTGCCTGTGTGGTTGGTTTTTGTTTTGTTCCATGCTAGATTAAATATTGGAAGGGAGTCTCTTTTCTAATACTAGTTCAGATGCAGTCAGAATTTTGTAAGAATGGCTCTTCTCATGAGATTTCAATCTGAGCTGATGAGTGGCTCATTTCATGAGGCTTTCATTATTTGGGGCATAACTCTTGTGAAAACAGTTAAGGAGGTTTGGTGCCATTGGCTCCAACCCTTGCCCTGATTCCAGCATTGAGCCTGAAACCCAAATTCTAGAATAAACCTAGGGCCTGATCCACCTTCCACTGATGCTAGTGGAAGGACTCCCATTGAGGTCAATGGGAATCAGACCTGGAAAATTTAGATCAAATCATGGATTTGTGACTCAGCTGTGAGTTTTTTTGCAAAATTGTCTCTGTTGCCTCCATTTCTCCTGGCCCTGCTGCTACATGAGCAGTAGCAGCATATCTCTTCACCCTCTGTAGGGGAGTCAAGAGAAGCAAGTTACTTCCTTACATCACTAAAAGAGTGCCAGGAGAATGAGCAGCAGGTCTCCTCACCTTCCTTTGAGGGGGTGCAAAAGAAGGGAGCGGCAGGCATGCAAACCCCTCTTTTAGGACTCCATTCTACAAGGTGCTGAGCCCTTTGGTCTGCTACAGTGATGCATGTAAGCATGTGTCCCACTTTAAGCATGTGAGTAGCCCCATTTAATTTAATGCACAAAGTTTGGTAAGTGCTCTGCTAGATCAGGCCAGAGTGTTCAGCACCTTGCAGAATGTAGACCAAGTGGGAACAGAGGGTTTTTTCACTATCTGATGGCTGCTATTGGGAGGAAGCTATG
The DNA here is from genome assembly GCF_965140235.1 of Caretta caretta. Classification (NCBI taxonomy): domain Eukaryota; kingdom Metazoa; phylum Chordata; order Testudines; family Cheloniidae; genus Caretta; species Caretta caretta. Next base: position 88,498,061 of record NC_134213.1, on the reverse strand, counting down.
AGAGTCGGGGGAGAGGGATGGGAGTAAAAAACAAAAATCCCTGGAAGCTACAGAACTGGTGACTTCCATGATAAAACAGCTCCGACTATGCTATCATTTGTATTGTGGTGGCACCTAGGAACCCAAATCATGGATCATGACCCCAACCATTCTGCATTAAAGGACAGTACTAAACAAATCTAACAGCAGTTATAACACTGCATAAATAGTTTGAGATAAAATGAGAACAAGTCTAAACCTTTGCCTTGGACTGAACTACTATAGTGTAGCTGTGACAACTGCCCAAGCTCATGCCACTACACTGTCCCATATCGTCTCTTTTGTTGGGACTATAAACTTCTCCCTCAAATCTATTTTTTATGGTTCAGAAAAGCAAGGTAAACTCTGTTGTTTTAATGTTCATGTGCCACTGTGCTTTGTTTGGGCTGGGATGGGACCAGAAGCAGAAATATCATGAGGAATATCAATTCTCATGGTATCCAGCCAAAAACAGTAATAACAGATTAATTTGTTATTGGAAAATATAATTTGGGAAAAAACATCAATGTTGGTGTCCATTTGAACCACAGGGGAGTTCTAGCCTTTTATTATACAGCCATCAATAATCCATTCTTGAAACATTGTTCATGCCATTACAGTTAAAGGTCTGTCAATTTCTCAATTATAACCCATATATCTCAACCATTTAAAAATGCTGCTGACTAAATGTAGGAAAACTTTTTATAAAGAAACCTCAGCAGTTTGAGTTCACTGAGTGGAGGAGAATGAGCAAAGTAAGACTGATCTTATTTTATAATAAAGGTTCTTTTAAGTGCCTTATTAACTGATATAGATTGTTTAATCTTGCTATTCAATAAATAGAATGAGTTATTTCACCTTTTAAAAGTGTTACAGTAATTGATGACTTCATACACCTGTCAAGGTTCCTCCCCCAATCTGAACTCTAGGGTACAGATGTGGGGACCTGCATGAAAAACCTCCTAAGCTTATCTTTACCAGCTTAGGTCAAAACTTCCCCAAGGTACAAAATATTCCACCCGTCGTCCTTGGACTGGCCGCTACCACCACCAAACTAATACTGGTTACTGGGGAAGAGCTGTTTGGACGCGTCCTTCCCCCCAAAATACTTCCCAAAACCTTGCACCCCACTTCCTGGACAAGGTTTGGTAAAAAGCCTCACCAATTTGCCTAGGTGACTACAGACCCAGACCCTTGGATCTTAAGAACAATGAACAATCCTCCCAACACTTGCACCTCCCCTTTCCTGGGAAATGTTGGATAAAAAGCCTCACCAATTTGCATAGGTGACCACAGACCCAAACCCTTGGATCTGAGAACAATGAAAAAGCATTCAGTTTCTTACAAGAAGACTTTTAATAAAAATAGAAGTAAATAGAAATAAAGAAATCCCCCCTGTAAAATCAGGATGGTAGATATCTTACAGGGTAATTAGATTCAAAAACATAGAGAACCCCTCTAGGCAAAACCTTAAGTTACAAAAAAGATACACAGACAGAAATAGTTATTCTATTCAGCACAATTCTTTTCTCAGCCATTTAAAGAAATCATAATCTAACACATACCTAGCTAGATTACTTACTAAAAGTTCTAAGACTCCCTTCCTGGTCTATCCCCGGCAGAAACCAGCATATAGACAGACACAAAGACCCTTTGTTTCTCTCCCTCCTCCCAGCTTTTGAAAGTATCTTGTCTCCTCATTGGTCATTTTGGTCAGGTGCCAGCGAGGTTACCTTTAGCTTCTTAACCCTTTACAGGTGAGAGGAGCTTTCCCCTGGCCAGGAGGGATTTCAAAGGGGTTTACCCTTCCCTTTATATTTATGACACGCCCCCCAAATCTCAGCTAGGGTGGAACACTGGCTGGGATTTCTTCCTGGAGCTCTAGGAAAAACAGAGTTAATAAGACACATGCATCTCTAAATATACTACCAAGTACATAAAGACTAACAATATTTTCCACATCTCAAGGACGATTTTAACCAGTTGATTCTGGGAAACTTTCACGGGAGAGTGCATCAGCCACTTTGTTAGAAGCTCCTGAGATGTGTTGGATGTCGAAATCAAAATCTTGGAGAGCTAAACTCCACCGAAGAAGTTTTTTGTTAGTTTCCTTGACGGTGTGAAGCCACTTCAGTGCAGCATGGTCGGTTTGCAGGTGGAAACGCCGTCCCCAAACATATGGGCGTAGCTTTTCCAGAGCGTAGACAATGGCGTAACATTCTTTTTCAGTGACTGACCAGTTGCTTTCCCTCTCAGACAGTTTTTTGCTGAGAAACACTACAGGGTGGAATTCTTGATCAGGTCCTTTCTGCATTAAAACTGCTCCCACACCACGTTCGGACGCATCCGTGGTTACTAGGAACGGTTTGTCAAAGTCTGGGGCCCTTAGTACAGGGTCAGACATGAGTGTCGCTTTAAGCTTGTTAAAGGCCTTCTGACACTTTTCGGTCCACTGAACAGCATTTGGCTGTTTCTTTTTGGTTAGGTCTGTTAGTGGGGCAGCGATTTGGCTGTAGTGCGGTACAAATCGTCTGTAATAACCGGCCAAGCCTAAGAAGGATTGAACCTGTTTCTTTGACTTTGGGACAGGCCACTTTTGGATAGCATCCACTTTGGCCTGTAGGGGGCTGATAGTTCCTTGACCCACCTGGTGTCCAAGGTAAGTCACTCTGTTTAGGCCTATTTGACACTTCTTAGCCTTAACAGTTAGTCCTGCCTCCCTTATGCGCTCAAGGACTTTTTGTAGATGTTCCAGGTGGTCTGCCCAGGAATCCGAAAATATGGCCACATCGTCAAGGTAGGCGACTGCATATTCTCCTAATCCCGCTAGGAGACCATCTACAAGTCTTTGGAAAGTGGCGGGTGCATTTCGCAGCCCGAAAGGGAGTACATTAAATTCATACAGCCCGAGATGTGTGATGAAGGCTGACCTTTCCTTGGCAGATTCATCTAGCGGTACCTGCCAGTACCCCTTGGTTAAGTCCAAGGTAGAGATGAACTGGGCCCGTCCCAGTTTCTCTAATAGTTCATCTGTGCGTGGCATTGGATAGTTGTCTGGGCGAGTTACAGCATTTAGCTTACGGTAGTCCACGCAAAAACGTATTTCCCCATCTGGTTTGGGAACTAGAACCACTGGAGATGCCCATGCACTTTCAGAGGGGCGGATTACACCCATCTGTAACATATCCTGGATCTCCCGTTCTATAGCAGTTTTAGCTTGAGGAGACACCCGGTAAGGTTGGACCCTAATTGGGTGAGCATTACCTGTGTCAATGGAGTGATATGCCCGTTCAGTCAGTCCTGGGGTGGCTGAGAACGTTGGCGCGTAGCTAGTGCACAGCTCCTGGATCTGCTGTCGCTGCATACGCCCAAGGGTCATGGAGAGGTTCACCTCTTCCACACCACCAGCACATTTCCCTTCGTAGTAGACACCTTCAGGCCACTCAGCGTCGTCTCCTCCCTGGGCTGTAAACTGACAAACCTTTAATTCTCTGGAATAAAAGGGCTTCAGAGAATTAATATGGTACACCTTAGGCTTTCGGTTGGAGGTGGGGAATGCTATGAGATAATTAACAGCTCCCAGGCGCTCCTGGACCATGAATGGCCCTTCCCAGGATGCTTCCATTTTATGGGCCTGGAGCGCCTTTAAGACCATGACCTGGTCTCCTACTTTGAAGGAACGCTCTCTGGCATGTTTATCATACCAGGCTTTTTGCTCTTTTTGAGCATCCTGTAAGTTTTCTCTAGCAAGGGCTAAAGAGGTTCGGAGGGTGTTTTGTAGGTTGGTTACAAAGTCCAGAATGTTAGTTCCTGGAGAAGGTGTAAATCCCTCCCATTGCTGCTTCACCAACTGCAATGGCCCCTTAACCTCACGGGCATATACAAGTTCAAATGGTGAAAACCCTAAACTGGGATGTGGTACAGCTCTGTAGGCAAAGAGCAACTGCTGCAACACTAGGTACCAATCATTGGAGTGCTCATTTACGAATTTACGTATCATGGCCCCCACAGTTCCATTAAACTTCTCCACCATGCCATTTGTTTGATGGTGGTAAGGAGTGGCAACCAAGTGATTTACCCCATGAGCTTCCCAAAGGTTTTTCATAGTTCCTGCCAGGAAATTAGTCCCTGCATCTGTGAGGATGTCGGAGGGCCAACCTACCCTGGCAAAAATGTCTGCTAGTGCCTGGCACACACTTTTAGCCCTGGTGTTGCTTAGAGCTACTGCTTCCGGCCATCGGGTGGCAAAATCCATGAAAGTCAGTATGTACTGCTTTCCTCTGGGTGTCTTTTTCGGAAAAGGACCCAGAATATCCACAGCTACTCGCTGAAATGGAACTTCAATGATGGGGAGTGGTTGTAGAGGGGCTTTGACCTGGTCTTGGGGTTTTCCCACTCTTTGGCACACCTCACAAGACTGGACATAGGTAGAAACATCCTTGCCCATTCCCTCCCAGTGGAATGACCCCCCCAAATGGTCTTTGGTCCTGTTCACCCCAGCATGGCCACTAGGGTGATCATGGGCTAAGCTCAAGAGCTTGGCCCGGTATTTAGTTGGAACTACCAACTGTCTCTGAGGATGCCAGTCTTCCTGGTGTCCACCAGAAAGAGTTTCCTTGTATAAAAGTCCTCTTTCTACAACAAATCTGGATCGATTAGAAGAGCTGAGAGGCGGTGGGTTGCTCCGTGCCACCGTCCAAGCTCTCTGGAGGCTTTCATCTGCTTCCTGTTCGGTCTGGAACTGTTCCCTTGATGCTGGAGACATCAGTCCCTCATGGGATTGTGGACCTAGGCTTGGTCCCTCTGGAAGCGATATAGGGGATGGAGCTGTTTCTGTTGACTGTGAACCGCTCTCCACTGGTGCACTATGTTGGGATTCAGGCTCCGGCTGAGCCTCTTGTGTCGGGTTATCGGCTGCTGCCAGTTCAGGGTCGGTGGGGCCCTCTGGTGTTGAGGTTGCAAGTACTGGATTCAGTGCTGACACTGGGTCTGGTGTTGGTTGTTTGGCTGGTTCCGGTTCTGGGACTGGTTCCGTCTGGGTCTCTCGGACTGGATCCACTACTGCTCTTGCAGACATTGGCCTGGGGTCCGGGTCCATCACCTCTGACTGGGTCCTGATAGAAGTTTCCGGAACAGAGCTAGGCCTCACAGCTTGTTTAGCCTGGCTGCGGGTGACTGTTCCCACCCTCTTGGCCTGCTTCACATGATTGGCCAAGTCTTCCCCCAACAGCATGGGGATGGGATAATCATCATAGACTGCAAAAGTCCACATTCCTGACAAGCCCTTGTACTGGACAGGCAACTTGGCTGTAGGCAAATTGAAAGAGTTGGACTTGAAGGGTTGAATCGTCACTTGGATCTCTGGGTTGATTAAATTGGGGTCCACTAAGGAAGCATGGATAGCTGACACTTGTGCTCCAGTGTCCCTCCACGCGGTGACCTTCTTCCCGCCCACACTCACAGTTTCCCTCCGCTCCAAGTGTATCTGGGAGGTATCTGGGCCTGTGGACCTCTGGTGTGATTCCGGTGCAATGAACTGTAATCTGTTGGGGTTCTTGGGGCAGTTGGCCTTTACATGCCCCAGCTCATTACATTTAAAACATCGTCCAACTGACGGGTCACTGGGGCGAGGAGGGTTGCTGGAGAACGGGGTGGTGGGGCAGTAAGGGGTCTGGAGGTTTCTTTGGGAGGTAGGTGGGGCTTTGGGCGGCCCCCGGTAATAGGGTGTGGTCTGGGGTGGTCCCTTCTGGTCTCCGCTCCAACTGCGACCAGTTTTCTTCTTCTCTGCCACCTCCACCCATCTGGCTCCAATCTCTCCTGCCTCGATTACAGTTTTGGGTTTCCCATCTAGGATGTATCTTTCTATTTCCTCAGGAACACCCTCTAAGAATTGTTCCATTTGCATTAGGAAGGGCAAATTTTCTGGAGATTCAACACTTGCTCCTGATATCCAGGCATCCCAATGTTTCACAATGTGGTAGGCATGTCGGGTAAATGACATGTCTGGTTTCCACCTTAGGGCTCGGAACCTCCGACGAGACTGCTCGGGTGTTATCCCCATTCTGACTCTCGCCTTGGATTTAAACAGTTCATACTTGTTCATGTGTTCTTTAGGCATTTCAGCTGCCACCTCAGCTAAGGGTCCACTGAGCTGTGGCCTCAGCTCTACCATGTATTGGTCAGTAGAGATGTTGTACCCAAGGCAGGCCCTTTCGAAGTTTTCTAAGAAGGCCTCAGTATCATCACCTGCCTTGTAGGTGGGGAACTTTCTGGGATGGGAAGTGGTACCTGGAGAAGGATTGCTCGGGTTTGTTGGTATATTCTGCCGGGCCTTTATCCTCTCCACCTCCTCCACATGCTTCCTCTCTTTTTCCTTCTCCTCCTCCACATGCTTCCTTGCCTCCATTTCCCTCTTGTGGGCAGCCTCCTGTACCTCCTTCTCCAGCCGCATGAGTTCTATCTGTCTTTCATGTTCCCTTTGTTTTTCCTCAGCCAGAAATTTGGCTAATTCCAGCTGTAGTCGAGCTGTGGATTTGGTCATTCTAACCTCTCTGTTTTTAACTAACTTTACACCCGAGGTTTAGAAATAAACAAACAAAACTTGGCTGTAAAATTTTGCTGTGCTGGAACAGAATACCTATTCTCTGATAGTGATTGTCAGCCTACAGAAAAAGACAATTCCCTTGTCTCTGCTCTGGGTCCAAATTAAAGCAAAAAACCTCCAACTACTTGGAAACCTGCTTACCCAGCCCAAAGAAAAAGCAAATGGGTAGAACACACACCCCCTATTTACTTTCAGGAAGAAAAGAAAAAAAAAAAAAACCTCTGGGCTGGAAGACTGTGAATTTCCCTGCAGGAGTTAAGTACCCTACCTCCAGGCAAAGAAAACCTGCAATTCACAAAGATAATCCCCTTTTGTCTCTGCTTGGCCACAAAGCAGAGAAAAAACAAGCTGCTTTCAGTTTCAGCTGCTTTCTGGACTTCCTTTCCAAAGGAAAAAAAAATTTCCTTTAAAATCTGTATTTCTAGTTCAAAAAATCTCAACTGGATCTCAAAATGATTTCAGGTTAATCCCACCACTATGCCACCATGTCAAGGTTCCTCCCCCAATCTGAACTCTAGGGTACAGATGTGGGGACCTGCACGAAAAACCTCCTAAGCTTATCTTTACCAGCTTAGGTCAAAACTTCCCCAAGGTACAAAATATTCCACCCGTCGTCCTTGGACTGGCCGCTACCACCACCAAACTAATACTGGTTACTGGGGAAGAGCTGTTTGGACGCGTCCTTCCCCCCAAAATACTTCCCAAAACCTTGCACCCCACTTCCTGGACAAGGTTTGGTAAAAAGCCTCACCAATTTGCCTAGGTGACTACAGACCCAGACCCTTGGATCTTAAGAACAATGAACAATCCTCCCAACACTTGCACCTCCCCTTTCCTGGGAAATGTTGGATAAAAAGCCTCACCAATTTGCATAGGTGACCACAGACCCAAACCCTTGGATCTGAGAACAATGAAAAAGCATTCAGTTTCTTACAAGAGGACTTTTAATAAAAATAGAAGTAAATAGAAATAAAGAAATCCCCCCTGTAAAATCAGGATGGTAGATATCTTACAGGGTAATTAAATTCAAAAACACAGAGAACCCCTCTAGGCAAAACCTTAAGTTACAAAAAAGATACACAGACAGAAATAGTTATTCTATTCAGCACAATTCTTTTCTCAGCCATTTAAAGAAATCATAATCTAACACATACCTAGCTAGATTACTTACTAAAAGTTCTAAGACTCCCTTCCTGGTCTATCCCCGGCAGAAACCAGCATATAGACAGACACAAAGACCCTTTGTTTCTCTCCCTCCTCCCAGCTTTTGAAAGTATCTTGTCTCCTCATTGGTCATTTTGGTCAGGTGCCAGCGAGGTTACCTTTAGCTTCTTAACCCTTTACAGGTGAGAGGAGCTTTCCCCTGGCCAGGAGGGATTTCAAAGGGGTTTACCCTTCCCTTTATATTTATGACAACACCCAAGAAGAGTTAAACTGGTTTTGGACAAAGTGAAAAGGTTGGTTTCTTCAGATAACATGAGCAGATAGGTCTAGAAACTTACTTACCTCAGCTATGGAGGCTGCCCAGAGTAACTCCACAGAGATCAAAATATAATTGAGATCAAAATCTAACCCCATAAACACAAGTCACCTGTCCCTCTTTCATTTCCATTTACATTCAGTTTGGAACACCAACTTCTGCCAAGCTGTTTTATAATTCATAAATTTATCTTTTCACTCTGACTTTAGGTCTGGGTGCAAAGAGAGTTTGCAGTATGTTGACACAAGTCCTGCTATCACCTTGACCTAAGAATTTTTGCATGGTTTCCATTTCCCTTTATTTATAATGCTGAAAAGAACTGGATCCAAAGATTATCACTATTACCTTGCAGGTCAACTGTATTTATTTCTACTAGCCCAGGGGTTCTCAAACTGGAGGTCCGGACCCCTCAGGAGGTTGCGAGGTTATTACGTGGGAGGACGAAAGCTGCCAGCCTCTACCCCAGGGGTGGGCAAACTTTTTGGGCCGAGGACCACATCTGGGTGGGGAAACTGTTTGCAGGGCCAGGACAGGGGGTTGGGGTGTGGGAGGGAGTGCAGGGTGTGGGAAGGGGTGCAGTGTGCGGGAACGGGCTCAGCGCAAGGGATTAGGGCAGAGGAGGGGTGCAGGGTGTAGGAGGGGGCTCAGGGAAGGGGGTTGGATTGCAGGAGGGGGCTCAAGGCAGAGGGTTGGGGTGCAGGGTGTGACAGGGGGCTCAGGGCAGGGAGTTGGGGGCAGGGTGCAGGAGGGGTTCGGGCTCTGGCCTGGCCTGTTTACCTAAAGTGGCTCCGGGGTGGCAGCAGCACGTACCGGGGCCAGGGCAGGCTCCCTGCATGCCTGCCCTGGCACCATGCTGCGTCGCTCCGGGAAGCGGCCAGAACCACATCCCTGTGCGGCCCCTGCGGGAGGAGGGGACACAGGGCTTCACACGCTGCCCTTGCCATGCCTCCAGATACCTCTTCCAAACTCCCATTGGCTGCGGTTCCCCATTCCCAGCCAATGGGAGCTGTGGGAGGCGGTGCCTGGAGGCAAGGGCAACACACGGAGCTCTCCCCCCCCCGCCCCACGGACGTGGTGCCAGCGTGGGGCCTGAGGCACCACGTGGGGCAATTCCGCGGGCTGAATCCAAAGCTCTGAGGGGCCGGATCCGGCCTGTGAGCCGTAGTTTGCCCACCCCTGCTCTACCCCAAACCCCACTTTGCCGTCAGCATTTATAATGGTTTTAAATATACAAAAAAGTGTTTTTCAATTTATAAGGGGGGGTCACACTCAGAGGCTAAGGGGTCACCAATACAAAAGTTTGAGAACCACTGTACTAGCCTAACAGGAAAAGTACTGGCAGGGTGGAACAAACCAGTCCTTTGTATGCTGGTCGAGAATTATTAGTCAAAAACAACAAGGAGTCCAGTGGCACCTTAAAGACTAACAGATTTATTTGGGCATAAGCTTTCATGGGTAAAAAACCGTCTTCTTCCTTGTTGTTTTTGTGGATACAGACTAACATGGCTACCCCCGATACTTGACAACCATTAGTCAGTTTGTTTTTAATTAATCCTTTTTTCCATTTTCCATCAAAAATTTTTTTTTCCATGTCCTTACAATGTCGCCTTTCTGTTTATCTTCACCTCACAATATTTGAATGTATTACAGAAATAGGTTTCTCCCATCCATCCAGTTAGGTCATATGGTTCATCCCTGTACTCTCTCTAGTCTAGTTTTAAAGGTCCCATGTATAAGGCTTCCATCATTTTGCTTGTGATTCTTTTCTACAGACTAATAGATCTGATTGTCAGGAAGACACTGTAGAGATTATCATCACCATTATCTTTTATACAATTAATTCGCTTGGAAAACTCATTCCAGGTATTAAGATATTTATGATTATAAACTTGATGTCACTGTAGCCAATTGTATTGTACTGTTTGTCTTCTGTAAATAGATCTCATTAGATGTTTCATAATTGTAAGGAGTACTGCACTATTCATCCTTGTGAAGTAATGGGAATATTAACATCCAGGGCTAAATCTTGCTTGGATGTACTCTCATGATGGTGGTCAGTGTGACTCTGTATGTATAAGGTCAACACCATTTGGCCCCTAAAAGTTCTACTTAAAGCTTTGCCTTGTTTGTTATCTTTTGCTTATTTCTCAGTCACTTTTGGAAGGCTTTTTTACAGTACTGCCTTTAATGTAGTTGAACATGTTTTCTCTGCTTCAATTACCTCTGATTTTTGCTTGAAGGTCGCTCTCTTCTCCTCCACTTAAACATGTTGGGAATGATAACATAGCAGGAAGATTATTCATTTCTACTCTACCGTTAACATCTTTGTTTTTATATAAATGTAGTAGTGAGTGCCAGACTGACAGCCCTGGAAACTGAAGTACTTTGTCCACAGAACAGGTATAGCCTGGATAGGGGTATAGTAGGCTTCCACATGCTGACCTAGTAATGTCCTCTGTCTCAATCAAGGAAACCATGTACATGGGTGAGACTCCTTCAAACCTTTGCTTTTCTTCTAACTCTGCTAACAAGAGTGCCCATTAATGACAACTGTGGTTGTACTTTTTGTGATATGGATACTTTTCTACTAGAAATTGTACTGAGACCTCCTTTCTCATATATCCCAACCAGCCATCAAAGGGGCCATGGCTTTTTAATTACTATCAACCTTGGCCTCATCAGAGCCAATGACTAGGGCCCTACCAAATTCACAACCATGAAAAATGTGTCACGGACCATGAAATCTGGTCTTGCCTCATGAAATCTGTATATTATAGGGTAAAAGCACACAAAAGACCAGATTTAATGGGGAAGACAAGCGTTTCTCAAATTGGGGGTCCTGACCCAAAAGAGTATTGTGGGGGGTCACCAGGTTATTTTAGGGGGTTGTGGTATTGCCACCTTTACTTCTGAACTCCCTTCAGAGTTGGGAGACCTGAAAGCGGTGGCTGTTGGCTGGGTGCCCAGCTCTGAAGGCAGCGCCCCTCCAGCAGCAGTGCAAAAGTAAGGGTGGCAATACCGTATCATGCCATCCTTACTTCTGTGCTGCTGCTGGCTGTGGTTCTGCCTTCAGAGCTGGGATCCCGGCAAGCAAATGCCACTCTCCAGCTGCCCACCTCTGAAGGTAGTGCTGCACCCTGAAGCATCACAGAAATAAGGGTAGCAGTACCTCAACCCCTCCTACAATAACCTTGCAACGTTCCCCCTCCCCCAACGCCTTTTTGGGTCAGGACCCCTACAATTATAACACTGTGAAATTTCAGATTTAAATAGCTGAAATCATGGAGTTTATTATTTTTAAAATCCTAGGACCATGAAATTGACCAAAATGGACTGAATTTGGTAGGGTCCTACCAGTGACCTAGAAGTGAACATCTGCATATTCCATTATAGTCCCCTGAGACATCCAGTCCCCTTAACCCTAATATGTTAATGAAAAAATCACTGTTCAGAGATGTATGTTAAGCAGAGATTGAGAGAAATGTGATATGACAAACAAAATAGATGAATACAAGAGCTTTAAAGGGAAGAAAACTCCAAGAAATGTAGCATGGCTATTTATATATATTATTGCTTCTTTGCGTATTTCTAGACTTCAATCTTCAGACAAAATACTTTAATGTCAGCACTATCCGTTCTTCAAATAGTTTTTCAAGAACTTAGTTCTTCAAGTATATGAAGAACATATACACGTTCTTCAAACGTGTATAGGCCCTGATTCAGCACAGTCACACCAGTTGTAGGTTCGTGTCATTCCATTGGAAACTGGTGTAATCAGAGTTATGATTTATATACGTATGTAGCTTTCTAATAAAAAACATCAAAAAGTTGCATGACTTTAAAGCTTTCACTGCCAAATACCTTAAAGAAGAGTACTCAAATTGACAAATTTGTGTATTTTACATATACATAAAATGGTAAAAAATACATTTGAACACTTTTCAAAGGCAGGCTATAATTCCATCTCATCATTTTATTATGCTATATTTAGAGAGTTATCCTATTTTTTTTTTCTGTTAAAGCAAATATGCTGGGCTTGAAGCTACTTTTTATCTGTGTAAATCAGGAGTGACTCTATAGTGGAATTGCAACCAATGTGAAACCATAAGACCAAGAAGAATCAGACTTTTGTATCCACTTGCTAATCTAACAATGATTCAGGATTGAAGATGTTTCTTTGTTGGTATTCAACCTTTCAAATGTTATACACAGGCAGAAGTACTAATACAAATATAGTGCTGTTGGTTTAACAAAAGCATGATTTTTTTCAGCGTTCTTTGTACTCACTTGGCGGGATACACTATCTAAAGTTAACATATGCTATTTCATCAATGACTGTCAAAGAATGTGATTTTTATTGCAAATGTATCCTTTTCACTCTTTGACATAATGTAATGCAGCAGCTGTTTGTGACAAAGCAAAGTTATAGAAATACACTAGGCTACAGTAATTGCGCTGTTATTTGTTTCTTGATACCAGGGCCAGCAATACAGTAAGGCAATGTAAAGTATCACGGTCATTTAGCATAAGTAACATAACAGGAACTTCTTAGAGATGTGCTGGAAACCTGAAAACTTAACATCTGAACTTATATAGTTCTTGTCTAGTTCATGTTTCGTTATGCTGAATGAATGATCTTTTAGGTCCCTTGATACTGTATTTAATATCAGACACATTCAGAAGCTGGTTAGCTTGGAACTAAGTGTGTAATCTAGGGGGTTACCCCAGGAGTATACGTTTCCCCCCCTTTCATGTTTAACCGTGACATTCTAAATTAAAACAAATACCAGACTCATTTTGTCCATCCCTAGTGCTATCTACTTTAATCCTGTTTTGCCTATATACTGCACAAAGCAGACCCAACAATGAACCCAGACTTCTTTTTTATTACTTTTGGTGTCAGTGGGTTTCTTCTCTGCACTGTATTTTTTATTAAAAGCTATAACTTTCGTAGCCCCCTGTGCTGCAGAGCTCCATAAAGACATACATTTCTAAAGCAGAGTCAGAGTTGTAGTCCTTGGAAAACCATGGCTGGAGTCTGAATAAAAATAAAGGAATTTATTGTAAACATTTAAAAATGAACCATGGCTCCTTGAGGAACCATTCTGCCATGGCAGCCCCAGGTGAACTTGTCTCCTCCCTCCTTCCATAGGCCTTTTGACCCTTGTTTCTGCCATTGTGATTTTGAAAAAATGTATTACACCAGTTTCTGATGGGAACATAAAGCTGCACAGCCATGGTCTTCTGCAGTTCAACAGTTGTAAATCTTGCTGCCTCCCCAATAGTAGGCTCTACCCTGTGGAAGTCTTAAATTCTGAAGGTCTCAGGGCACAAGTTCAGAGAATGAAGCTGGAGGAGGCCCAGTGATTCCACATAGCCATATAGAAGGTCAGGTATAACAGAATAAAAGGCAAAGGCGTGTTTCCTTCTCTAGTGGACACTGCTGCTGAAAAGAAATCTTATGTACAGTTAGTCATTTCTTTAGCTGTGCAATATTGGTAATTCTAGTGGGATCCCAGGACATGTGCAGAATCAAGGCGGGATCTCCCTACAAACAGAATAGATGGCTGCCTAGGGAAGCATATTTCAGGTAGAAGACTGATCAGTAATTGTTTTTGTGTTGGTGACTGTGATCTGATGAAGGCAGGCACACGCTAGTTTACCTACCCAAGCATAACCTCATGAGCAATACAAGATTCTATGAGGCCTTGTTTCTGCTAGTTAACAACTCATTATTGTTGATATGGGAAATCACCTTTTGAGACCCTTGTCTAACTGTTTACTAGACCAAACTTTTTTTCCACAGAACGTGGTTGGCACAAGGCCTCTGTGGGCCAGATTCTGGCTCCTATCACGCAGGTGTGTGAGAGGAGAGACCACAGGGAGCTCTTTATTGTTATAATAATACCATGTATGCTGGTGCAGGAGGTCTCCATAATTCCACTGCTTGATTGCCAGGAACACCAGCAGTGGGAGGGGGTTAACTCCACTGGAGTGCTAATCAGTCCAAAAGAGGCACTGTGGATACTCTGCAACTAGTGAAAATGTCCGCTCCTCTGTGTACTTGCTCCCATCATCTCTGGAGGTAATCTGCCCATGACTCTCTTCCAAAAGCAGAATGGCTCCAGGAACTGCTGCTGGTGTAATGTGACTCCCACAGTGGAGTGGTGACTTGAAAAGCCTTTATCCTGAAAACTTGTCTATGCTACAACCAAAGGTGTAGCCTGACTTCTATATTTGGGAGGGCTAGCTTCAGACAGGCCAACAGGGTCATGGGGAGGGGCTAATTCCCTACCTGCCTGAGGCTTGCAGTTTGGGGGCAGAGATGACCCATACCTGCTGATAGGCACAATTTATATGTTGCAAAGTCACTTGACCACCCCACCCCATGCATCGCCTCTGGGTGCAGGCACCTTCCAGCCCCACCTCCCTAGGCCAGGGAAGTCAACTGATATAAACAAAATGGTGGGAGGGAAAGGCAGGAACTATTAAATGCCAGGTGCAATTTGTGCATTCGAGAAGGTTTTGAAGTATTTCAAAACAAACTTTATGCTGGATTGGCAAAAAGGACTCCTGTTGTACTAGAATAACTGCTCTGTTAAAACACCAATAAATGCTCCACATCAAAACCCACAGGATACCAAATGCACTGTCAGACATATATATAAAGTCCATTAGAACCATTATAATAGCCAGCATCACCATTCTTAACTTTCCATAGCTTTGCTTTTCTATCTCCTCTTTAGTAAGTACAAACACTAGGCCCTTCTATGTATTAATCTGGTGTCCCAAGGGCTGATGAGTAATGACTTCTTCCTATCCATACACAGAGACTTCTTCCTATCCATATTCCTTCCCCTGGGTCACCTGGAACATTTGATACAATCAGCCAGAACATACTACTGACTCTCTTCACAAATAGAATGGGAGCTGATGCGAAAACTCTGAAATGACACTAATCTTTCCTTGCAGCATGGATTTTAAAAGTGTTGACAGGCAAATCCACTACAGCTAGATTGCTCACCTAAGGGGTTTCATCCTTTTAAAGTTCTATATGAAACTATTGGGGGGAAGTATGAGACACCATGGTTTCAAATGCCAGCAGTATGAAGACATCCTACTGCTCTACATCTCCTTTACCTCCAACACAGGTGGCATCAACTCCCAGATAGTCTTCTATGTTGACAAGACAGGCAGCTGGCTGAAACTGAACTCAGGCAGTAGAGATGATGGTAGTAGTGGGAAGAAGAATATGGTTTGAAGACATAACATCTCACCCTCTCCTGAAGGGATCTTCCCTCAGATTGTCAAATGGCTCCTCACTGCTGCAGGACATTCAGATTACAACAGCAGCAAAAAACCCAAACCAAAACCATCACCTCTGTGTGACTTGCCAAGAGACAACACATTTTATGAAGCACGGCTTATGGGCGGTGTGATGCACACCTTTGTAACCTCCAGGCTGGACTATTTCAACTCACTCTAGGTATGAATGCTTCACCTTTAAATGAGCTTCTCTTAGTTCTCAGCAATACCAACCACTGAGAGGGTATATTTCCCACTAATGTAACGTCTGATTAATGCACAAGCTCACCAAAGAATAGTCCTTCAGATTCAAAGTCTTAGTTGTAGTCTTCAAGCTATCTGTGGAACTGGTCCATGATACCTCAGAGGAGAGCCTTTTGCTGCATAAAAACAACAAGTGTTCTTCAGGACTGTGGAGCTTGTGAGAGCAGATGTTGGGCTTTCTATGCAGTAAGGCCAAGGTTTTGGAGCGTAATGCCAGAGATGATTAAAACAGCCACAAATCTCAGTGCCTCCAGAAAAGAGTGTTAAGTAGAGGGAGAGAAGGAAACTTTTTTTGAAATGTAGTCCCTACTTCCCTCAAGGAAGTAGGGAGGAAAATGTGACAATTGGTCCATTATAATTTTAGTTATGCCCTGGAAATGCTCAGATATTACAGCAGTGAGCGCCATAATAGGATCCTAGATAGATCAGTGGGAGAGAACAGCGTTAGAGTAGGATCTGCATCTACCTTCCAAGTTCTTCCAGCTCCTGAACTGCCCAAGAAAACATTTGCTCATATTCATGGAGGTATGAGGCTCCTATCCTAAATTCTAGGGGTTTTCCTGCACATGGAAACTCCCTCTGTTGGGGAAGGTGATCTCTTGGACCTGAATATAATAGGCAGGGCTTGGCCTGATGTCCTTCCTGAGGTCTCTTCTAACTCTAATATTCTATGACCGTAGCCGGCTCAGTCTTCCAGATGGGTCCTGTCTTTAAAAGGTGCGGGGAAGGGCACTGGTGAGAAGAACAGAGGAAAGGTCATGCCTGACCAGAGCACAGCTCCATCTTGTCTTGTCATCTTGTCATCAGTCTCTTGTTTTGGGCAGTAGCCAGTAATAAAAGCCTCAGCTGTTGCAAGGAACACTGCAGTGGACAGGTACGGAATAACTTGCCTCTAGGGTAAAGTTTCTTCATAATGCTATCTGTTAGAGGTTATCCTGATGCAGGAAGGTTTATAGTCTTTCTTGGGGGGTTGGAGGGAGGGAGGAAGCAGCAAAGGTGTGGGGTTTGAATAAATGGGGCAGGGGGGAAGAGCAGTAAAGGCCTCTATGGGGATACAAGGAGGGAGGCATCCCTGAGAGGAGGGTGAGCAGGAGCACATTGGGGGAAGGAAGGAAGAGGCAATGCTGTGAGGTGGGGAGCAGGAGGGACTCATCAGTGATGTGGGGGGTGAGAGGAAGAAGCAGTAGTAAAGGTGGGTGGCGGATAGGACCCCTGGGGGAGGGAAGGTGAGAGGAAGTAAGCAGTGGCCAGCTGAGAGGTGTACACAGGTGGCACCAGTGCGGGGGGAGCGGCGGGCTGAGGCAGGGAGGTATCTGTGAGGAGGCGCTAGTGGGCGAGAAGCAGTTGTGTGTGGGGGGAATGATTTTTTTGGGGGGGAAGCAGCATATGGGGAGGAGACAGCAGCGAGGAGTGGCGCTGGGAGGACGCAACAGGGCTGGGGGGGGGGAGGAGGCAGGGGATGGGATGGGCAGTGGCTGGGGTGCAGGATCCTGGCCGGGCTGAGGAGAGCGGGGTGGAAG
Organism: Caretta caretta; assembly: GCF_965140235.1. Classification (NCBI taxonomy): domain Eukaryota; kingdom Metazoa; phylum Chordata; order Testudines; family Cheloniidae; genus Caretta; species Caretta caretta. The sequence continues at coordinate 88,480,870 of NC_134213.1, read as the reverse complement.
AGGGGGACGCGCGCGTGCAAACACTCTTCTCCCAGCGCAGCCTCGCGCTAAAGGCGCGCGAAGAGGCGGGCGCAGCCTGCCCGTTAGAGCCGCGGCAGCCGCTCGAGCTCTGACGCGGATCTTGTGGGGGCGGGAGGGGCTGGCGGCGGCGGCAGCTGCTGAGCACTGAGGCTTCTCCCGTTGACTCAGCCCTGGCAGGAGGCTGCTGTCGCTGCCGCCCGTGCACCTCCTGCGCGGGAGAGCCGGCTCTGGGCTCTGCTCCCTCCAGCCAGCGCCTGCTGCTTTGCCCGCTTCTGCCGGGTCCCGCAGCCCGCCAACCGCGGGAAGAGCGCCGCCGTACACGATTGTTCCCTACTGATGTGGTTTTGCTGCTCCCTCCGAACCGCCTGCCCAACGTCTGTCGCTGTCCGGCGGCGGCGGCCCCCGGCGGCGTTGCGAGAAGCTGGGGGACAGGTTGGCGAGCTTGGCGGGAGCCGCCACATGCATCTCCTCGTCTGCAGTGACTGCACCTGTGAGTGAATGAAGCTGCTGCACTGAGGAGGGCCAAGAAAGGCAGCGGCTCCGGGGGTCCTCAGCATCATCTTGCGGGTCTCCGCCTTCCTCCCGCCTTAACCTCCCGCCCCTGATCCATGCGGGAGCCGAAGAGGATCTCCCCGCATGCCCTTGTGGAGGCCCACTTCTGCACCCCCCCACTGACAGGTACTGTGGGCGGGGGCAGCCTGGCCCCTCTGTGTGCGTGTGTGTCTCCTCTCGCCTTCTCTTCCCAGGGATTTATTGGATGAAGATTTTTATTCTTTTTTTTTTTTTTTTTTTTGGTTGGTTGGTTGGTTGGTTGGTTGCTGGTCGGTCTGTGGGGTGGGAAAGGAGAGAGACTTCAGCTGACACGGTGCCTGTGCTACAGAGCTTCCCTCGCGTTACTCTCTGCCTCGTGGGGAAATATCCAGCTGTTCATCTGAAGGGCATTTACATCATGGTTTAGCGAGGGATCTCCCACGAAAAAACTCCCCCCTCCCCTTTCCTCTAGCTCCTTCCCCTCCCCTCCCCCCAAACTACGGACCCCAATACCTTAGGAATAACCATTCCAGCTGGTTATCTCCGGGCAGCGGAGACTGATGGACAGTTACTCGACTCTGCAATGTGAGTATGTGCCTGGTGCCTTTGAGGAAGGGGCAGCTGCTGTGCTGCTGCTCCCCTTGTAGAGGCGTGTGTGGGGGTGTACCAGCGAAATGCAAGCAGCAGCGCACAACGCTCCAGTCTCCTGCATGGGCAGCGGTGAACCTTGAGGGAGCAGCTCCTTGTGGCTTCGCTGCTCGCTGGATATGCTGCTGCCGGTGCGGGGATGGTGGGATGGAAGGGAAGCAGTGTCCTTGGGTGTGATGGTATCGACCAGATGAAATCGTGTTAGGAAAGCAGTTACTGCAAAGAAGGATGGCTGTGAATACCTCTGCTGTGCACCCCCAGTAACGCTTTACCCCTCTTCCCCAAAAACCCATGTTCAGAGAATAGGGAGAGAATGCTCCCGAGTGAGTTTGCCGCTTGTGGGTTCAGATATGGAAAGGAAATGCTGGGAAGTCTCTTGCGGCGGGGGAGGTGGGGGGGGAGGTCAATCGGTAATGGAAGCTCTTCCCTGGTTGCAGTCACCACTGACACTTGTGGAGAGGAGGGAAATTTGCTGCCGCTCTCCATGCCTCTTTTCTTAAGATCCCGCTTGATCGTGACTGTGTGGGAGACAGGGAGATTCATTAAGCACATTCTTGTTTGGAGAAGGAAAAGGAGTGTGTCTATATACATACATACATACATATAAATTTCAAGGCATAAAAGGTCCATTTTCAGTGATTCCAAACTGCCTTTGTGTTCCATGTGTGGAAGCTGATGAGCTCCCTGTTCTGAAATTCCACTCCTAGACAGAGGAAAGGGCATTTATTTTAGTACTACACCAGAAGAATAGGGTGGGAGGCAGTGAAAGGCAAAAATGATGGCACAGTAAAATGGGTATTTTTTAATAAGGAATTTGCCTTACAGTAGTGATGACATATGTGATGTCAGGAACCTCAAGGAGTCTGAAGTGCTATTTCAAAGAGAGTCCTTTTTTGTAGCTGGTGTGTTGTGGTGGTGTTTTTTTTTAAATATAAAATTGTTTACCACATTGTTTCATTGCGACTAAATCAAAATATTGGAAATCTTTATTACCTAACTTGCGTCTCACTTCATCCCACCAATTAAATCATTTTCTGAATCTAGAGCACCATGATTCTTGATTCAGGCAAGTCTTCTTTAGGAACATTAGTAAAGTGATTGATATATAATCCAACTTCACTTCTTGATTCCTTCCTAATCATCATTCCAACGTAATGCCCACAGTGTGCTTGGGGTTGTTCAAGATTTAGATAAAGATATTGGGGGGTGGGGGCTGATCTAGAGTTAACTTACATCAGTGTAACTTCACTGTCAGTTACACTGGGGAGTGCATTTGGCTCAGTGAATACTGTAACATCAGGGATGAATTTGGCCCATGAGTTACTCTTAACATACACCTGTGTAAATAAGATCAGAATAAATCCCTCAGGGGCTTATAAGATCGCTGTAGGCCATAACAATTGGTTCAGTATTTCTAGTGTTCTTACTAAGGAATGGACGGTAAGGGGCTATCTAAGCCAACTTTCTGGACACAGTTAAATGCATTACTGAGTGTATTAAATTGAAAGTAAAATACTTGATACCTCAGTCAGGGAAGACAATTGGAGTTATTTTGTTTCTGACCAAGCCTATGAATAGACAGTCTACGTATCCTTTTCTTCCCCAGGATGCATTTAAAAAGGATAAGTTTATAGAGTAAAATGTATTTTTGCGGAGATGGTGTATTTTCATTATCACCACCTCTTGACCCTCTGAAATAAGATATTAAGTTTAGCAATCCTCCTGGAAAGGTCTGTACCCTTTCCAATCTTCATATTTTAACTCCTGCTCAACCTTTAATGATTAGAAACAAATAGTGATGCGGTCATTTTGAAATATTAATATTGCCATCTTTCCAGAAAGATAGGCTTAATTCCCTGTATGACTTGACTTCCCTCACCTCTATTCTAAAGCAATGGTACTTTTAAAGAGTAAACAGTCTGGGGAAGCTTGATGTGTTAGGGATATAAGTTCACTGAAACAGTTGGTTTCTTATAACTCCAGGAGGTTGAGAAGAAGTATGCACCAGGTCCTAGTCCTATTGAAATCAGTAGCAAAACTCCACTGATTTCAGTGGGAGCAGGATAGGGGGCCTACATGTTGGTTCAGTGGGCCTGGTTCTTCTCCCTCTAATACTGGCATAACACCTTGGCTTCAAGGGGGGTGGGGGGGTGGGATTCCTATTTTACCCTGGGGCAAGTGAAAGCAGAATCAGGCTTTTGTTGTATTTCATGGAGTAGTCAGGTTGAGTTGGGTATTTTTTTCTGTGAGGCAGGGCTAGTGAAAGGTTATAACAACAGTGAAAGTATTATTAAAAGTTCCCTGAGGTTAGGGAGATAAGTGGTATTTTTATCTTGGGAATTTTAACATGCCTGTTCCCATGGCAAAATGCTTAATTCTCTTATCCCATAACTTTCATCTTAAAAGCTTTATTCCTATTTTTATTTATCCCAGTTTTATTCCTATTTTGATCTGAGCTGTTCTGGATAGTTTTAATGTGCAGAAGATTTTAATTTGAACTATATAAATTGCATTTTAATGTTAGTGTTACATGATCAGACAAGGAAAGTAACTTGCAATGGCTAGCTATGTGAGTGTTGGTTTTATGCATCTATTCATCTGGAATTCAACAAAACATGTATACTTACCATGGCAACCTCTACATCAAATGTTACTGAAGATATACTGTTTCAGAAATAGCAGCACCTTCTTAAAGAAATACAAACAATAACCTACCAAATTAACTTCAGTATGTATATCAATAAATAAGGGAATAAAGTGTCTTGATCTGTTTTCTCAAATTTTAAGCTTAATTTTCTTTATAAATAAATTTTGGTTTCACTCTATTTTTTTATTTTCTTTTGATGAAAAGGAAAGGGAAAAGTAGGGGAATTTTTAGGGCTGTCAAGCGATTAAAAAATTAATCACATGATTAATCGTACTGTTAAACAATAAATACCATTTATTTAAATATTTTTGGATGTTTTCTGCATTTTCAAATGTATTGATTTCAGTTACAACACAGAATACAAAGTGTACAGTGCTCACGTTATATTTATTTTTGATTACAAGTATTTGCACTGTAAAAAAAAAGAAATAGTATTTTTCAATTCACCTAATACAAGTACTGTAGTGCAATCTCTTTATCATGAAAGTGCAACTTACAAATGTAGAATTATGCACAAAAAACCTGCATTCAAAAATAAAAAAATATAAAATTTTAGAGCCTGCAAGTCCACTCAGTCCTACTTCTTGTTCAGCCAATCATTCAAACAAACAAGTTTATTTACATTTGCAGGAGATAATACTGCTTGCTTCTTGTTTACAATGTCACCTGAAAGTGAGAACAGGCGTTCTCATGGCACTGTTGTAGCCGGCATCAGAATATATTTATGTGCCAGATGCGCTAAGGATTCATATGTCCTTTCATGCTTCAGCCACCATTCCCGGGGACATGGTGATGGGTTCTGCTCGATAACAATCCAAAGCAGTGTGGACCGACGCATGTTCGTTTTCATTATCTGAGTCAGATGCCACCAACAGAAGGGTGATTTTCTTTTTTGGTGGTTCAGGTTCTGTAGTTTCTGCATCAGAGAGTTGCTCTTTTAAGACTTCTGAAAGCATGCTCCACATCTTGTCCCTCTCAGATTTTGGAAGGCACTTCAGATTCTTAAACCTTGGGTCGAGTGCTGTATCTATCCTTAGAAATCTCACATTAGTACCTTCTTCGCGTTTTGTGAAATCTGCAGTGAAAGTGTTCTTAAAATGAACAACATATGGTGGGTCATCATCTGAGACAGCCATAGCATAAAATGTATGGCAGAATGCGGGTAAAACAGAGCAGGGGACATACAATTCTCCCCCAAGGAGTTCAGCCACCAATCTAATTAACGCCTTTTTTCTTTAACAAGTGTCATCAGCATGGAAGCATGCCCTCTGGAATGGTGGCGAAAGCATGAAGGAGCATACAAATGTTTGGCATATCTGGTACATAAATATCTTGCAATGCCAGCTACAAAAGTGCCATGCAAACATCTGTTCTCACTTTCTGGTGACACTGTAAATAAAAAGAGGGCAGCATTATCTCCTGTAAATGTAAACAAACTTGTTTGTCTTAGCAATTGGCTGAACAAAAAGTAGGACTGAATGGACTTGTAGGCTCTGAAGGTTTACATTGTTTTGTTTTTGAGTGCAGTTATATCTACATTTGTCAGTTGCACTTTCACAACAAAGAGATTGCACTACAGTACTTGTGTGGGGTGAATTGAAAAATACTATTTCTTTTGTTTATCATTTTTACAGTGCAAATGTTTGTAATAAAAATATACACTTTGATTTCAATTACAATACAGAATACAACATATATGAAAAGTAGAAAAACATTCAAAATATTTAGTATATTTCAATTGGTATTCTATTGTTTAACAGTGTGATTAAAACTACAATTAATCGTGATTAATTTTTTTTTTAATCGTGTGAGTTAACTGCGATTAATTGACAGCCCTAGTAATTTTCTTTCATGTGATTCCAACAAAAGGAAGCTACTTTTGTTTTCAGACATAGCCTGTATTTTAAGATCTGAATGAATTTAAGTTGATGACCATGTAATCAAGAATTTTGATATGCACAAAGAAGGTTCATTTTCAAATTGTAATAATTACAGGAAATTTTCTTTTAGAGCCACTTGAGTTTTCACCCTTTGCCAACACTTGGCATATAATACTTTGGGTTTTTGTTTTATTTTTAAACTGTGCAAACATCCACTCTCAGGTGTGTGCAACATCTTGGATGGTTTGTGTGTGTCCCTGCCCTGATGCAACCCACCCTACATGCCACAGCAGAGTAAACTTCACTGAGCAGGACTCCATCCCACACAGAAGATGTGCATCCTCTGTGTGGCTTCTTCATATCTGGTAACCATACTGCACTGATGCCATTCTCTGTGGCAGAATTTGGCCTTTAGTTCAGAAGGTAGTGTGGAAGCTATTGCCAAGTTACTTACCCGTAGTTTCTGCTGAGATTACTACAGTCTTCCATTGTGCTTAGAAAAAGGATAGCTTTTTCTAAGAAAAAGGATAGAGGAGACCTGCTGCCCACCTCCCCCCCAAGGGGCACACAGAGACGTGCCAGCAGCAGGCCTAAGGCAGCTCCCTGCCCGCTCTGCCTCCCTCCGCTCCCCTTTGCTCCCGGAAGCAGCTGGGATGTCCCTGTGGCCCCTTGGTGTGTGTCCGTGTCCATGCACTTCCTCTGCTCAGAGCACCAACTCCACAGCTCCCATTGGCTGAGAACTGCGGCTGATGGGAGCTGCGGGGGCAGCACCTGCGGGCAGCAGTGCATGGAGACCCCCTTGTTTCCCCCTGCCTAGGAGCTGCTGCTGGAGGGGTGTGTGTGCCGGTCACTTTGGGAGCCATGCCGCCTGAGGTAAGCACCGCCCCTAAACCCGCTGCCCCAGCCCAGAGCCTGCACCATGCACCCAAACTTCCTCCCACAGCTTGCACCCCCTCCTGCACCTCAAAACCCCTGTCCCAATCAAGATACCTCACTTTATTTTCATTTACTTCCCATTACTTATAGGAGGAGGATGAAGGAAAAAAAGAGTTAAAAATGGGGGGGGAGATAAGAGAGAATGTTCTTTTTCTTGGCTGGGTCACAAGGGGGGACCACGAAAATGAAGCTGCATACAGGACCCCACTAACTCTAAATCTGCCACTGCTCCAGTGCTGTCTTTTCCCCAAGGTTTCATATCAGAAGATATGGTGTGGAGTGCAAATAGATCATTCTTGCCTACACTGCTGCAGCTGTATAATTTGGGTTTGTTTTTTTTTAAAGTGTATTTTAAATACAAATTCACAAACTTGGAAATTCAAAGGCAAGTCTGACATAAGACATTTTGCCCACTTACACTGATGTAAATTCTGTGTAACCTCCATTAACTTTGTAGCAATTACTCTGAATTTACAGCTGTGTAACTGAGTAGAATGTGACCTCCTGACTTCAACTCATGGAGTTGAGGCACAAGTCAAAGGCAGAGGATAAGTCCCTGGAAAAATAATGGAGCAGGTCCTCAAGGAAACAATTTTGCAGCACTTGGAGGAGAGGAAGGTGATCAGGAACAGTCAACGTGGATTCACCAGGGCAAGTCATGCCTGACCAACCTGATTGCCTTCTTTGATGAGAAAACTGGCTCTGTGGATATGGGGAAAGCAGTGGACGTGATATATCTTGACTTTAGCAAAGCTTTTGATGTGGTCTCCCAGAGTATTCTTGTCAGCAAGTTAAAAAAGTATGGATTGGATGAATGGACTGTAAGGTAGATAGAAAGCTGGCTAGATTGTTGGGCTCAATGGGTAGTGATCAACGGCTCAATGTCTAGTTGGCAGCCTGTATGGGGACAGCCTGTATGCCCCGGTCCTGGGGCCGGTTTTGTTCAACATCTTCATTAATGATCTGGATATTGGGATGGATTGCACCCTCAGCAAGTTTGAGGATGACACTAAGCTATGAGGAGAGGTAGATACGCTGGAGGGTAGGGATAGGATCCAGACTGACCTAGAGAAATTGAAGGATTGGGCCAAAAGAAATCTGATGAGGTTCAACAAGGACAAGTGCAGAGTCTTGCACTTAGGACGGAAGAATCCCATGCACCGTTACAGGCTGGGGACCGACTGGCTAAGCAGTAGTTCTGCAGAAAAGGACCTGGGGATTACAATGGACCAGAAGCTGGATATGAGTCAACAGTGTGCCCTTGTTGCCAAGAAGGCTAACGGCATATTGGGCTGCATTAGTAGGAGCATTGCTAGCAGATCGAGGGAAGTGATTATTCCCCTCTATTTGGCACTGGTACTGGTGAGGCCAGATCTGGGGTACTGCGTCCAGTTTTGGGCTCTCCACTACAGAAAGGATGTGGACAAATTGGAGGGAGTCCAGCAGAGGGCAACAAAAATGATCGGGGGCTGGGGCACATGACTTACAAGGAGAGGCTGAGGGAACTGGGCTTGTTTAGTCTGCGGAAGAGAAGAGTATGGGGAGATTTGATAGCTGTCTTCAACTACCTGAAGTGGGGTTCAAAAGAGCATGGCGTTCGGCTGTTCTCAGTGGTGGCAGATGATGGAACAAGGAGCAATGGCCTCAAGTTGCAGTGGGGGAGGTCTAGGTTGGATATAAGGAAAAATATTTCACTAGGAGGGTGATGAAGCACTGGGATCGGTTACCTAGGGAGGTGATGGAATCTTCATCCTTAGAGGTTTTTAAGGCCCGGCTTGACAAAGCCCTGGCTGGGATGATTTAGTTGGTGTTGGTCCTGCTTTGAGCAGGGGATTGGACTAGATAACCTCCTGAGGTCTCTTCCAACCCTAATCTTCTATGATTCTATGATTTAATTTAGAACTTCAGTCTACTTTAATCTGTCTATTTTTCAGTTTAAAGCCTGATCTGTTAAAATTTTTACTTAAATACATGTTTTTGTTTTCCTACTACTGTACTTAATTTTATTAGAATTTTAGTGAATTCAAATGGCATATTTGATATTTGGAAGAAATGTTGCATGCCACAGAATATTATGAGAGAATATTATTAAAATAAGTATTATGTTAAAGAACCCAAGCATTTCGTACATTAGTTTAGTTAAAATGTAGTGTGTGATAAATTAGAGACCGGCCACTGTGCTACTAATTTATTATTGTATTATGGTAGCAACTAGAGGCCCAAGTGATGAGTATGTTACTGTTTTTCAAGGTACCGAATGGGACTCCTAGTAAGAGAGAGCAGCTGCTTGAAGAGTTAATATTCTAAATAGGTGAAACAGACAAAGGCAGGGAGAGGGGACTTATTATCCCCTTTTTGCAAATGAGGAACTGAAGCACAGTTCAAAGGTCTGATGTGAAACCCACTGAAGTTGTTGAGATTCTCTCTATTGACTTCAGTGGACTTTGTCTCAGGCCCTTAAGTGACTTGTTTGGGGTCATGTATGAAACTTGTGACAGAGCCAGGAACTGAACCCAGATCTTCAGTCCAGTACTTTAGCCCCACGACCAATTTCTCTTTGCACAAAATCTTTCTTTCTCTCTGTGCCTTCAGTCCTTGTTTCAAACCTACTTCTTTAGGAAGCTCTCCGTAGTTGACCTCTAATGCTCTCTATTTCTCTTACCTCACCTTATTCTCAAATTAAAAAAAAAAAATCAGTCAAGCTTCAAATACTATACATTCTAGATCTTGCCTGACCCCATCTTTCCTGTTTTCATTTTCTGTGTTTGTCTACTTTAGAATGTAAGCTCTTCAGGCAGGGACTGTTTTCATTTGTGTAAAACATCTTGCCAACATTTATTGACCTCCTTAATAATTAAATAACAATAAACGGGGAGTTTTGACAGGTACAGAACTATGATAGAAGGGAGACATAGTTATAAAGACAGGCTTGGAGGCTGGAATAGTTGAAAGTACTGATTGCTTAGGTTAAGAAGAATGAAGAGGGAGAAAGTTGCCTTTTTACTACATGGTCAGCCGTTTCGATATTATAGTTAGTTTCTGCTGATGTTATGTGGTAGGTGGCAAATTTTCTTTCTCTTTGTATTTAATTTTGACTCTGTGCCTGATAATTTATATTGTTCATGTGATATGCATTTTGACTTTTTTGGTCATAATCAAACTGTAACTTTCATTACAATAAAAAATATTAAATTTGAAAAGGAGCTGAGTACTAAATTGGTGGTTTTCAACAGTGTTCTAATCTGTGAGGTTTTTTTGCTTAATGAACGGTTTTTATTCATGCCAACACTTCAGCTTAATGTTATAGGGCTTGTGGGTGTTAGGGAACAGAACATATTTCTATGTCTGTGAATATGATCCCACACATTTTTTTTAAAATGGGAAATTTTTTCACAGTCCTTATATGGCAAGAGATTTTTTTTCTCATACCCATGAATGTTCTCTACTGCAGCTATTTTGCAGTTTAATCTTCCTGATGAGCTGTGTGCTATATGTTTGTTAAGAGTCAGATGTGAAATGTTCTTCATTTTTTTGCTGTGGAAAATAGCTTACAATATGACCTACTCAGTCATATATAGCATACAGGCTACTATCATTGGGAGAAATGATGCTCAGATACCAATAGGTCAACATCATCATGTTCACATTACGCCTCTGGCATTTAGGGCAGCGACGAAGCTCCTCCACTCCTGTCTGTTTCTGGCAAGTCTTTCAATGGTTCCCCAGCTGCGCCCCAGGTTTTTCACCTCGGCTTCCACAGCTCTTCCCCATGTTGTTTTTGGACAGCCTCTTTTTCGTTTGCCTTCAGATGTCCAACTTATTGCTACTCTGGTGATGGAATCAGTTTCCATCTGAAGTAAATGGCCAGTCCATCTCTAATGCCTCCTGGCAATGATGATGCTCATATCCTCTTGGCTGCACTGTGTCAGTAGATCTTGGTTTGAGATTGTTCTGGACCAAAAGATATGGAGGATTTTTCTGAGGTGGGTTGTATGGAATGAAGAGAGTTTGGACATGTCATACTTTCTGATTCCCCAGCATCTGTAATATAAAGTAATGTTGAAAGTATGCAGCTCTGATAAATCTTGAGTTTGGTTTTGGTGTTGTATTTTGATGATTTCCAGACTGTATTTAAGCTCCTGAAGGTGTTCCTGGCTTCGTTGATTTTGTTCTGGATATCCTGGCTTATTCCACCATCCTGGCTGATAGTGCTGCCTAAGTATGTGAATGTTTCTACGTTGGTGAGAACATAATCCTCTATCCGTACTGGTGATGGGGAGGCAATATTAAAGGTCATGATATCTGTCTTATTGCAATTGATTTTCAGTCCAATTTGCTGGCTGAATGCGTTGAGTCGAGTTGTTTTTTCTTGCATATGGTATTGGGCATGTGATAGGAGAGTGAGTTCATCTGCGAAGACCAGGTCTTCAAGGAATGAGAAGGGTGTCCATTTAATGCCTCTAGGCATATCTTCTGTTGTACGCTGCATTACCCAGTCAATGGCAATGCTGAAGAGGATTGGAGACATGACGCACCCCTGACGTACTCCTGTTTTGACTTCAAAAAGTGAGCTCACTGTAATCAACATTGCATGTAAAGTTGAAATAAAATTTTTTGATGGTGTTGATTATACGGAGAGGATTCCATATGCCCGCAGAATGTGCCATAGGCTGGTCCTGTGAATGCTATCAAAAGCCTTCTGAGAGTCTATGAAGTTTATGTAGAGCTGCTGTTGCCATTCTAAGCATTGTTCTATTATGTTTCGTAGAGTGAAGATCTGGTCTGTGCATCCACGCCATTTCAGAAAACCAGCTTGTTGTTTTCTGAGAATGCTATCAACTGCCTCTGATATAAGCTGGACTATGATCTTACACAATACTTTGCTTGGCACGGATAAAAGTGTGATACCATGCCAGTTATTACAATCACTGAGAGTTCCTTTCTTTGGTATCTTCACTATAACCCCATTGGTCCACTCATCTGACACTTTTTTCCTTTCCCAGACTACTGTGGATAGATGCTGCTAACTCAGGATTCACCTTGAACAATTCTGCATTCAAGTTATCCTTGCCAGGAGCTTTCCCATTTTTTAAGGATTTGATGGCTTGAATGACCGCTTCCTTAACGGGGGTGTCTGTGTTGATATCTAGATCTTTTTCTGCCTCCTGGATGTTTGCTTCCTCTTTAGGTGGCTCTCTGTTCAGTAATTCTTTGAAATGCTCTGTCCAGCGTATTTATTGTTCTTTTCTGTTGTTAGTAGGTGGCCTTGTTTGTCCCTGATGAGAGTGTTTGTTGGTGTCTGCTGTTTACCACTGATAAGCCCCGTCATTTTGTAGATTGTTCCTTGTTCACCACGAGCAGCTGTATCCTCTGTTTGTGTTGCCAGATTATCAGTATAATGTTGTATGTCCGCTCTCACAAGGCGTTTGACCTCCTGGTGTGCCTTGCTATACTGCTTGCGGTATTTGTCCTTTAGCTTCTGGGATTTTTTGTCTAAAACTTTTTTCTTCGGTGCTCATCTGGTTTCTATGGTGTTCCATGTGCTGGGTGTAAGCCACTCCTCCATTCTCTTCTGCCTGTAGCCTAGACAGCCTTCACTGATCTGTTTATAAATTGCTGTTACTTTGCCCCACTTCTTATTGATCTCCTCATTTGCATTCCCCTCCTGTTCATCAAGGTCTGCAAGTGCCTGAAACATGTTCTTTAACTGCAGAACAAAGGCTTTCTGTATTTCAGGGGACTTTAGCTTGTCAATGTCATAAAGTCTATGTCTCTTGTTTGGTGGATCCACGCTTCTCAGTTTTAGATTGATGGAGGCTGTCACAAAGTGGTGGTCGCTGCCAACATCTGCACCTCTTCTCACTTTCACAGCTGTCAGTGAGCGTCACCATTTGCCGTTGATCATCATATCGTCAATCTGGTTCTTATCTCTGCCATTTGGAGAATACCATGTCAGCTTGTGGATTTCACGATGTTGAAATAGGTTTTCGCCAATGACTAGGTCATTCATATTACAGAAATCAACAAACCTCTCTCCATTTTCATTCATGGTGCCACACTCATGTCTTCCCGTTGCTCTATTGTTGTTTGTGTTGTCCTTATGGACCTTGGCATTCAGGTCCATAAGATGGTTAGGTCATGGCATGGTCGTGGCATAGTACTCTCTCTAACTCCGCCTGTAATGTAAGGTATAATTTGTCCTTTACTACTTCATCACTGTCATTTGTCAGAGCATAGCACTGAATCAGGGTGATCTTAATCGTATTTCCCTTTCAGTCTGGCTCTCATAAGTCTGTTGCTGATGGAGTTCCATTCAAGCAGCGAATGCTCCAGTCCCTTCTTCAAAAGGATGGCAACACCCTCATGGTGTTGTCCATCATCCCGCCCAGAACACAGCAAAGTTTCTCCTGATCTCCCTTGTTAATCTCCCTGATCCCATCCATCTGTTCTCACTGACACCCAGGATATGTAAGCTGTAACGTCTCATCTCTGCTGTGACCTGATCTAGCTTTCCTGTTTCATACACTGTCCGTATGTTCAGAAAACAAGTTTGGTTTTTGTCTTGGTGTTGAGCACTTCAGTCTTCATGCCAGTGGCTTCCTTTCAGCTTTCACCACTGGCAGTCATACAGGTCATTGACTCCTGAAGGCCTTCACACACAGTAATGGTCTGTTTCTTTGCTGTTTCCATAACATATTTTGTTTTTTTATGGGGCAGGGTTGTTAGCCTTGTGCCTAACCCCCAACCTGGAGGAACAGGGTGTTTGTTTTGTCTGGCCCCTCCCTCACAGACCAATCCAGTATGGCTGAACCTACCAGAAGCAAAAAGCTCCCACAGACACAGATCTGGGGATGGTTGGAGCACGCAAGCTGTCCTGCCACGACAAGGCACAGACACCAGAAGACAGATACCAATAGGTGTAGCCACCTAAATTGAAATCAATAAGGCAGCCTTCTGGCTATTGTGGCCTTGAACTGTGACTCTTATCTACTTTTTTCTCTCTAGATTGGAGGTAGGTACCCTTCATAGAATCATAGAATATCAGGGTTGGAAGGGACCTCAGGAGGTCATCTAGTCCAACCCCCTGCTCAATGCAGGACCAATCCCCAACTAAATCATCCTAGCCAGGGCTTTGTCAAGCCTGACCTTAAAAACCTCAAAGGAAGGAGATTCCACCATCTTCCTAGGTAACACATTTCAGTTTTCACCACCCTCCTAGTGAAAAATTTTCTACTAATATCCAACCTAACCCCCCCCCCCACTGCAACTTGAGACCATTTCTCCTTGTTCTGTCATCTGCTACCATTGAGAACAGTCTAGAGCCATCCTCTTTGGAACCCCCTTTCAGGTATTTGAAAGCAGCTATTAAATCCCCCCTCATTCTTCTCTTCTGCAGGCTAAACAATTCCAGTTCCCTCAGCCTCTCCTCATAAGCCATGTGCTCCAGCCCCCTAATAATTTTTGTTGCCCTCTGCTGGACTCTTTCCAGTTTTTCCACATCCTTCTTGTAGTGTGGGGCCCAAAACTGGACACAGTATTCCAGATAATGTCAAATAGAAGGGAATGATGTCGAATAGATGGGAATGATCATGTCCTTTGATCTGCTGGCAATGCCCTTACTTATATAGCCCAAAATGCTGTTGGCTTTCTTGGCAACAAGGGCACGCTGTTGACTCATATCCAGCTTCTCATTCACTGTAACCCCTAGGTCCTTTTCTGCAGAACTGCTGCCTAGCCATTTGGTCCCCAGTCTGTGGCGGTGCATGGGATTCTTACGTCCTAAGTGCAGGACTCCTTGTTGAACCTCATCATATTTCTTTTGGCCCAATCCTCTAATTTGTCTAGGTCCCTCTGTATCCTATCCCTACCCTCCAGCGTATCTACCACTCCTCCCAGTTTAGTGTCATCTGCAAACTTGCTGAGGGTGCAGTCCACGCCATCCTCCAGATCATTAATCGTGTTCAGCCTCTTTGACATTTCAAATTTGTGGTTTCTTGGCCATACAGCCAACTGAGTACTGTAAGACCAGCTAAGATTTTTGTATATTTTGACAAAGTGACATATTGCATGACATGTTGTCATGTAATAACAGAAGCTTTGTTGTCATGTCACACAGTATGTCTGGTGAAGTAAATGACTGATATTTGGGAGAGACAAGGTGGGTGAGGGAATATCTTTTATTGGACCAACTAGTGTTTTGTGGTGATATGTAGTCAGCACTGACTAAGGAGAGACATAATTGACTACAAGAATATGAAGAGTATAGCACTGAGGATCAAGTTTTGTTTAGGGTCATCTATGGGGAAATAATCAAGAGTAAAGAGTTGAGACTAAGAACAGAAAAGGATCACAAAAAGGATCCTGATGTTGAGATGTGAAATTGTCTTCTAAAACTATGTCTGAGTCTCCATTTCTGAGATGTTACAATTAGAATATGGACAAAACACCAAAACTGCAGTGGATGCACGAAATGATCTGACACTACAGTGAATTTACCTCTTATTTCTATGATTATGATAACCTCTTACATGTCATGTGAAAACATGTTTTAATTATTGTAAGGACAGCATACAATGTCTTGACCTCCCATCCTGCAGGGTGAATTCCAGTGACTAAAACTGATTTCAACCCTAAAAACACTTCCATCTTGTATACAGGAGGAATTTTAAGGGCCAGCTCTCTGTTGCCTTCCAAATATATAGATGATACCTGGTATAGTCTGTGATGCTTGCAAGTGAGGCCTGGATGATGTAACTGGAAACGGATGGAAGTTCACTGTGTGGTCAGAGCTCTGGAGTGGGAGGCTGCACTGCTGGGGCAGATGAGGTGGCGCAGCCCTGGCTCCACGGCAGGACTTGCCCTCTCCTCCCCAGGTAGCGGCTGGGCCCTGGCAGCTCAGCATCCCCGGGGCTGGGCTTCCCCTTCCGGCCACGGCTGGGGGTGTGGCGTCCTCGCCCCGTCTAAGTGTTGCAGCTCTGAGAGTGCAACTGCCCCGAAAAAAAAAAAGGATGGCTGGAATGCTGCCCCTGGAAATGTGCCGCCCCAAGTATGTGCTTGCTTTGCTCGTGCCTAGAGCCGGTCCTGGCCACAGCCTATGCCTCCCTAGTGGTCCCCAAATCTTTCTTCTGTCCTCGCTTCCTCCATTCCTCTTTCCTGCCCCAACATATAGGAAAACATTTTGGTCCCTCAGGTTCATCTCGTGGAATTTCTTGGACCTCTATGGGCCTAAAATATTCATGATGTAGAATTGTTGTGATCATTCTGGGATCATCAGAGAATCCAGTCTGATTTACATGAGGAACACAATTATAGAACCATAAAAATGTAGGGCTGGAAGTTCATCCCTCTGCACCCAACACACTGAGGCAGGACCAAGTAAACCTAGACCATTCTTTACAAGTATTTGTCTGGTGTTGAGTAGAGCGGCACAATTATCTCCTGTGTCTTATATAAGAAAGACACTTCTATTAATATGCCCCAGTATGTTAGGCTTTTTCACTGCTGCATCACATTATTGGTTTATGTTCAACTTGTGATCCACTATAATCCCCAGATTCTTTTCAACAGTACTACTGCCTAGCCAGCTATTCCCAATTTTGTATTCATGGATTTGCATTTTTCCTTCCAAAATGTAGTACTTTGCATTTTATTGAATTTTGTCCTGTTGATTTCAGACCAATTCTCGAATTTATAAAAATCTGTTTGAATTCTAATCCTGTCTTCCAAAGTGCTTGCAACCCCTGCAGGCTTGGTGTCACCTGCAAATTTCATTATACTCTCTGCTCCATTATCCCAGTGATTAATGAAAATGTTGGATAGTACCAGACCCAGAACAAACCCCCTGCAGAACCCTATTAGATATATGCTCCCAGTCTGATAGCCTCCCTTAGATCTGATGGATAACATATAGGGGCAAATTCTGTTCCCTGCTGCACTTGGGTATAGCTCTTTCTCACTTAAATGGGAGCATATTGCATCCTGAGATGAGTTTCAGTGTAAACAAAGAGATATTACACATATATATATAATATGGATTTGCTCTTCTGTGAATTTTCTAAAATTGCGTACCTATGTGTATACCATGGAAAGGAGCTACTTTTTGAACTCTACTCATCTTATCTACAATTTATGATCAGTATTAATATTTTTCCAAGCTTTGTTCATTTCTTTAATAATTACCAAGTAGCTCAATTAGATTTTAATTTACATAATAAAATGCTTGCAATTTTCTTTAGATTATTGTTTAAGTATAAAGGAGGCTAATCAGATCAAAGAAAGAAATGTCATCAAAAGGCTTCTCATTTGTAATGCTTTTCACTTGTAGTACTAATATATTCCGAATTAGGAAGTACTGATCTAATGCAGTAGCTGTATCCATTATTTTCAGAAATGAACAACCCATTAAAGTTTCAGTACTGAAATTAAATGCTGATATTGTCTAATGATAGTGTGTATTGTATGCTTAACAGCATACACATTTAGTTTATGCATGAAATGCTAGAGCACAGATATGTTGTATGTATAACCACACATATGCTGTATGTAACAAACTGGTTTGTAAATGTCATCCATTGAGCAATGTGTGTGATTCAAAGCTACTTCCAGGATGAAGGTAAACTTCATAAGAGTGTCATGGATGTCAAAAAAGTAGGCATTTCTTTACCGTGCCATTTTAATGGTAACAATGTTTGTCACTTTTAAATAAAGAAGTAGTTAGTATGTATTCTGTAAGGAAGACTTTTTGTTTTGTGTCATAAAATGCAACTATTTTTGTTCTTTTGCTGGGATTACATTTGATATTGCAGTAAGTTTTATAAATACTGAAAGATTTTCCTGGCAAAGCCATGTTTAATATTCCCATGGGAGCATATATGAAAGAAGTCATGATGATATATTTGATAATATAGAAATATAAAAATGTCAAAAGGCTTGACTTGTTATCTCATGGAGGTTCAAAATCTGTGCTCTGGAAGCTCTTTTAGAATAAACATTTTCATACATTCTGCTAAGCAAATTATAGGGAAATGTACTTTTAAAAAATAAGCATTAATACACTGCTGTTGAATAATTATTTCCATTTATAATGGTGATAATGTATAAACTATGGCAAGTTAAAAAATTAGTCATGGGACTGTCTCTCAGAAGTAGAGGACTGCTGCAACACTGTAATCATCAGTGCTATTTTTATGTGGACCAGATTTAACATAAATAGGTGCAATACAAATTGTCATCTTCTATTCAGTCCTTGCCCATGATATCTTAATTTTCAGAAAATCTCTCTCTCTCTCTCTTTGAATTTCTTGTTTTTAATTTTATACAAATACCATTCATGGGTAGGAAAAACAAAAACAGTTCACTGTACAACTCACATCTTCTCCCCCATTTTATTTGAAGTTCAACTGAGTTTGTATGAGATGGCATAGTAAATAGCTGTATATACTGGAAAACATTTAATTAGCCCTGTTTCTCAGGTTCATTTCTGTGTAACAGAACTGTGTAACAGTTTAAAGTGCTGCTCAATTTATATTATATTATAAGTGCTGCTCAATTTATAGCACTAGGGTCTGATCCAAAGCCCATTGAAACAAGTGGAAATCTGATTGGCGTTAGCTGTCATGTCTAAGATCCCTATTCAGATAGCACTTGAACATGTTTTAAGTACATTGATTCACTAATACAGTGGTTCTCAGACTTTCTTATATTGTGGATTGTTTCTTAAAGTAGAGGACCTTTCATGACCACCTTCCCTCTCAACTCCAGTCCTGCATTTATGCTGCGGCAACTGTATTAATTCAGTACTTGAGAAAATAATTTTAAGACAATAATGAGGCATGATGAAAAGAGACTCACTTTGAGGTGGTGAGTTTGGCTGCTTGCTTACATTTTGTATCATAGGGTGGAGAATTTGATGTTTATTAGGACTCTCACTTCCTGCAGCTTCCACTATTCTCTTCTCTCTAGCTGATTTGGTAACTTAATTCTGGCCTCCTATGTGTTACTACTCCTCCACTTTGGGTATCAGGAAATCTGGTAAAGCAGAATATATATTACTGTACCAATTTTTTTGGGGTTATGAAAGACATGAAGTCATTACAGAGGGATTAGTTGTTTAGAGTGTAGAGATCAGAAATTCCACTGGAAACACCAGTAGAATCCTAGACTGGGCGATAGGTATCAGGAAGCCTCACTTTATTGGTAGGTGCTTCAACCTTCTACCCAAAGCAGCTCCATGGGCCACTGGGAAGTGCTCTGCAGAACACCAGTACCCTGTGTAGAACAGCAGGAGAACCACTCAGCTAGTGTGTAATTATTTAGGGTACAATCCTGGACATGGAGTAGAGACCAGCTGAAAGGGTGTTCCTCTGTTGGGGTCAGAGCCCTTATTCACAACCTATTTTGGGGCCTATGGAGCTGGTCCATAGGTTTATATTGAAAGTCACAGAGTGGGTGAAAGACATTCAAAATGGTCTGTTCCTCCTCTAACATGCCATTTTGAACTAGTGGGTCTTGTGCCCACAACCCCTTCTGTTGTGAGATTTACTGGGGAGATGTGGAGTACTCTAGCGTGATCTGTCTATTTTGTGTCAAATCTTTAGTGATGAGCAGCTGCAACCATTCACTGACTTCAACAGGATGTGTAGCTATTCAGTACCTCCCAAATTTTTGCCCATCCATTCATATTCTCTGTACAGTAGAAATACAATATTTTTGCTGTTTGAAAGGTCTTTCTGCCCCATGCTGGGTTTTATAAGTACTTAGATGCACATTTTGAGCCTGCTTCTACTCCTATTTATGTTGATGGGAGTTTGGTCAGTGACTCCACTGGGTACAAGATCAGACACTTCAGAAATAAAACCACTACCCAACACACATGGTTTCTATGGTTTCCCCCTGATTTTAAATAAACATTTATTTTAAAAAAAAAAATTATATTAACCTTTTGTTAAAGGGACAAGAATAGAAAGCAGGCCACTCATGGTAGAGAACGAGTTATTCATAACTGCATTAGGATAGTACTCGGCTGTGGAGAGGGTATAGATGCCAGGATAGAGAGGACTTGCTTTTGGTTAGATATTGCCAAAGCTGCTAAAGACATTTTGCTTAGATGCACTATTAAACAAAAAGTTGCAGGAAACTCTTTACTAATTAAAAAAAAAAAAAAAACAACCCAAACCCTAGTCAAATCCAATGGTGTGATAGGGAGAAAAACATAACTGGAAGATCAATTAGGAGTAAGAAATAAGGATGTTGGGTTTGCTAGATCTGGTTGCTGGTATACAACAGTGGTGGTTCCTTTATATTCTTTTGGTACATAAGCCCTAGAGGGCTGGAGAAGCCTCCATGGTCCCTTTAAGAGGGAGAGCCAGGAGTCTGGAAAGGAATGGCAGGTTTCAGAGGAACAGCCGTGTTAGTCTGTATTCGCAAAAAGAAAAGGAATGGGAAGCTCATCTGGAATTAGCTCAATGTCCCTTCTGTGACTCTCGAAACAGCCCAGAATAGCTCATTCTCTCTCCCTCCCCCAAGTTGGCTTACTTTTCATCTTTATTCTTCTAACAATTATTTTGCAGTAAGATTTTTTTGGTAAGAAATCAGACTGTGGAGCAGTAGTGCAGTTTTTCTGCACTCCCTGTCATGCCAGCCTTGACTATTGTGAGTACAGGTGCTTGAAAATAAAATGTTTGTGATTTAAAAATAAAATTGCATGCCTATAATCTTAAGAATCAGTCAGGTCAGTGACTTTCCCCTGAATATCCCTCAGAATTTTGCCAAAAGAGATTTTACTTGGCTTTATATATTTTGATATCCCCTCTCTAAATGGAACTAGTGTCTGCCCTATATTTTCCCTCCTAGGCCATTGATCCAACTCTTCTGCAGAAATTCAAAGGGGAACCCAGCCAAAGATTCTTCTCCCATCCGTGGCTTTCAGATTTCTTCCACTGCACAGTAGAAGGATTGATCCCACTTTTCCATCAGGGTCCCCAACTTCTCTCCCAAACTGGAGAGACACTTCCTCTCAGCTTTGCTCAAGTTTGATTTTTTTTATTACTATAATTCCTAAAGTCTAGAAAACCTGCATCAAAATTCTACTATAATGGCAAGGCAATTTTTGATAACTGATGTTAGAAAAAATTTACCAGCCCAGGGAGGCTCCATTTACCAAGATCTCCAGTTTACTACAGAAAGGATTAGACAAACTCATGTTCACATGATCAGTCTGACGTAAATACCACAGTCAAACTATTTGGCTTTGTCTTGATGTGCTTAATATTTTACAGCAACGAGGGTTTTAGTTCCAAATAGAAATCTAGAATTCCCTCATGGAAGTTGAATTTGGATACTAACCAAAGCACCCTTTATCTGTTGCAACATCTATCTCTTTCACATAGCCATAAAGACAGCTTTCCTAAGTGTACTACATTCATTGGGAATTTCAAGCCTGTTTGACTCAGAAGTATCTAAGAAATATATTTAATCATTTTAGTTGAGAAGGCAAAGATCTATGCAGTGATTTATTCTATCCCTTTATAATATAATTTCTAGTGTTTTATCTGTCTAGTTTTAAATGATCCAAATAATAGGGCTTCTACCCCTTTGCTTGGGGAAACTGTTCAAGAGCCTAACAAGTCTTTCCGTCTCAGGATGCTGCTCTTGATATTCATTCTTCCAGTTAATAACAGTGCCACCTTAAATTATTTTTTCCTTGATGTTTTTACACTTTTCATATATTTGTTGAATGTATCCTCCCTTTCAATTTTTCTCTCAGGTGAGTTATGCACATTTAACTCTTTCGATTTCTCCTATGTCAATTATCTTAAAGACAAAGTTGTTATATCTACTAGGCACAAGTTACTAAATAAAAAAAAAGGGAGTTTCACAGAAATCAAGAAATAATTTTTCATTCATTTTACCCAGCCTTTCAGTCACAGTTAGAAAGAAAGGGGATCTTAATTCTTCTGATGCTAGGAGGGCACTGAACATTTATTTAATTATGTTGGCAGAATTTGTCAAGATGGCAGGCTATTTGTTTTATGTAATTGTGGCAGCTTTGAAATAGGTATAGGTCAAAGCTACAGATTTTGGATCCTAACTTTTCCTTTTTTGAGAGTGTTAAATTCTGGTATGGGAGGGGTATTGATTCAGGTTCATTTCTATTTCTAGAGAGACCGTTACAGCACACACTTCCAGGAGGAAATAGGACACTTTGGACTGAGCAAGAGCAACTGTAGGAATCATCAAGCTTGAAGCTTTCACTGGCATAGGACTGCAAGATGGATGGAGGTCCATCAGTATGTTCTCAAGAGCCAGATCTGCCCGCATAGAAGTTTGGTCTTTAGCAAACTCCTCACTTAGGAGAATCACACTTCATTGCATAGTTTGATACTTACTTTCTCATTTCAGTTAGATAAGAGTGTGTGTGTGTTTGGCTGTACTTCCAGAATGACTTTGAGACATGCTACATAAAAGGGTTTTTTGTTCCACCTGGTTTTCTGCTAATTTCATTGCCTCAATCCACTAACTTTGATAGTATCAGTTTAATGACTTTTACATCAGAGTGACTAAATTAAAAAAACTCAAAGCAATTAATGTTAAAAAAGTGCATTCTAGTTAAGAATTTTTCTTTATAATAAATACTTACACTGCAATATAACATCTGTTTTTAAGAAACTTTTTAATGCACAAAAAGGATAAATCATAGCCTAACCAAAGAACAGAGCGATCTCAACAATTAAGTTACCCACAAAACTGCCTTTTATTTTTTTAAATCCTTCATCCTTTTCTTACCATCCTTATGTGGTTTGTCCTCTTTTATATGACTTGCTCTCATTTCTTTTGAGGCCAGACTTCTTCTAGGTACTGGAGAAATCTACATTAGTATTCAGTGTAACAATGTGTGTAGTCATCCTCGATTGTAAAACAAAACGAACACGCACACACACACACACACACACAATTGAATTCACTTTAATAGAGATTGCACAATTAAAATCTTGTATTGCAGACCTCAATTTCCAGCAACAAGCAAGATGATCAGTATAAGAGTTAAACATCTTTTTAAAAATGTTCAGCATGCTGTGATCTAGGAACTTACTTTTTCCCCTCTGGGTTGTCAGTTCCATCTGAAGGATAAGGATACTGTGCAGTAGACTAGTATTCTGAAAGTCATTTAAATTGTACATTGTGCATGCAGGTTTTTTTTTTCATATCAGCCTAGTTAGTAAAATGTTAGGGTGCTTATGTAAGTTTGGTACATGGTGTTGTGGGAGGTAAGTGCTTACACGAAGTGTGAACGCTAATGAATACATTGGAGAAATCATAGAACAGAATTGTCTTGTACAGACTGTCAACTTAGAAGGTCCCTTCCAGTCCTATGTCTGTGTTCCCTTAATCTTTATTGGGAAAAGAATTGAACATTCTTCTTTTGAGTAGAGTCCTGTAGGTGCTCCACTGTAGGTGTGCTTGCATCCTGTGCTGATGATTGGAGAAGTTTTGTAGCAGTGTCTGTTCACCCCGCATGCACACTGTTCCCCCTGCCCCCCATGCTCTGCCATGAGGCTAACCAGCATTGTGTGGGTGAACCCCCTTAGTTCTTTATCAGCCACCCTGGCTGGAGACGGTGCTTTTAGCAATCCATTCATCAGATTGTTAACTCTGTTAGAATTCAAATAGCTAGTTACTCCTTTTCTAATCTTAGAGTTCCTCTAGTTCTTTTTCTTTCCCTAAACAACAAAAAAGAAAAAAAACTTTCCCCCTTGTCTGGGGATTGCCCCAGCATGGAATATGCCCAGTTCATCAGGGTTTAAGAGGTGTCTCTCATGCAAAGAGGCCATCCCAGTAGTGGATGGACATTCCCACTGCATCTGTTGCTTTGGGGAAAGCCACATTTCCCAAAAATTTGGTCTCTGCAATCAATTAAAGTCCAGATCTTGGAAGGACTGAGAATTGAAACTAAAACTCTTCCTCATGGAAGCAGTGCTCTAACGATCACCAGATCAAGAGTCACCCAGGCAGTGTGCATCTTTCCCACAGCCCTTGACATCTAAGGACTGTGAGTCAAAGAAAAAAAACATGGACCCCTCGTATAAGGCTTAAAAAAGCCAGCTGTGAGTCCCCAGAATGAGCCAAAGACTAGCCAAAAAAGATCTTCGGCGCATTCGGTATTGTCGGTATCGATGGCACCGAAGCCATCCAGACATGGTATCCATGGCTCATGAGGATCCAGTGTATACGCCTGAAGACCTGACAGGCACAGGCACTGAAGCAATGGTACCACCAGGGAACAGCAAGGACAGGGACTGCACCACCTCTGGGAAGATGCTGCTGGTATGGACATTAGCATCGGCACAGTCAACGGCATGCCATCCAGCCTCACAGTGCCTGGTATGGCCAAGATCACTGACCCCCTCGGTGCCATCGACCAGCACCAATGACCACCATCAGTACAGAATAATGACGGCACCACAAGAGTTCAGATACTCAAAGAACCTCCCGGTATCTGAAATACGAGGGTTTATCTCAAACATGGGAATCTCCACCGGTACCATGTCATTCACCTCCATTTTCTAGTGGAGCATCTAGGAGAAAATCTGTGATGGGTTCGGTCACAGAGACCCCTTGGGACTGTCATCTGATGTGCTGAAAGTATCTCTGAGTCCATTTTCCCTGCCAGCTTGGGACTCCAGAACCCTGTCTTATTGAGCCAGACATGCTACTGTGCTGCAACATAGACCCAGGTCTGCAGGCTTTAACTAAAAACCACTCAGTAGGTTACCTATCTCCAGCACCCAGATACCCAGCTCCCAATGGGATCCAAACCCCAAATAAATCCGTTTAACTCTATATAAAGCGTATACAGGGTAAACTCATAAATTGTCCTTCTCACGAGAGTGTGTTGTGACAAAAAATAGATCTCCTCTGCCTAGGAACCATAGAACCTGGACCTCAGCACCTATGAGGCAAAGATTTTTACACTTATTTCCTGATACCCAAGAAGAAAGGAGGTTGGAGACTCATACTGGACTTCAGAGCACTGAACAAGTTTGTCAAGGCTCAAAAGTTGAAGATGGTCACGTTATTTGTGATTATTCCATCTTTGGAAGAAGGAGATTGGTTCTCAGCTCTCAATCTATAGGATGCTTATTTCCATATATCGATCTTACCTTCCCACAGACAATTGATCAGTTTTGCCCTATGCCAGGACCATTACTAGTATAATGTGCTCCCCTTCGGTCTCTCGTCGGCTCCTGGAGTATTCTCCAAGGTCCTCTCCATAGGGTTGCTCATCTAGACTCCCAGGGGATCATGATCTACTCTTACCGGTTGACTCTCTCTTCGGAGCCTGCTCCCTCGACAGGACTCTTCAGGTCACCCAAACAACTTAGTCGAGTTGTTCACAGCTCTGGGCCTATAGATCAATGTCCAATAATTGACGTTAATCCCTGTACAGCACCTAGTGTTTATAGGTGCCAATTTTGACTCATTGCAGGCAAGGGCACTCCTTCCACAGCACAATTTCCACAGCTTGTCCACACGCAGAGTCAGTACAAACCAGCCCTCAAATATCAGCCTGACACTACCTCCAACTTCTGGGGCACATGGCTGTGGGCATGTCTGTGATAACTCATGCCAGGCTTCACATGAGATGTCTTCAGATGTGGTTCAGCTCAGTTTACAAGCCAAACACTGACAGGCTAGACAAACCTCTATCACTGCCCACCAAAGTCAAACACTCCTAGGACCGGTGGAAGGACTCAGCAAATGTCTGCATGGAGATTCCCTTCTCAAAACCTTCCCTGTCATTATTTCTCATGGGGCGCACATCTCAACAACCTCATGACAAGGCAAATGAACATCCAAGGAAACGTCTCTTCACATCAACCTCCTTGAAATCAGGGTGCTCAGGAATGCTTGTGCTCACTTCCTACCACTCTGTACACACAGGAGTCATGACATAGCATGCATGTACTACATAAATCATCAAGGGGGTGCCAGATCATTGTCCCTCTGTGTGGAAGCATTAAAACTATGGAATTGGTGCATTTCCCACATTGTTACAATATCAGCGGCCTACCTTTTGAAGAGTACAGCACACGACAGCGGATAATGTCAGCCGTAAATTCCCAAATGACCATGAATGGGAGATGAACCCAACAGTACTGCACGACATATTCAGACAGTAGGGAACACTGACTATAGATTTATTCACCGCTTACCTGAACTAGAAATGACCACTCTACTGCTCCAGGACAGGCCTCGGACAATGCTCTTTAGGGGATGCCCTCCTTCTTTTGTGGGACAAGGGCCTTCTATACGCCTTTCCCTCATTCCCTCTATTATCAAAAGTCCTGTTAAAAAGAGAGAGAACAAACATCATACTGATTGCTCCCACCTGGCCGAGACAGGCATGGTACCCTTATTGGTCACTGCTGGTGATGTGTCTGCTGATTACTCTGCAATCCACTTCATAACTCCTCTCACAAAATGAAGGATGCACTCTCAACCCCAACCTGCAGATACTCTATCTCAAGGCCTGGTACCTTCATGGTTCCAACACATAGAAAGATTCTGCTCCAAGGAGGTTCAGAAAGTGAACACAGTAGAAAATTGGCTACCTGTTGCACTTACTTGCAAAAGTGGAACAAATTTCAGGTTTGGTGTAAATACAGACAAATTACCCCATCATCTGCTATTTTCTCAAGGGTCTTGGACAGACTCTCAAGAAGTCAGGACTATCTCTTAGTTTACTCAAAGAACACCTAGCAGCCATAGCAACTTCCATCAGTAAAAAGAGGGACAATCAGTGTTCTCGCACCCAAATACAAAGTGATTCCTCAAGGGTATAATAAACCTCTTTTCCCCAACCCATCCATCCCACCCCAATATGGGACCTAAACTTAGTGTTAAAGAGCCTGACTAGGCTGCCCTTTGAACCAATGGCCACTTGTTCACTCAAACACACACTTGTCAATGAAGACAGCATTTCTGGTTGCTATCACCTCAGCAAAGAGAATACGGGAGATTGCGGCACTAATGGCACCTGCCCCTGTCTTGTGTGATATTCTTTTGGGACAAGATTACTCTCAGACTGCACCCAAAGTTCATCCCTCAGGTGACTTTTTGTTTATTTTCACATGAATCCATTGATTCACCTCCTGACTTTTTACCATAAGCCTCACCGGGATAACAGGAAGGATATCCTGCACATGTTAGACATTAGAAAGGCTCTGGCCTTTAGGAAAGACAAAAACCTTTAGGAAATCTCCTAAACTCTTCCTTTCCACTGTGGACAGATCAAAAGGTACAGAAATATCGGCAGAGAGACTCTTGAACTGCATTGAACAATGCTAAGAGATATGAACAAGGTCATTCTTCCATCTGAAATCTGTACACATTCCATGATTTTCCGCCTTGGTTGCCTTCCTCAGGAATGTCCCTGTTTTGGAAATCTGCAGAGCAGCCACCTGCGAGTCCATACAAACCTTCACAGAACACTACACGGTTATGGGCGACTCTGCTTCTGATGCCAGCTTTGGTGCTTCGGTATTATCCATAACAGATGCGACTCTGAAACCCCAACTCTCCATTGGGGATACTGCTCAGCAGTCACCTACAATGGAGCACCCATAAGGGGACACATCTCGAAGAACCATCATTACTGCACAAGGTGAATAACTTCCTCTTCTCTATTCTTAGTGGAGCAACGAAGGGCTAAACTCCACCTCTAGTCTTTTGGCTTTGCAGGAATGCATATTCAGCAGATAATTGCCTACGATCTCCCACAAAAGTGTGGTTGGCTACTTGTAAGCACAAGATTTACTAATAACATTTTAGAGTCTGCTTTTTCAGAAGAGCTTAGCTGCCATTTAAAAATCCTAAATACATGTTCTGACTTTTCACAAGGGCTCGGAAACTTGTCCCTCTCACCAACAGAAGTTGGTCCCATAAAAGATATTACCTCACCCACCTTGTCTCTCCAATACTGATTATTGTAAATCTCTTATGCACAAAGGACTAGTAAAAGCACTGGGAAAAATGTTTTTCTCTGGACTATGTAAGAGGAATGGATCTAGACAAAATAAAGATAACACATCTCCCTGTGTTTACTGATTCCAAGCTTTATTGACTAGCAAAGCATCATCTGGTGGTGCTTGTACTAAGGAAGCTCAGTCAGTTTGTTTGAATATATTTCACTCAAGGCAGAGACTGCTGGACTGAAGTTGAGAGGCTCGGGGAACTAATAAAAAGACATCTGTCCTCCTTGGTGTGATGTTATCTGATTAAAATATGACCATATATATATAATTGTTGGTAACACTGTTACTTTGTACAAGATTTGTTGCAATTATATATGTCAGGTAAGGGGTATCTATGGAAAGGTTATGATTTGCTAAATATGATTATGCCATTTGTTTGCATGTATCATTTTTGTATCTGAAGTTATGAATATTAACTATGTACCTGTATTTCAAATGATTGCTCATGTTGTACACCCACAAGGTATTTAGCCAGCACATTGTGAAGGGACTATTCAAGCTGAATGGCCCATCAAGTAAAACTTAACTCACAATTGTCCATGGAAGATGTCCATCCACACCTAATGGACTTTCATTTGAATGTTCTAACTAGAGTATGGTAATGACCTCTGGTCTGACTAAGCAAAGCAGGCATGGACATGTGACTTGCCCATGTGGCTCCAAACCCCATCTTGTTACCTGTGGTTTTCCACAAAGTAGAACAATGCTTCACTTGGCAGAAGGTATAAAAGGCCCTTGAATCATCTCCATTTTGCCTCTTTCCTGCTCAAACCTCTGGACTATGAACTTATGCGAATAGGTGCATTCTAACCAAGGGACTGAGGACCTTCCAATGATTTGGAAGCAGACAGAGACTTAATAAGCCAGCAGTTTATTCTGTCACTGCTACAAGCCTGATCCAAGAATTTTGCAATTGTTGTATATGTTTGATTCCTTTAACCAATTTTAACTCCATCTTTTTTTTTAAATAAATAAATCTTTAGATTTTAGATACTAAAGGACTGGCAACAGCATGATTATTGGGTAAGATCTGAGTTGTATATTGACCCGGGTATGTACCTGGTCCTTTGGGATCAGAAGAACCTTTTGTTGATTAAATTGGTTTTAAATAACCACTCATCATTAAGTCTAGTGTTTTTGGTGGTGATACAAGGACTGGAATGCCTAAGGAGACTGCTTTTCTGATTTCTTGTTAGCCAGTGTGGTGAAACAGAAGTTTACTTTTGTTGCTGGTTTGGTATATCTTATGGGAGAATAATTACCAGTTTGGGGGTGTGTCTGCTCTTTTTCCCAGCAGTTTGTCCTGAATTTGGTATTCTCAGTTGTGACCCACAAAGACATGGTGACACTTGGATTCAGTGCATGCACACAGTAGCCTTCTAGCTTTACCTTTGGAATCTGATGCCACAGCTTGATGAAGTAGAAATGGGGGGGCCCAAGGAGGAAGTAAATTCTCACAGAAAATGTCAAAAACTGTACATCGCTTGTTTTCCTGGAGCTTCACTCTTGAGAAAACCAAGGAAGCATAGTAAGGTAGCGTCATCAAGACTATATTTCCAGGTATATCCTCCAAGACCGAGGTGACAGTTCTCAGCAGTGTGAGCTATTAGTTTAAGAGTGGGAAACCTCTAAGCCTTCCTGGAAACTTGGTGGATTCTGATTTCACTGACATTTGTTTTATACCACTGTAACTTTATTGACTTCAGTTGTATTACTTGTGATTTACAGCAATAGAACTCAGTCCAGAATCAGGCCCTAAGATGTCGTACTGTTGCAGCCTTGATATTGCAAAATGTGGTATGTAGCAGTGTGTGCAAGGTGGATATGCTTAGTACATATGACAGTGGTATCTGCATGAGCCCAAGATAATCACTAGCTATAGTTCTCTGTACTGAGCGAGGTAGTATGTCTTACCCTCCCTTGGCACCCACTGCCTTATAAGTCGAGAGTGTAAAATGGGGATGTGTTTGTTCCATTGTAGCTATGCAAAGCACATTGTTGCATGTGCTGGATAATAATATGAAAACTCCATGCTAGTAAAACTACACTGGCTCTTTAAGAGAACTATTCACAGAGATGCTGTAACTGCAGCTAACCTTCAAGCCATGGGCATATAGTTTAATTTCCTGGTGTGTCCTCCAAACTCTTTCCTTCTGCAACCAGTGCATCTTCCTCCAAGATTTATGCAGGGTGCTACAAGAATTATTAAAGACTTCTATGTGTTGATAGTGTCTGGTATAGTAACATTTTTGGGGCAGCACCTTACGGTAACTATCTATACAAATGGTAATTGTGTTGTAGGTGGTCAGTAGCACCGCCTTTTAAGGTTGTCCGACTCTTCTCAAAATAAGACTGTGTTTTCAGATGCTTATATCTTTGCAACACTGTAACTGTTTTGGCTGAAATTATCCATGCTGGGTAACTACCCATTTTTAACATTTTTATTATTAATTAATTAATTAATTAATTTTCAGCCAGAACAAAGTTTGGTCATTTCTGTGAATGAGGCTAGCAAAAAATTTGTTTTGCCCATGTTTTTTTTAAAAAAAATTCTAGCAAACCTTTCTTTGAGAAGCTCTAGCACCCCTGTGCTTTGGAGCTGGGACTTGGAATTTGGTAGGGGTAGTCATTGTGTCAGGGATGTACCTTTTGCACTCCTAGTGAAAATCTGTCTAAAGTTGACAAATTTATGAGCCCTTAAAAATTGAGGTTTGCACATGTTCAGTAGAGACTTGAGATTTCAGCGGATAAATTCCTCATAGATTCTGTCTGCACAGGCCTAGGGCTGAAGACAAGAGGATTTTTCTGGCATTTTGCAATTGTCCTGCTCCTATGCTGGGTTTAGGTCTACGCACTTGAGAGTGGAAGCATATCTCTCCTATGCTCTCAATGAAACCTTGCTGGATGTAGGCATCATGGAGGAGGAAGCTGCCTAATTAGAATACAGAAGGAACAAGAGCCATAACTATGCGGGAGGGGAATTCAGAAACTGAGACGAGGCTGGCAGTGGGAGAGGGAAATTTGGACTGGGAGTTGGGGGTGAGGGGCGGAGAGAAACTGAAATTGACTGGGAAGAAACACTGAGATTGGACAAAAAGAAAAGGAGTACTTGTGGCACCTTAGAGACTAACCAATTTATTTGAGCATAAGCTTTTGTGAGCTAAAGCTCACTTCATCGGGCCTGGGGAGGGATATTGGACAGGGAGCCAATGGGAAAGGGTGGCTGGAGGCCAGGATGGGCAGCGGGAGGAGGGGGAAGAGAGAGTAGATGAGGCGTTAGGAGAGGGAGGAACTGGCACTGGCAGGGCAAGGAGACTGAGACCGCACAGGCAACCTTTATTTTGGCATTTGCGAATTTTTGAGTACTTGGTTTTGCAACTTTAATGTTCTTTTAACACAGTTCTTTGTAATAATATAGATCGGGATTTTATAGAATCTATATGAATTTCCTATCTGCATTTATTTTAAAAAATTATATATTTTTCACTACTGCAATTATGGTTCAGTATTCCATTGTCTATAGCTTAATTATCCAGAATATTTTTTGGGTTATTTTTAATTACAATGTTTAACAATACATTTGATACTTTATTGACTGAACTGCAGGGTATTAAATTGTCAATTGCAGACTAATGTGCAAACCAGATTTGGTATTACAGCTTTTAATGATTTTTTCCCTCTTCTATTGTGTTTTCATTTTAACCCACACTTTTTCCCAAGAAAGGAATGATGAGATATGTGAAAGCATTTTATTGTCTTGACTTCTAAGCCACCTGTTTTATTACATAGTGACTGTTGTTCGGAGCATAGGCAGACAGTTGCTCTTGGAGAAGGAGTTAATGGGTTGGTCTCTTCTGAACATAGCCTGGGAATATTTTTATACACTTGTAGACAGCAGTTCAGCCTTCAGATGGGTTTGGCTAGCAGCACTAGAGTCTGCAATGCCCTTGCTTGGCTTTTCAGTTTTCTTGGATGAACCCAATAATTGTAAGCTGGAAGTGACTTGCAGATGACCCTAACTTCTACAAACTGGAGGTCTCATATTCCACAGATTAGCCTTATATCAGAAATTAAGATAATTTTTGTAAATAGTTAATCTGAGCTCTTGATCTCCTATGGCAGAAATGTCCATTTAAAAACTTCTTTTATATACACAGCATTTGATAATGAACAAATAAATCACATTTCAAGATTATAGCAGAAAAATACTCAATACAGAGACTTACATATTGGTGACCCTTGGAAAGGTTAAAGTTCAAATGTGGATTTCCCTTTCCTCGTGTACTTAGTAAGTTATAATGAGCGTACATCAAATTTCAAGAATCCATCTCAATAGAAACATAAAATTGTCAATAAGTCATCCCATTACAAGTGTCAATAATCTATTAGAAACCTGGAAATTTGATGGTAGAGTCAACCAGGATGGGCTGAATACTTTCTACTGTTTCTAGTTATGAACTGTAATTTGTTTGTATCCTTAAAAAAATATTTTACATCTATTCATGATGCATTGTGTGCAACTCACTTCAACAACAAATTGACACTAAAGTAGTAGAACGTCCATATTGTTCTAATATTTTATTGCTGCTCAGACTAGACCTGATTGATCTGTGGGAAGATGGTGGTGACCACAAACATGAAGCCACACACTGAGCCCTGGTCTACACTAGGACTTTAGGTCGAATTTAGCAGCGTTAAATCGATGTAAACCTGCACCCGTCCACACAATGAAGCCCTTTATTTCGACTTAAAGGGCTCTTAAAATCGATTTCCTTACTCCACCCCTGACAAGTGGATTAGCGCTTAAATCAACGTTGCCGGCTCGAATTTGGGGTACTGTGGACACAATTCGATGGTATTGGCCTCCGGGAGCTATCCCAGAGTGCTCCATTATGACCGCTCTGGACAGCACTCTCAACTCAGATGCACTGGCCAGGTAGACAGGAAAAGAACCGCGAACTTTTGAATCTCATTTCCTGTTTGGCCAGCGTGGCAAGCTGCAGGTGACCATGCAGAGCTCATCAGCACAGGTGACCATGATGGAGTCCCAGAATCGCAAAAGAGCTCCAGCATGGACCGAACGGGAGGTACGGGATCTGATCGCTGTTTGGGGAGAGGAATCTGTGCTATCAGAACTCCGTTCCAGTTTTCGAAATGCCAAAACCTTTGTGAAAATCTCCCAGGGCATGAAGGACAGAGGCCATAACAGGGACCCGAAGCAGTGCCGCGTGAAACTGAAGGAGCTGAGGCAAACCTACCAGAAAACCAGAGAGGCGAACAGCCACTCTGGGTCAGAGCCCCAAACATGCCACTTCTATGATGAGCTGCATGCCATTTTAGGGGGTTCAGCCACCACTACCCCAGCCGTGTTGTTTGACTCCTTCAATGGAGATGGAGGCAATACGGAAGCAGGTTTTGGGGATGAAGAAGATGATGATGAGCAGGAGGTTGTAGATAGCTCACAGCAAGCAAGCGGAGAAACCGGTTTTCCCGACAGCCAGGAACTGTTTCTTACCCTAGACCTGGAGCCAGTACCCCCTGAACCCACCCAAGGCTGCCTCCTGGACCCAGCAGGCGGAGAAGGGACCTCCGGTGAGTGTACCTTTTAAAATACTATACATGGTTTAAAAGCAAGCATGTGAAAGGATTACTTTGCCCTGGCATTTGCGGTTCTCCTAGATGTAGTCCTAAAGCCTTTGCAAAAGGTTTCTGGGGAGGGCAGCCTTATTGCGTCCTTCATGGTAGGACACTTTACCACTCCAGGCCAGTAACACATACTCGGGAATCATTGTAGAACAAAGCATTGCAGTGTATGTTTGCTGGCATTCAAACAACATCCATTCTTTATCTCTCTGTGTTATCCTCAGGAGAGTGAGATATAATTCATGGTCACCTGGTTGAAATAGAGTGCTTTTCTTCAGGGGACACTCAGAGGAGCCCATTCCTGCTGGGCTGTTTGCCTGTGGCTAAACAGAAATGTTCCCCGCTGTTAGCCACAGGGAGGGGGGAAGGTTGAGGGGGTAGTCACGCGGTGGGAGGAGGCAAAATGCGACCTTGTAACGAAAGCACATGTGCTATGTATGTAATGTTAACAGCAAGGTTTACCCTGAAAGAGTGTAGCCACTGTTTTATAAAATGTGTCTTTTTAAATACCGCTGTCCCTTTTTTTTTCTCCACCAGCTGCATGTGTTTCAATGATCACAGGATCTTCTCCTTCCCAGAGGCTAGTGAAGCTTAGAAAAAAAAAAAAACGCACTCGCGATGAAATGTTCTCCGAGCTCATGCTGTCCTCCCACACTGACAGAGCACAGACGAATGCGTGGAGGCAAATAATGTCAGAGTGCAGGAAAGCACAAAATGACCGGGAGGAGAGGTGGCGGGCTGAAGAGAGTAAGTGGCGGGCTGAAGACAGGGCTGAAGCTCAAAGGTGGCGGCAGCGTGATGAGAGGAGGCAGGATTCAATGCTGAGGCTGCTGCAGGACCAAACCAGTATGCTCCAGTGTATGGTTGAGCTGCAGCAAAGGCAGCTGGAGCACAGACTGCCACTGCAGCCCCTCTGTAACCAACCGCCCTCCTCCCCAAGTTCCATAGCCTCCACACCCAGATGCCCAAGAACGCGGTGGGGGGGCCTCCGGCCAACCAGCCACTCCACCACAGAGGATTGCCCAAAAAAAAGAAGGCTGTCATTCAATAAATTTTAAAGTTGTAAACTTTTAAAGTGCTGTGCTTAAAGTGCTGTGTGGCATTTTCCTTCCCTCCTCCACCACCCCTCCTGGGCTACCTTGGTAGTCATCCCCCTATTTGTGTGATGAATGAATAAAGAATGCATGAATGTGAAGCAACAATGACTTTATTGCCTCTGCAAGCGGTGATTGAAGGGAGGAGGGGCGGGTGGTTAGCTTACAGGGAAGTAGAGTGAACCAAGGGGCGGGGGGTTTCATCAAGGAGAAACAAACAGAACTTTCATACCGTAGCCTGGCCAGTCATGAAACTGGTTTTCAAAGCTTCTCTGATGCGTACCGTGCCCTCCTGTGCTCTTCTAACCGCCCTGGTGTCTGGCTGCGCATAACCAGCAGCCAGGCGATTTGCTTCAACCTCCCACCCCGCCATAAACATCTCCCCCTTACTCTCACAGATATTGTGGAGCACACAGCAAGCAGTAATAACAGTGGGAATATTGGTTTCGCTGAGGTCTAAGCGAGTCAGTAAACTGCGCCAGCGCGCCTTTAAACGTCCAAATGCACATTCTACCACCATTCTGCACTTGCTCAGCCTGTAGTTGAACAGCTCCTGACTACTGTCCAGGCTGCCTGTGTACGGCTTCATGAGCCATGGCATTAAGGGGTAGGCTGGGTCCCCAAGGATAACTATAGGCATTTCAACATCCCCAACAGTTATTTTCTGGTCTGGGAATAAAGTCCCTTCCTGCAGCTTTTGAAACAGACCAGAGTTCCTGAAGATGCGAGCATCATGCACCTTTCCCGGCCATCGCACGTTGATGTTGGTGAAACGTCCCTTGTGATCCACCAGAGCTTGCAGCACTATCGAAAAGTACCCCTTGCGGTTTATGTACTCGGCGGCTTGGTGCTCCGGTGCCAAGATAGGGATATGGGTTCCGTCTATAGCCCCACCACAGTTAGGGAATCCCATTGCAGCAAAGCCATCCACTATGACCTGCACATTTCCCAGGGTCACTACCCTTGATATCAGCAGATCTTTGATTGCATGGGCTACTTGCATCACAGCAGCCCCCACAGTAGATTTGCCCACTCCAAATTGATTCCCAACTGACCGGTAGCTGTCTGGCGTTGCAAGCTTCCACAGGGCTATTGCCACTCGCTTGTGAACTGTGAGGGCTGCTCTCATCTTGGTATTCATGCGCCTCAGGGCAGGGGAAAGCAAGTCACAAAGTTCCATGAAAGTGCCCTTACGCATGCGAAAGTTTCGCAGCCACTGGGAATCGTCCCAGACCTGCAACACTATGCGGTCCCACCAGTCTGTGCTTGTTTCCCGAGCCCAGAATCGGCGTTCCACAGCATGAACCTGCCCCATTAGCACCATGATACATGCATTGGCAGGGCCCATGCTTTCAGAGAAATCTGTGTCCATGTCCTGATCACTCACGTGACCGCGCTGACGTCGCCTCCTTGCCCGGTATTGCTTTGCCAGGTTCTGGTGCTGCATATACTGCTGGATAATGCGTGTGGTGTTTAATGTGCTCCTAATTGCCAAAGTGAGCTGAGCGGCCTCCATGCTTGCCTTGGTATGGCGTCCGCACAGAAAAAAGGCGCGGAACGATTGTCTGCCGTTGCTCTGACGGAGGGAGGGGCTACTGACGACACGGCTTACAGGGTTGGCTTCAGGGAGCTAAAATCAACAAAGGGGGTGTCTGTACATCAAGGAGTATTTCAGGCAGGACTTCACGGAGGGTTCCAATAAGAAATGGTGCACCTAAGTTATCGTTCTTATTGGAACAAGGAGGTTAGCCTGGCCTCTGATTGATACATGGCTAGATTTACCTCGCTGCACCTTCTCTGTGAGTGACTGCAGTGTGACCTAGAGGAATGAGTCCCCTAGACAGGGGAGGAGGCAAATGAGTACAAAACAAATCTGGTCTATTTCTTGTTTTGACCCACTCCATCTATCTTTTACATCTTTGGCTGGCAGCAGACGGTGCAGAAGGACTGCATGCCATCCACATCTCATGGCTGCTCGGTAGAAGATGGTACAGTACGACTGCTAGCCATCCTCATCTCTTGCCTGCCTGGCAGAAGATGGTACAATACGACTACTAGCAATCCTCATCTCTTGCCTGCCTGGCAGAAGATGGTACAGTACGACTGCTAGCAGTCCATATCGCCTGCCCGCTCACCATAAGACGGTTCAATAGGACTGACTGCAGGACTAAAGAGAATGACCTGGTCAAGTCACTCCAAATTTAGTCCCTGCGCCCATGTCTGCCCAGGCGCTCCCAGCCGACGTGACCAGGAGCACCTCGGACACGACGAGGACGACTACCAGTCGTATTGCACCGTCTGCTGCCAGAAGGCAATGGGTTGCTGCTACTGTGCAGCAAAGCCGTACCGCGTCTGCCAGCACCCAGGAGACATAGGGTGACGGTTACCTGAGCGGGCTCCATGCTTGCCGTGGTATGGCGTCTGCACAGGTAACTCAGGAAAAAAGGCGCGAAATGATTGTCTGCCCTTGCTTTCACGGAGGGAGGGAGGGAACGGGGGCCTGACGATATGTACCCAGAACCACCCGCGACAATGTTTTAGCCCCATCAGGCATTGGGATCTCAACCCAGAATTCCAATGGGCAGCGGAGACTGCGGGAACTGTGGGATAGCTACCCACAGTGCAACGCTCCGGAAGTCGACTCTAGCCTCATACTGTGGAAGCGCTCCGCCGAGTTAATGCACTTAGAGCATTTTCTGTGGGGACACACACACTCGAATATATAAAACCGATTTCTAAAAAACCGACTTCTATAAATTCGACCTTATTCCGTAGTGTAGACATACCCTAAGAGGCTCCATAGCTGTCCACAGCATGTTCGTAGGAGGAGGCTGTACACAAGAGGCCAAATTTTCCTCTGTTATACTCCATCAGTTTCACTGAAGTCAGTGGAGTGCCTGAGCATAACTGAGAGCAGAATTAAACCAAGATTATATTAATCAGAAATCAAAGCAGTGGAGGGTTGGGTTTTTCTGGTCTCCAGAAAGTCCTATACATTAGAACTTTCAAAAGTAATTTCTGGAGAGCTGAAAGGAAAGTGGACACTGATACAATCCTATTTTCTGTTGTACAATCTAAAACACTTAGCAACAATTTATTACAGTGACGGAAGACCCATTTTAAGGATCCTATTGCCCTCCTGTTGAAGCAGGGAGCTTAACCACTGACTCCAGTGGAAGCATAGTCAAGCCCTAACATTAGTGTGAAATGAATCCATAATCACTGCTATTAAGAGATTTATTTTATTTTTTTTACATTGTCTTTACAATGCATTTTGTGGAGTGACATAATTTCTCTTTCAAGCTTGAAATGGTAACTTCTTATTCTTGCTTTGCAGCACTGGTGGTTGCTTACATAACTTTGTAATTATGAGGAGGTTGAATATATCCAATTTACTGACCAAATTGTAGCATCCTATTTAAATGTCTTTTTCACATCATAAAAAGCTTAGCTCTTGTCCCCTAACACCCCTACTCTACTTGCTCTATATTGATGAAATCTTAATCATCTGGACCCATGGAAAAGAAGCCCTTGAGGAATTCCACCATGATTTCAACAATTTCCAACAACCATTAACCTCAGCCTAGACCAATACACACAAGCGGTCCATTTCCTGGACACTACTCTGCTAATAAGCGATGGTCACATAAACACCACCCTATACCGGAAACCTACTGACTGCTGTACTTACATACATGCCTCCAGCTT
Organism: Caretta caretta; assembly: GCF_965140235.1. NCBI lineage: Eukaryota > Metazoa > Chordata > Testudines > Cheloniidae > Caretta > Caretta caretta. Next base: position 88,442,730 of record NC_134213.1, on the reverse strand, counting down.
CCATCCAGGACACACCACACGATCCATTGTCTACAGCCAAGTTCTAAGATACAACCACATTTGCTCCAATCCCTCAGACAGAGAAAAACACCTACAAGATCTCTATGAAGCATTCTTAAAACTACAATACCCACCTGCTGAAGTGAAAAAACAGATTGACAGAGCCAGAAGAGTACCCAGAAGTCACCTACTACAGGACAGGCCCAACAAAGGAAATAACAGAACGCCACTAGCTGTCACCTTCAGCCCCCAACTAAAACTTCTCCAGCGCATCATCAAAGATTACAACCTATCCTGAAAAATGATCCCTCACTCTCACAGATCTTGGGAGACAGGCCAGTACTCGCTTACAGACAGCCCCCCAACCTGAAGCAAATACTCTCCAGCAACCACACTCCAGCAACCACATACCACACAACAAAAACACTAACCCAGGAACCTATCCTTGCAACAAAGCCCGATGCCAACTCTGTCCACATATTTATTCAAGTGACACCATCATAGGACCTAATCACGTTAGCCATGCCATCAGGGGCTCATTCACCTGCACATCTACCAATGTGATATATGCCATCATGTGCCGGCAATGCCCCTCTGCCATATACATTGGCCAAACTGGACAGTCTCTACGCAAAAGAATCAATGGACACAAATCTGACATCAGGAATCATAACATTCAAAAACCGGTAGGAGAACACTTCAACCTCTCTGGCCACTCAGTAAAAGATTTAAGGGTGGCAATTTTGCAACAGAAAAGCTTCAAAAACAGACTCCAGCGAGAAACTGCTGAGCTTGAATTAATATGCAAACTAGATACCATTAACTTGGGTTTGAATAGAGACTGGGAGTGGCTGGGTCATTACACATATTGAATCTATTTCCCTAAGTTAAGTATCCTCACACCTTCTTGTCAACTGTCGAAATGGGCCATCTTGATTATCACTACAAAAGTTTTTTTCTCCTGCTGATAATAGCTCATCATAACTAATCAGCCTATCAGAGTTTGTATGGCAACTTCCAACTTATCTGTGTGTGTATCTATCTATCTATCTATCTATCTTCTTACTATATGTTCCATTCTGTGCATCCGATGAAGTGGGCTGTAGCCCACGAAAGCTTATGCTCTAATAAATTTGTTAGTCTCTAAGGTGCTACAAGTACTCCTGTTCTTTTTTTGGATACAGACAGTGGCGGATTAATGATTTTGCCACCCCTAGGCCCTGAAATAATTGCCACCCCTGCTCCTGGCCCCCCGCCGCAGCTCACCTCCGCTCCAACTCCGTCTCCTCCCCTGAGCGCACTGCTGGGTCCTGCTTCTCCCCGCTCCCTGCCAGTACTTGTGCGCGAAACAGCTTCGCGAAGGAGGGGGATGAGGGGGGAACACGGCGCGCTCAGGAGAGGAGGTGGGGCCAGGGTGGGGATTTGGGGAAGGGGACCAATAGGGGCAGGGAGGGGGTGGGGAATGGGGGCGGGTAACGGGTGGAGTTGGGGCAGGGCTGGGGGTGGAGGGCGCGAACCGGTGCCGGGGAAGCAGCTTTGGCTGCTATTATAAATTTGCTGCCCCTGCAAATTTGCCGCCCTAGGCCTAGGCCTTGTCGGCCTAGGTGTTAATACGCCGCTGGATACAGACTAACACAGCTGCTACTCTGAAACCTTTTGTAAAAGTGTATTTCAAATTAAACTGTTATCTCAGTGAAAATGTATTGTTTAATTAAGGAAGCTATTATAAAAGGATAACTGAGACAACAAAATTCCAAAAGTAACTGAAAAGAAAAGGAGTACTTGTGGCACCTTAGAGACTAACCAATTTATTTGAGCATAAGCTTTCGTGAGCTTTCGTGAGCTGTAGCTCACGAAAGCTTATGCTCAAATAAATTGGTTAGTCTCTAAGGTGCCACAAGTACTCCTTTTCTTTTTGCGAATACAGACTAACACGGCTGTTACTCTGAAAAAAGTAACTGAGTTCACCAATAGGCATTCCCTTTCCTCTTAAAACTATGTGAATGCATTCTCATCAAATGACATTTAGTAAATTGAGGCAGACATCTAACATTGTTAGTCTTAAAAATTCAAAATTTCACCCTGAGTGGCTAACATTTAGTTAGTAGAGTTAAAATGGAGATTAGTAATAACTACTTACATTATTAATATCCCCAGTTAAATTGTGTCAACACTTTAGTGCTAATCATAGGGGGAAAAGAGCTTAATAGCAAGCTACATTACAATATTGCTCTTGAAATGGGATAGCTGATCGGATATTAAAATGATTCCATAAGAAGGGGAAAATCTATAAATTAACACCAGTTAAGGTTCTTCCTCATTTACCTTATTCTGATTTTTTCATTTTCTTTATCTTTCTAAATTGCATTAGGTCAAATTGTGCTCTGACTTGCATCCATATGACTCCATTAAGTCTATCTGTCTAAGGGCAGAGGTTGGTCCCATATCTGCATGCACAGCAGATGAGGTGGGCCTAGGTACATAGGGTGCTGCAGAAAGACCATGTCCAGATGACCTGATAATAAATGTAATCTACTATTTCCTGCTTTGTGTGTGAACACAGAACATGCATTGGCCATTCTCCTTTCATCTTATTCAAGCAGCATATAGTCATATTTCTTCAGTAGCTACTTCATTTTATTCTTTATTCCATGACACACAGGGCCTGGCTGTCCGCTCTCCTGTATTCTGTGCTGTCAGTGATAGCGGTGTAAATGAGGGCAAAGTGTGCCATGTGTTTGCTCTAAGTTGCGCTTCAGAACTAGACCAGCTTAAAGCTGTATTCACCCCGGTGCCTATGTTGGGCACAGAAATGCCACCCATCTGCCCCAATGGTCTGGTAACAAAAGGGGACAAGCTGCAGGAGTGAGGGAGAGAATGCTCAGTGAAGGACACCACATATCTCCTCTCCTTTCCTCATGGACTCTCTGGCACCCAGTGGCCATCTGCAGGGAAGGGGTGCTGATTCCACAGCTCCAGGGATTTAACGTGGAGCACAGGCCATATGAAAAGGCTGGTCTTGAAGATCTTGGTCATTGACATCAATTTGAGCAGGACTGAGGATGAGTTGGTCTGATTCTGACCTCACAAATGGTATTTAGCACTATATTAATGTCAGTGGAGTTCCCCTGATTCTCACCAATGTGAGATCAGAATCAGGCTCTAAGTATCAGGACTACCATTGTTTCTGTAACTTTTTTTTTTTAAGTACAAAAGGAGTAGCCCATTGACTTTATGTTGTTCTTGGGAGTCATTTTGAATCAGAGTCTTACATACATAAATGAATTCCATGTTAGTGTCAGTGTGTTTAAAAACCAGATTAAAACGGAAAAAATGTGGATGAGGGATGCCCTGTGTTTTCCATGCTGTTTTCTCTAAAGTTTACTTACTTACAGCAAGCATCAACAGATAAAGTAACATTTAAATATTTTATTTAAGTAAAACAACTTTAAAATTAAATGATTGAAAATGTAGTAAGTACGACCCTTTAAAGAAAGACATCCAAAGAAATATTCAGTATATTGAAATCTCAATATTGGTTTGGTTTTGTGTTTTATTACCCAGGGCAGCAGGCTGATTAGTATTTAGTGTTTCAGTGATGTTTCCTGTATGTTTGTGATCTCATAAACAAGATCAGTATAAGCTGGTTTATTTGTAATTGCTTTAGGACTCCTGTAGCAGTGATCATTTTGATGAAGTGCCAGCGGTAGAGGGCCAAATTCAGTCCTGGCTTACGCTACATGCAGCCTCATTAAATGTAATGAAATTGCACACTGTACAGTAAACTCTCTGAAATTATTTCTACAGACTCTGGTTGTATTGCATGAGTATATTATTGGAAGGGTGGCTGCTAATATTGTATTGACCCCAGTGACTTCACTGCTAGAAGCACAGTGGGCCTATTTCTCTTCACATTTATCCCTGTTTTCTATTAGCATAAATGCATTTCTTTAATTGGAGTTATTGCTGGTTTGCAGTAATGTAGTTGGAATCATGATGAAGTCAAGTACATGCAGATACAATGTTAACAAAAGAGAAGATTGTAGTATAATAGGCTACATAGCAATACTTGTGCATCTAAGTAATTTATCTAAATACTTTACAAGTAACCAACTGCTACTTACAATGCAGTGGGCTCAATTCTGATTTCCGTTACAAGGTGGCAATAGCTCCACGGAAGGCTGGGAGTAAAACCAGTACGGGATCAGAACTGGGTTTGTTGCTTTCTAAGTTCAGTAGGCAAGACATAAATTTTGCTCCCATCAAAGTTCATGGTAAAACTCCCAGGGTCAGACCTAAAGGCTCAAATTTTACTCTTAGATATGCACATTGCTGTTGGGGATCTGAGGACAGAGTGTAGCCTAATAGTTTTACCAAAGACCTCAACAACCATGCTCCATGTCCACCATTCACATGCTAGTGAGTAGATCTTTTTGGCATTCTCTTACCTCTTCATTTCATAGACCGCTTTGTAAGAGAGAAATTCTCTGAGATGTACTTTGCCAACATGCTGATTCTTACACTGCTTGGCTTATTTAATTCTGTAAACTACCAGGAAGGGCTGTGCAGACTGGTGGTGTTTCACAGACCACCGTGCGAGACCTGCTGTATTTGTTCATGCACAAAATTCTCATATACCTGTGCATATTTGTAGTTTGGACTCAGTTACATGGTTTTTCCACTAAACTCACAAAAATGTATGGTTTTGCTGCAGGAAATGATACATTAATGGAGGCCACCTATATATTTCATGCCAAGAGGATTGAACTGGGGTCTTTTATTAGTTCCTGGCATTTAGATTGTCTATAGATATTGCAATAAACACAAGTAAGGTCAAGTCTTTTACGATTAAAGGATCACTGTTCAGCCTTTGACCTTTAACGCTTCAAAAACCTACTATTAAGAATTCAAAGATGACTGTGGTCAAAATGACTTTTTTTTTCTATCTAACTTTTGTTTACCCTCTCCAGACCTGGATACAAGTACAATAAATTTGTTAATTCTGTTATTATGATTTGGCTAATATTTGTTTCTGGTTGTGCCCACAATATTTGAGCATTTTAGGAACATAAAAGAAAACATTGTCCCTGTGCCTAAACAGCTTAATTCTTGTGCATTCTGTAGTAAAAATATTCTGAAAATTAAGTTCTTATGTAGTACTTCATGTTTTTAAAATCCTGGACACACATAAATTACAGTCTGAAGCAAAGCTCATTAAAGTCAATGAAAAGACTCACATTGACTTGAATGGATCAGGCCCATGATGCTTTATCATATCATATCATAACTCTAGCCAGCCCACAGGTTACATTAACATAACTATTTGGGTTTAAAAAACAAAACACCACACCTGTAATAGATTGTTTTACCAAAAAACACACTCCTAATCAAAATAATTCTACTGATAAAACTTTTCGGAGTAGACCAGGCCTTAGAACCTTATAATGCCACTCATTGCTGTAGTATCTGAATATCTTCCATGTAAAATCCAATAGCAGTAGTGAAGTCCCTCTGCTTCGGGTAGGGTTTTTGGTTGTTTTTGGTACATGTTTATTAGATATAAGGGAATGTCGGTGTTAAGCATCATTCTTATGGTGGAAAGGATTCCTTGAAGAGGAAGGTTTTACAGCATTGCCTAACAAGGGTCAGATTCTGGATGTTTGTTCTATAACCGAATGCCTTGTCCCCAAGCTCTCATAGGCTTTGACCTAGGCTTTGATCTGCATTGTCCCAGAGTAGCACAGCTGTCACTGTGGTTCATAAATCAATATTTCTTTGATGTAGTTGGGGCTTGATCTATGAATTGCTTGGAAAATTAAAATCCAGGGCTAACTGGCATTGGATGCTGACTGGGAGCCCGTGGAGGGACATGAGCATGGGTGTGTGGTAAGGTCATGGAAGCCTAAGCCATGAAGAAGACCATTAGCTTGAAACTGTTTACAAATACTGGGCTCACAAGAAAAAAAATGTTTGTGACTTTCCTATAGCATTTTACATTGGCCTCTTACCAGGAAGATGATAAACTAATCAGTACAAACATTTCAGATGATTCATGCTGTGTTCTGAACAGTCTTCCTTCCAAATTCCTTTATCTACTAAAAGATTGTCAGTTCTGCTCTTTCTCCTCTCCCTGCAGGTATGTTTTTAAATAAATCTCTCTGCTCCGATATTGTAAAGGCTGATAGTGAGATTGGATAATGGCAGTACTTCTTCTTTTATACACACAACAACTATTCATATAATAGTGCTGCATATTACCCTTCTTTGTACTGCAGCATGGTTGTAGCCATGGCAGTTGATTTCCAAATCATAAAAGAATTTGCATTATAATCCCTTGTTTTCATACACTCCTAACTTCTGAACTATTCACCTCATGCCTGATGGTAAATTTGTTTTACAGTAAAATCCCTTCACTTTTCTTATTGTGGGGAGGAGCATTATACCAGATCTTTATGAAAAGAGTTGCAGCAAAAGCAGTTATGAAGTTTATGGGCCAGATTCTCAGTTGGTATAAATTAGCTTTTTTATTGACCATGAAGTTGTGCTGAGTCACACAGTTTGAAGATCTGGCCCTGAAACCTGGCATGGACTAATGCTTTTGTGTGTTTGGAAGAAAAAAAGTAAAATCAACTTGTAAGCAATTTAAAAAAAAACTTCAGACCCAACTCAGTAGGCAACTGTTAAGACTTTTAGCACCATCTATTGAAGCTTCCCCTAATCTATTCAGGTTTGTGTAATAGTGCAACAAACACTGTGTTGCCTGAGTGAGGTTTAAGATTTTTAGAACAACAGTGCATATTCTTCTTGCCTGACCTGACCAAAGAGAAAAGGGTCTATTTCTGCTGACAAAATTTCCAGGAGGGAGGGAGACCTGAGAGACCAAAGCCCTGCCTTAATATCAGAGAGGTCAGGTGAAACTTGTGTGTGTTTAAGTAATTGTGGCGCCTACAGTTTTAGTGTACATTCTCCAGTAGTTTGCACATTCTAAGGATTCATTTAAAATAGAATGTATGGGCCTAATCATCCTCCATCTGTGGGAGGGGAACTCGGGGATAAAATCTCAGTGGTACATTTTCACATCTTTACTCATGCTGAATAGTCCCTAACTCCATGAATAATCATTGAACTTCCTGAAAAATAAGGGACTACTCAACCCCAGTTCTGTCTTTGGAGCAGTGTGTCAAAGCAGTTGCTGTTTCTTCCTGTGAGTGAGATATATGCATCCACAGTATGAGAGAGATGAATGATTGTGGCTTGGTGGTTGACAGTATGTCACCTTATTTTAATTTTTCATTTACGCTAAATGTGGGCCAAATTCTTCACTGATGATTTAAATCAGCCTTGTCCTCAGATCTAATAATAGCCCAGACACTTACCATGGTTCATGCTGCTCTAATTTGCAGCTTCATTTCATCTGGGATAGTGCCTAGATAAACTAGCTGGCTCCCGGAGAAGTTGAGATATATGGGTGAGATAATAAATAACTTGATGATTAAATGAACGGACTGACGTGTGTGAGCCAATATAGTGGGGATCATGATGGTAAATAATGATTTGCTAATTCCCCTTTTTTACCCAATATGTGACCAACTATTTTAGTGGTTTCAGGAGGATTTTACTTATTAGGGACAGAAGGCGCTCCAGGAACAAGCATGGTCTGTCAACAGATTAAGAGCTATGTTCGCAAGCTGCCAGTACTAGGGAGCTCAGAGTGTGCATATTTGTTTTAAACCAGCATAATTTTTTTCATAAAGAGCATTCTTAGAAAGCCAGGGTTATAGGTGAATGCTTTTTCTTTTCAAATACAGTCTTTCTTTCTACATGATAAGTGAAGCTTTATGGTTGGATAGGGCAGTGACTCTCAACCTTTCCAGACTACTGTACCCCTTTCAGGAGTCAAATTTGTCTTGCATACCCCCAAGTTTCACCTCACTTAAAAACTACTTGCTTACAAAATGAGACATAAAAATACAGAAGTGTCAAAGTATACTGTTACTGAAAAATTGCTTACTTTCTCATTTTTACCATATAATTATAAACTTTAGTTTGTATTGACTTTGCCAGTGCTTTTTATGTAGCCTGTTGTAAAACTAGGCATATTTCTAGATGAGTTGATGTATCCCCTGAAAGACCTCAGCGTGCCCCCAGGGAACACATACCCCTAATTGAGAACCAAATGGGAGATGGTAGAGCGGGGTCAATTTTATAAATGGGCCTGGACCAGGGTTGGGCAAACTTTTTGGCTCGAGGGCCACAATGGGGTTGCAATACTATATGGAGGGCTGGGTAGGGAAGGCTGTGCCTCCCCAAACAGCCTGGCCCCTGCCCCCTACCTGCCCCCTCCCGCTTCCTACTCCCTGACTGCCCCCCTCAGAATCCCTGACCCATCCAACCCCCCCTACTCCTTGTCCCATGACTGCCCCCTCCTGGGACCTCCACCCCTAACTGCCCCCCCTGGATCCCACCCCCTATCCAACCCCCCCTTCTCCCTGTTCCCTGACTGCCCCGACCCCTATCCACACCCCTGACAGGCCCCCTGGGACTCCCACGCCTATCCAACCCCCGTGTTCCCCGTTCCCTGACACTCCCCCAAAACCTCCGCCCCATCCAACTGCCCCCTGCTCCCTGTCCCCTGACTGCCCCCCCCCCAGAACACCTGCCCCCTGACAGGCCCCCGGGACTCCCACGCCTATCCAACTGCTCCCTGTCCCCTGACTGCCCCCTGGGACACCCCGCTCCCTGCCCCCTTACCATGCCGGAGCCTGCCACACTGCCTGGCAGGAGCAGGGGGCCAGAGTGCTGAGGCTGCAGGCGAGGGGGGACAGCAGGGGATGGGCCAGGGGCTAGCCTCCCTGGCCAGGAGCTCTGGGGCCAGGCAGGATGGTCCCGCGGGCTGGATGTGGCCTGCGGTCGTAGTTTGCCCACCTCTGGCCTAGACCAACACCCCAGCTTCACTCATTGTCACGCATAGCATACAGAATTGACTTTCCTCTAACTTTATATCCGATCCTATGTCTTTATAATGGACAGACTCAAAATTGTGGATCGGAACACTCCCTATCCAGTTCTGATATAAACTTTGCAGTTGAGGCCTATCTATCTCTAATTTTTGGATGTGAGGGGATACAACTCCTCAGTGTCGTATGTTGGATTCAGAAATAAGTCAACCTGAAAAGGGTTCTTGATTTGCTCCTGTTTTGGATGGATTCCAGCTGAATGGCTCCCAGAAGAATCAAAATTTCAAGTCCCGTCAAAACACTCAGGCCCGGGACAGGGGGAACTCACCCTCTCAGTTCTCCTGCTCTTTGACCAGATGGACTCTTGTATTTCTTCTATTTAGGAATCTTAGATCTCTCTAGTCAGGTGAAGCCCACAACAGCAGATAGCCAGCTGGAAGACATTAACTGTTGCTGCCTACCTGCCTCTTACTTTCAGCCCTGTAGAAACCCCTTGTAGCCTGATTCAAGGATTGTTCCTGCCTTCAGGCCTGATCATGCTTCATTGAGTTTGATAGTAAAATTCACACTGACTTCAGTTAGAGTATGAGGTACTTCATTTTATTTTCATCTTGTTTCCAGGGTTTTGATATCAACAAATCATTAGAGCCCTGCAAATCCGCGGGTATCCGCATCTAGCAAAGCTCTACAAAGCTCTACAAATCATATAGGAAACTTTTCTATAATGTGCCCCCACCTCTCTCATCCAGAAAATGTATGTGTCAGTCTTTTGTATGTGGCTTGTCGTAACTTTCCTAGTTTGTCACAAGGAGTTGATTGGCATATGAATCCAGATAGCAGGTTCCTGGCTTAGATTGAGAAACACCTTGGACGCTGTAAAATCTGATGAGCAATTTGTCTCCTCTCAACCTCTTTTGTTCAGCAGCATATGATCAAATCTGTAATGAGGCTGCTCTGGAGGATAGCATTATTTCTATTAAGTAATCTAAAATTAGTTACAGGGGAAAGGTAGATCAATAGATTGTTCTTGTGCTCAAGATCATTTGGCTAACTATTTTTCCAATCTAGTTTTCCTGGGGATCCAAACAGTTGAAAATTCTGTGTGTTCCACAAAGAATACCAATTGTTGCTATGTCTATAACATTTCCCCATAGCTGGCCATTAACATGCCTGTAGGAGGGATGATAAAAGGATAACGTTCTGTTTTGTCTGCATATGTGCCACTGCCTTCTCCTGTACAGAAAAGCAAAACCTGCTTGTGTCTACATCGCTTTCCCCCATATTAGCCAGTAGGATTTGCTTCTTTAAGATACAGACCATTGCTTTGGGGCCAAAGATCCCGAGTTTTATACCCAGTGTAGTAGCTGGGTTGTTCTTTGCATTATGTGTACAATACTTAAATTATTTTATGTAATCATTACATAAGAACACGGAGAACTTGCAGCTCACTCTCTGTCCAAGGCCCTACCCTCCAATATGGAGGGAGACCTCTTTGACCTCTCTAGCCCCACAACCTTACACAACAGCTGTTATGCACAAACCTCAGTAGTGTCTATATGGGTGTGGCCATACATTTTTTCTCGTTAAGTTTACTGCATGAATATATAATATATGGTGTGTGGAGTTTGTACACTCACTCTCTGCCTATATATTTACTCTCCATTGTATGTAATAACCCTTGAAGCTTAAAGATTAATTATCCTCTGTAAGAATTTTGTCCTTTTCCATTTGTGCAAACATTAGTTTTATTATCAACATCAGTGATTCCATCACTAATGTCTGTGAAAAGAGTGTTTAGAGTGTTTTAATGTGTGTTTCTTCTGCTAGCTGGCTGGCTCTCTGCCATTGTGAGAGTAAACATACATTGTAGCTTCTGCATAAACAGTGATCATTTATAAGCAACTTTAATGTAGAAAATTATGGCATTTAGGGGAAAAGAAGTAACCAACCACAGTAGATCATAGCAATGTTAAAGTACAAACAGCTCAAAGTTCAAGCCTCAACTACTTGCCACGGTGTACTTGAAAGCTGTTTCTTATTGCCAGAACCCAGCTGTTAATGAACATTTTAAAATATTGACTTTTTTGTTGTTGTTTGTGGTAAGTAATCCTGTTGTAAAAATATTTTAACCTACTTAAGGATTGCCTTGTAAATACAGTGCCAAGGCCAGATCCAATCTCAGTCCTTGCAGTCCTGCCTACCGCTCCCATCAGCATGGAAAACAGTCCAGAGGCATAAAGAAGAAGTAGGGCCATGACTTGTCTCCTCTTTCCACCCCTTATAAAGTCTAGCAAGCCAGGCAGGAGGAAACAGCCCGCACCATCCAAGGGCATTGTTCAGTGAGGATGCTCCTCTTTCAGGCCAGGGCCATTGTATTAATTGCACAGTCTGTCCCTTAGCTGTTTTTCAGCTCGTTCCATGATTCAAACAGACAAATGCTTCCAGTGGTCCCAAAGAACTAAAGGCAGGTTGCAGGGTTACTTAGACGCAGCTAGATGTGGTGTTTAGGTTATGTAAAATGTGTCCAGAGCCACTCGGATGGGCACTTTTTAATTTATGTATAAATAAATAATATCTAACCTGCGAACCAGTGCTTCATCTAGGCAGTGTAGGTGGCTGTGTCATACCACAATTCCTCACTGGGAAAAAAGAAGTTAAGGGAAAGGTAGCATATTCCTTCTGCTCTTGTGGGGCATAACCAGGATGTACCAACCATCACCCTGGCCATGTTGTGTGTACAGTTTGTCATATCCATTTTCCTCACCCTTTGTCTGTCCTTGCCTTTGAAAAGACTGTAAACTCTTGGGGCAGAGACTGTCTTCCTCCAGGTTTGGAAAGCATCTGGCTTTTTTTGGGCACTATATCAATATAAACAATAAGTGATGAATTAAAAAATAAATAGTGTTCATTTAAATGTTGCATTCATTTCTTGGATAGTGACTTAAAGCCAAATTTGCCATCGTTGCTCTTGATAGATCTTATCTTATAGGGATGCTTGTGTCCTGAATGCTTGAGCAGTGCCTTATTCCATGAGCATTCTCTTTGCAATACGATTGAAATCAGATGGCATTACACTGCACTTTTGTGGGTTCTTGTCTTCAGTTTGGAGCATTTGCAGACTCAAATAGCCATCATTACTGCCCCTCCATCAGGGTTTTCAACAAGTAAACTTCAATACAAAATGTTTGTTTTAAATGATTATTTAATAGTGTGAAGTGTAATAGTGAAGAATAATCTGTCATCTGAAAATATTGGTTTACTTTGTTCTTTGGGATTAATTGCAAATTAGAATAGATTAATTAGCAAATAGTAATTGCTGCAATTTAGTAGTGTATTTTGTAATATGTACTGATGATGTCATGTTTCATAGAGGAAAAACTGAGTATCATGCAGTAGCAGAATAAATATTAGACAAACACTAATATTGGTCTAGATAATACTTGGTCAGAAATGGTCTAGATAATACTTAGTCCTGCCATGAGTGCAGGGGACTGGACTTAATGATGACCTCTGGAGGTCCCTTCCAGTCTTACTATTCTATGATTCTAATATCTTATAACTGGATAGTTCACACTGAAGTTTATCAGTAAGAATCATGGGTTGATTAGCTGGTGGGTTGGTGTGATGTGTGAGTGTCCCCCCCCTTTTTTTTTAAAGGCATTGGATTGTATTGCCTGGACACTCCAGCCCGTCAAGAGTACAAATACAAAAATGTTCTCCTATTTGAGCCAATATTTGAATTAATTAATTTGGTCACACTTACACCCCTGTTGAATTCATTTTCTAGGGTTGTTGTGTATTGGAATTTTACTGCCAAAAACAAATTTCAGTGACAAGCACAAATATTTGCAGAAACGAAGAGTGTGTTAGGAGACATACCCAATTAGCCTGTGCACCACTGCCATAGGAGGAATATCCTGCTGGTTAGATGTGTCTGGCCTCCTTAATTCAGTGTACACTGTGTAACTTCTCTGAAAAAATGTAAAGCATTCAGACGCATGGTGTGGTGCCCTGCTCTGAGCCATCTGGACCTGCAGCTGCAGGATGGCTGGCCCATGTACAGATCATACTGTCAGCCTCCCTCCATTTATTGTAACTTGTGTTACAGTAGCCTCCAGAGGTTTTCATCAAGATTGGCACTTTACTGTGGTAGATCTGCACAGACACATAGTCCCTGTCCTAAAGAGTTTACAGTCTAAACAGTCAAGACAGGCAAAGGGTAGGAGAAAGGAAATGTTATCATCCCCCATCTATAGTTGGGGATATGAGAGACAGAGAGATTAAATGATTTTGGAAAGTGTAGGGGACAATTTCCTGGTGCAAGTGCTGGAGGAACCAACAAGAGGCAGAGCTCTTCTTGACCTGCTGCTCACAAACCGGGAAGAATTAGTAGGGGAAGCAAAAGTGGATGGGAACCTGGGAGGCAGTGACCATGAGATAGTCGAGTTCAGGATCTTAACACAGGGCAGAAAAGAGAGCAGCAGAATACAGACTCTGGACTTCAGAAAAGCAGACTTTGACAACCTAGGGAACTGATGGGCAGGATCCCCTGGGAGAATAACATGAAGGGGAAAGGAGTCCAGGGGAGCTGTCTGTATTTTAAAGAATCCTTATTGAGGTTACAGGAACAAACCATTTAGATGTCTAGAAAGAATAGTAAATATGGCAGGCGACCAGCTTGCCTTAACAGTGAAATCCTTGTTGATCTTAAACACAAAAAAGAAGCTTACAAGAAGTGGAAGATTGGACAGATGACCAGGGAAGAGTATAAAAATATTGCTCGGGCATACAGGAGTGAAATCAGGAAGGCCAAATCACACTTGGAGTTGCAGCTAGCAAGAGATGTTAAGAGTAACAAGAAGGGTTTCTTCAGGTATGTTAGCAACAAGAAGAAAGTCAAGGAAAGTATGGGCCCCTTACTGAATGAGGGAGGCAACCTAGGACAGAGGATGTGGAAACAGCTAATGACTCAATGCTTTTTTTGCCTCTGTCTTCACGAACAAGGTTAGCTCCCAGACTGCTGCACTGGGCATCACAGCATGGGGAGGAGGTGACCACCCTCTGTGAAGTGGTTCGGGACTATTTAGAAAAGCTGGATGAGCAAAAGTCCATGGGGCCAGATGCGCTGCATCCGAGAGTGCTAAAGGAGTTGGTGGATGTGATTGCAGAGCCATTGGTCATTTGAAAACTCATGGCGATCGGAGGAGGTCCCGGATGACTGGAAAAAGGCTAATGTTGTGCCCATCTTTAAAAAAGGGAAGAAGGAGGATCCTGGAAACTACAGGCCAGTCAGCCTCACCTCAGTCCCTGGAAAAATCATGGAGCAGGTCCTCAAAGAATCAATTCTGAAGCACTTAGAGGAGAGGAAAGTGATCAGGAGCAGTCAGCATGGATTCACCAAGGGCAAGTCATGCCTGACTAATCTAATTGCCTTCTATGATGAGATAACTGGCTCTGTGGATGAGGGGAAAGCAGTGGACGTCTTGTTCCTTGACTTTAGCAAAGCTTTTGACACGGTCTCCCACAGTATTCTTGCCAGCAAGTTAAAGAAGTATGGGCTGGATGAATGGACTATAAGGTGGATAGAAAGCTGGCTACATTGTCAGGCTCAACGGGTAGTGATCAATGGCTCCATGTCTAGTTGGCAGCCGGTATCAAGTGGAGTGCCCCAAGGGTCAGTCCTGGGGCTGGTTTTTTTCAATATCTTCATTCATGATCTGGATATTGGGATGGATGCACCCTCAGCAAGTTTGCAGATGACACTAAGCTGGGAGGAGAGGTAGATATGCTGGAGGGTAGGGATACGATACAGAGGGACCTAGACAAATTAGAGGATTGGGCCAAAAGAAATCTGGTGAGGTTCAACAAGGACAAGTGCAGAGTCTTGCACTTAGGACGGAAGAATCCCATGCACCGTTACAGGCTGGGGACCGACTGGCTAAGCAGTAGTTCTGCAGAAAAGGACCTGGGGATTACAGTGGACGAGAAGCTGGATATGAGTCAACAGTGTGCCCCTGTTGCCAAGAAGGCCAATGGCATTTTGGGATGTATACGTAGGGGTATTGCCAGCAGATCGAGGGACGTGATCGTTCCCCTCTATTCGACATTGGTGAGGCCTCATCTGGAGTACTGTGTCCAGTTTTGGGCCCCACACTACAAGAAGGATGTGGAAAAATTGGAAAACGTCTAGTGGAGGGCAACAAAAATGATTAGGGGACTGGAACACATGTCTTATGAGGAGAGGCTGAGGGAACTAGGATTGTTTAGTCTGCAGAAGAGAAGAATGAGGGGGGATTTGATAGCTGCTTTCAACTACCAAAGAGGATGGATCTAGACTGTTCTCAGTGGTAGCAGAAGACAGAACGAGGAGTAATGGTCTCAAGTTGTAGTGGGGGAGGTTTAGGTTGGATATTAGGAAAAACTTTTTCACTAGGAGGGTGGTAAAATGCTGGAATGCGTTACCTAGGGAGGTGGTGGAATCTTCTTCCTTAGAAGTTTTTAAGGTCAGGCTTGACAAAGCCCTGGCTGGGATGATTTAGTTGGGGATTGGTCCTGCTTTGAGCAGGGGGTTGGACTAGATGAATTCCTGAGGTCCCTTCCAACCCTGATATTCTATGATTCTATGATTTACAAGGCCACATGGAAAGTCTACAGGAGAACAGGGAACTGGACCTAACTTGAGTTCCTGTCCAGTGCTTTTGCACATAATACTATCTTTTAATTCTTCTTCTTCTCTTCAACTGACCACCGTCCTCCTCCTGCTACTTCGATCCTTTCAATAAGTATAGGATTATGCCTTTAATGCAAATTTTATTATTCAGGGTATTGTATTTTAGATAATGTCAGTATTTCTCTTTCAACATATTACATATATTTAACATCTTTTTTAAGAATTTTATTTTAATGAAAAACTATAGGGTCAAGTTCTGCTTTAGGTTACACTGTTGTAATGCCATGGATTTAACTGGAATTGTTCCAGATTTACGCCAACATCATTGAGATCAGAATCTATCCCATATATTTTACTTTTGTGTTTAAATAAGGCATACCTTTCACTAGATGATTCTTACATAAAAAAAGCTTTTACTTTACTGAATGTTAGCTCGCATATGGAAAATAAAGCAAAACCTTTTGAATAGACATGGACACATATGTTTTATGATCTTTATTGTGATTTATTATAGAGCCATTGGGCTAAATTCAGTCTGGCTTCAGTGGGTGCAGCTGGTTATGCAATCAAGTGGAGTTGTGTGCTCTTTCAGTATGGCAGGGCAGAATTTGGTCTATTAAAAGTACTTGTGTTTACTGCTGTTTTTTATGTTGGCTTAAAATGTATTTAGGGAGGGGTGACAGATTGGGATGAATGGAAACCAGGTCCAGTGTATATGTGAAGACGTCTAATTTGGCCAACTTGTTGGACCACAGCAAAAAGCATGAGTCTGTACACTTTAGTTAAACAGCCCAGGCCTTGTAGCTGGAGTGTGTAAAAGATCCATATCTTCTATGTGTTGGGCAGAGTGGGATTCATATTACACAGTGAGCAGTGGGTTACATGTAGGGCTCTGGTTTTGAAAAGTGTCTATTATGTGGAAAAGGCAAATGTGTGGAACTAGCTAATTTGGGTGAATTGTGTCCAAGATGTGTCCCAGATTATCCCCTCTTTTATTCAGTGTGCCAGTTTAGCTCGATTGCCATTCCAAAAAAAAAAAACAAAAACCTGGAAATCTGAGTACTTTCAAATGAGAGAAATATGGTGAGGCTGATGTCCCATATATATTATGCCAGTATCCACCTGGCATAAGTGACAGGAGAGCTGACCCTGAGTTTGTTGTAAATTGAACATATGCTGCATGTTTTGGGTACTTGATGCTTGATTAATAAAATCTGACTAGCCCTTTTAAACAGATAATGTTGTAAATATGGGATTTATCCTGAGGGTACTTGTATGTCTTCTGGTCTCTACCATGAACTGATGACTGTTGTATTCTCTGCTGCAGGATTCCTGTCATCCCTGCCTGGGCAGTTTTTTCATGGGGAATGTTGGAGGGATTATATACAGTGGGCATATTTTACTGCAGCTCTAAACGGGACAAATATGTAACTTCTAATTAACTTTTTCTGCTGATTGAAGCACGTACAGTGGATCACTTGGGGCCAGACATCACCATGGCCTGCTGGCTAGAGGGGAACATGCACGTGGTGACTGGGTCTGCATATTTACTGGTCCTCTTTAGAGTACTCCTGTGTAGACCCTCCCACACTGATTACACTAGGGAGAAGGGGAGGTAAGAGACACTCTCCATGGTCTCTTGCCCTAGGCTGTGGGCAGGATCTAGCTTACAGTAATATTGCCTCACCCTAAGTAATGCAGAGATGTCATCCTTTCTCTATTCACTGGTATTAAAAATATTGGGCCAAATCCTAATGTCCTTACTCAGTTCATTTTTTTTTTTACCCAAGTTGAAACTGAACTTCAGACATAGCCCAGTAGTCGCAATTAAAAAAAAATGAATAAGCGTGTACAGCACATTCATGGAGGATTTAATAATCATTTTTCATGTATGGTATTGGGATATTGTAACTTAAGCTTGAAATAAATCATCTAGAGTAGGGTACATAGCAGCTGAATTTCAGTAAAGACTTCTAATGGATCATAAGTAGTATTTATTATGAAGCATCTAGCTGATTTTAAAAAATAAGTTAGGCATTTCAGCTACAGCATTTACCTCTGAAACCCTCTGTTAATTTTGGTGATTTTGCAACCATGTTTCCTTATTTTTTAAAAAAAGACAAAACAAAAACCTCTTTCCTCATCTGTTTTGTAAAAAATAAAAGAGGAAACTGACTGACTAATTGAATAGACAGTGGAAACAGTGAAGCTAATTATACACAAAGTGTTGTCAAATACACATAGTAAAGAGTGAAAATGCTTCTTTAATTTCTTTGTTATACTAATCAGAAGTGTCACTTCTAAACATAATAGATGAAAAACTTCTGTAAAATTGTTTTTTAGTCAGTGAATTTTTTTAAGAATTTTTTTAAAAGAATCAATTTTTTTTGTCTGATGCTGTGGAACAATACTACATACATCTAAGGAGAAGCACAATTGTCACTCCCAGGAAAGACGTCTGGACAAAAAACATATTAGAGGGGAAGCTCTTCTCTAGAGAAATGACACAGAAAATCAGCCTGGTAATGGTATTTAAGTTTGAATGTTCATTCACTTTCCTCTCAAGTTAAGTGACTGTCTTATCTATCATTGTCAAGGTTCCTCCCCCACTCTGAACTCTAGGGTACAGATGTGGGGACCTGCATGAAAAACCTCCTAAGCTTATCTTTACCAGCTTAGGTCAAAACTTCCCCAAGGTACAAAATATTACACCCGTTATCCTTGGAATGGCCGCTACCACCACCAAACAATTACTGGTTACTGGGGAAGAGCTGTTTGGACGCGTCTGTCCCCCCAAAATACTTCCCAAAACCTTGCACCCCACTTCCTGGACAAGGTTTGGTAAAAAGCCTCACCAATTTGCCTAGGTGACTACAGACCCAGACCCTTGGATCTTAAGAACAATGAACAATCCTCCCAACACTTGCACCCCCCCTTTCCTGGGAAATGTTGGATAAAAAGCCTCACCAATTTGCATAGGTGACCACAGACCCAAAACCTTGGATCTGAGAACAATGAAAAAGCATTCAGTTTTTACAAGAAGACTTTTAATAAAAAATAGAAGTAAATAGAAATAAAGAAATCCCCCCTGTAAAATCAGGATGGTAGATATCTTACAGGGTAATTAGATTCAAAACATAGAGAACCCCTCTAGGCAAAACCTTAAGTTACAAAAAAGATATACAGACAGAAATAGTTATTCTATTCAGCACAATTCTTTTCTCAGCCATTTAAAGAAATCATAATCTAACACATACCTAGCTAGATTACTTACTAAAAGTTCTAAGACTCCATTCCTGTTCTGTCCCTGGCAAGAGCAGCACACAGATAGACCCAGACCCTTTGTTCCTCTCCCTCCTCCCAGCTTTTGAAAGTATCTTGTCTCCTCATTGGTCATTTTGGTCAGGTGCCAGCGAGGTTACCTTTAGCTTCTTAACCCTTTACAGGTGAGAGGAGCTTTCCCCTGGCCAGGAGGGATTTCAAAGGGGTTTACCCTTCCCTTTATATTTATGACAATCATATTGTCACATTTAATGAAAAACCTATAGCCTGTTTAGCACATTTGAGGGTTTTTTTGCTTATAATCCAGCATTCAATTTGGCTTGGTGGATTGGACAGCCTTACTTTGTTTGCAGTATTTTGAGTATTTCTTTCTCTTTTTTGCATTTGAGGTTTATTCAGCAGAAATTAGCTTCTGGAAATACTGAGCTGTGGAAGCTGGAAAGACTTTCTGGGCTTGGCACCCTTTGAATCTTATCCTAATTTAGAAGAACATTTGTAGAGCTATTGCCACTTTCGAATGCAGTGCTTCTGGAGTATGCATGTGTGAACAACGCAGACTCTGGCATGCCATGCAGCTTCTTCATGTGGAGTCCTCCTCTGGGAGACCTATTAATAGTTGGGAATGGCACAGAGAGTTGGGCTGCATGTATGCTGTTTTAGTCTTATTTTAAATTCTCACTTTTCAGAGTGGTGTAATGTCCCCAGTATGGATGCTACAAGCTGCTAGTCCGAAGTCACATAGCAGGTCAGCACCTTAACCATATTGGTTAGACTCCAAGAGCGCAATCTATTTAGTTTATCACTATCAGGAAGTGGTCCCCCAAACTTTTTACCTCTTGGGCCTCCCACCCTGACTTGGCCCTGTCTGCACCTCCCAACCCCCCAGAACTGGGGCCGGGAGCGGAGGACACGGCTCTGGGAGGGGAGACATGGACAGGAGTAAGGGGACCAGTGGCTGGAGCCACAGCTGGGGGCTGGCCCAGGCTCCAGCTGCTCCCCCCCGAATGTTCCTCAGCACCCCCCTAAGGGAGCACGCCCCACAGATAGGGAACCTCTGCTATAAGGCATGTTTTTAAATCCTTTAGTCATCCTCACGGCTCTTTGAACACTGTCCAATTTATCAACATCTTTCTTGAATTGTGGACACAATATTCCAGCAATGTCTCACCTGTGCCAAATATAGAGGTAACATAACCTCTGTACTCCCAGTCAAGGTTCTCCCATTCATTCATCCCAGGATCACATGAGCTGTTTTGGCCACAGGATCACACTGGGGTTCTTGTTCTGTTGATTATCCACCATGACCCCCAAATCTTTTTCAGAATCACTGCTTCTCGAGATAGATCCCCCAATCCTGCAAGTGTGGCCTACATTCTTTGTTCTGAGATGTATGTACTTACACTTAGCTGTATTAAAATCAATATTGTTTGTTTGCACCCAGTTTAACAGGAGACCCAAATTGCTCTGTATCCGTGACCAGTCATCTTCAATATTTACCACTCCCCCAATTTTTTGTGTCATCTGCAAACTTTATCAGTGGTGATTTTCAGTTTTCTTCCAAGTCTCTGATAAAAGTGTTAAATAGTGTAGGGCCAAGAACCAGCCCCTGCAGGACCCCACTGGAAACATACACACTTGATGATAATTCCCCAGTTAAAATTACAGACCTATCAGTTATCCATTTTTTCCACTTAATGTGTGCCTTGTTAATTTTAACTGCCACTCAGTTGAGAAAGAGCCAGTATTATGTACAATATTTGTTATATTCCACAGCTTTTTTAAGCCTTCATTCTTGTTGAATACCTTATTCCATCTCTTATTTTATATGTTACCTAATTTCCAATTCCTATACAGGTTTTTTTTGTATTCACTTTATTATGCTAATTCACCTTAGTTGTATGGTTATTTTGTTCAAATCATCTTGATGCTTAAATTTTACTGGGGTTCGCCTGTGGGTTTCACATATTATGCTTTTAATCTCTCCAATTCATCCCTGGTCCTTATGTTCCTAGCTAGCTGATTACACAAGCCCTGCAAAGTTAAATTGAAAAGTTTTGGTTAACTTCCCTCAAGATGAGCTATTAGATTTTTAATTAGGTGTTCATGAGAATGTGTTGTTTTTCATAGATTTTTTTAAGGTCAGAAGAGACCACTGTGATCATCTCGTCTGACCTCTAGGATAACACAGACCATAGGAGTTACTTGAATTAATTCCTGTTTGAACTGGAGCATATCTTTTAGAAAAACATCCAGTCGTGACTTTAAAATTTCCAATGATGGAGAATCCACCACAGCCCTTGCTATACTGTTCCAGTAGTTAATTACCCTCATTAAAAATGTGTGCTTTATTTCTAGTCTAAATTTGTCTAGTTTCATCTTCCAGCCATTGAATTTTGTTACATCTTTGTCTGCTAGACTGAAGAGTTCTCTATTACCAAATTTCTGTTCCCCATGTGGGTGCTTATAGACTGATCAATAACTCCCTAACATTCTCTTTTATATGCTAAATAGATTAAACCTTAAATCATTCTCGTGGCTCTTCTCTTTACCCTCTCCATTTATCAACATCCTTTTTGAAATGTGGTCTCCAGAACTGGACACAGTCTTCCAGGAATGGTCACACTAGTACCCAACAGAGAAATAAGATAACCTCTCTAATTCTACTAGAAATTCCCCTGTTTATACGTTCAACGATTGCGTTAGCGCTTTTAGGCCACAGCATCGCACTGGGACCTTTTGTTCAGCTGATTAGCCACCGTGACCCCTAAATCCTCTTCAGTCACTGCTTCGCAGAATAGAGTCCTCCCATTCCATAAGTATGGCCTACATTCTTTGTCTATAGATGTAGACATTTACGTTTGGTTGTATTAAAGAGCATATTGTTTGCTTGCATCCATCTTGCAAGTGATCCAGTGGCTTGTCCCCTTCATTATTTTCAACTCCCTCCCAATCTGTGTGTCCTCTACAAACTTTCTGAATGATGATTTTGTGTTTCTTCTAGGTCACTAATAAAAATATTAAATAGCATAAGGCCAAAACCCAGTCCTTGCGGGATCGCACTGGAAACACACCCACTTGATAATCTCCTCTGTTTACAATTAAATTTTGAGACCTATCATTTAGCCAGATTTTAATCCATTTAATTTTGGCCATGTTGAACTGTTTTGGTTCTAGTTTATTAATCAAAATATTTTGTGGTACCAAGTCAAATGCTTTACACAGATCTACTGTATCAACACTATATACTATACTATATTAATGAAACTTGAACTCTTATAAAAAAAGCTAGTCAGGCTAGTTTGACAAGATCTATTTTCCATAAACCCAGAATGATTGGCATAAGTTATATTACCCTTCTTTAATTCTTTATTAATCACGTCCTGTATCAGCACTTCTATTATTTTTTCTGGGATCAGTGTCAGACTTATAATTACCTTAGTCATCCTGTTCATTCTTTTTGAATTGACACAACTTTGATTGTTGATTGTTCCAGTCTGGTTTGTAGGTGTCAGGGACCTAAAATACATCACAAAAGCTACAGTCATAGAACCATAGAATATCAGGGTTGGAAGGGACCTTAGGAGGTCATCTAGTCCAACCCCCTGCTCAAAGCAGGACCAATCTCCAATTTTTTCCCCAGATCCCTAAATAGCCCCCTCAAGGATTGTACTCACAACCTTGAGTTTAGCAGGCCAAGGCTCAAACCACTGAGCTATCCCTCAATAGATTCTAATTACCAGCTGGTTGGTAGTCTCAGTAAAGAGGCCAAACACTGCAGGGTATGGAGACCAAACTTCTATAGAAAGTGCCTTCAGGAGAGGAGTAAGGGGCATTGGTGGGACAGAGGTAGGGAAGGATGATTGCACTGCCCTGCCTTGATAGTACCTGTCCAAGTAGGCTCCAGGAGGCAGATTCTCGGCTGCTGTAAATTTTCAGTGGAGCTATGACCACTTACACCAGGATCCACCCACAACTGTCAGTGAGTCTCTATCACAAGAAATAGTCTATTTGTTTCACTTTTAAAAAGTTAATTTCTCCTAAACATATTGAAGGTGGTGCATAACTTGTTTTGGTGTACTCTTTCTTCGTTGGAACAGCCATTTAGCCTTATCATATTTGAATCATGTTTGGAAAGCTAGCTAACCACTGTGAATGGGAAGACTCTGCGTATCTAGCATGCAGTCAAGATCAAAATGCCTTTTGTCAGATATACAGGAAACCACTCCAAACTTATGCTCCCTGTTCACATGCTACATAGTCCTCATCCATTTCTAGAACTTCAGATTTACTGCAGAAGGTTGCTTTTTTTATTTTATTTTTTTTATTTACAAATTTAGAGTGTCAGAGTCATGCAAAGTGTCGTGGGTTTTTGTTTGTTTGTTTGTTTTTTAAAGCAATGAGTAAAAACTGAGCAGTAAAGGAGGCAGTAATGATGATTGAGCTAGCATTTGGCTATTAATATATTTTGTCAGAAAACTATTATCTTCCAAATTATAAATGGTCCAAATATGAATTGCAGTGTAATGAGCTGGCTTTTCTGTCTGTGTGTATACAGCAGGCCTCAGTTGAATGAAAATTTATGCTTTCTCAAGTATTTATGGGTCTTTTTTTTTTCTTGCTGAACCACTGGAACCATTCCCAGAATTACAGAATAACAAAATCTAAAAATGGAAAAGACAAACATTGTTTAGTACTTGCAAGACCATCTCCCTGCTAACACTGGACTGACCTGATGTTCTTTTGCCTCACTCAGGGCCAAGTTTTCCATTCTGGCCTCTGTCTGGATTCCCCCTAGGAGGGAGATGGTGCAAAGTTGGGGGTCTGGGTGTGTGTGCTGGCATAATATAGTTTAAAGCTCCTCTATTTTTGCAGACTGCTCATAGTCCCAAAGGGGCCATTCTGGGATCTGGGGGTTGCCAAGGCATACAGATTCCCTAGCCATGCTCCCTTTCCCTGGGATGTTCCTCCTATCCAGTTGCGTGAGGGAGAGGTGACAGATGTGTTGATACAGCAGCACTGCTCTGCCAAGGATCTGACATCTTGTGTTTGGCAGAGCAGGGGTTAACCCTCCCCTTTGGCTAGCTGAAGGATCTGTGTAGGGATTTTCAGGATAATAGCAATGGAAATTAATTAATTCCTCTCAGCACACCATAAACTCAATCCTTTTACCATTGAAGCCAATAGGAGTTTTGCTGTCCATGTTAAGTGGGGGCAGTACCGGGCCCTATAAGGGAGGGAGTGTTCTGGAGAATTGGGAGCAACCTGGCAGTAAGATCTCACTATGAAGAAGGCAGGAGCTTTGAGGAGAACAGGGGAGAGCTGTGGGGGAAGTCTTCCTCTTCTGAGCTTGGCTGGAGTGAGCCATGCTTTAGTTTGGTTTCTGCAATAATGGTCTGACATAGCAGTGCTAGTAGAATGATCCCCCTAAACATGTGAGCTTTCTGGGAGACAATCTCCACTGAGGACACCTAGCCCATTCAGAGGAATTGCAGCTCCCAGAATTCTTATCCTTATTAAAGGGGCCAAGGATATAACAGGTATACTGCGATATGCACACTGGCCCCAAGCACCAGTGTGCACTCTTAAGTCAGTTGAGTTGCATGTAACAGAGAGCGAGCTGCTGCTCTGTTTGTGGCCAGTCTCTAGGATTGTGATGAGGCTGAGATATGTTGTGTGACTGACAGCCCAAATCTTTGGGCAAAGGGAGCAGGGATTTTCAAGTACTATTTCTCTCACTGCCCAGTGCAGCGTCTTGGCTCACTGAACTGGTGCTGAGTAGCAGGGTAGATTAATGGATTTCACCTCTCAAAGGCTTTCCAGGAAGAGGAAAACAGGCACTTCAATCGTTGTTACAAATTGCCATTTAAAATAGAGCTCTTTTATACAATGCATACATTTCAAGTAGGGCTGTCGATTAATTGCAGTTAACTCATGTGATTAACTCAAAAAAATTAATCGTTATTAATCACATTGTTAAACAATAGAATACTGATTGAAATTTATTAAATATTTTGGATGTTTTTCTACATTTTCATATTTATTGTATTCAGTGTTGTAATTGAAATCAAAGTGTATATTATTTTTATTACAAATAATTGCATTGCAAAAAAGATCAACAAAAGAAATAGTATTTTTCAATTCACCTCATACAAGTACTGCAATCTCTTTGTCATGCAAGTGCAACTTACAAATGTAGATTTTTGTTGTTGTTACATAACTGCACTCAAAAACAAAACAATGTAAAACTTCAGAGCCTACAAGTCCACTCAGTCCTACTTCTTGTTCAGCCAATCGCTAAGACAAACAAGTTTGTTTACATTTTCAGGAGATAATGCTGCCATCTTCTAATTTACAATGTCACCAGAAAGTGAGAACAGACTTTCGCATGGCAATTTTGTAGCCAGCATTGCAAGGTATTTACATGCCAGATATGCTAAACATTCATATGCCCCTTCTTGCTTAGGCCACGATCCCAGAGGACATGCTTCCATGCTGATGACGAGTGTTAAAAAAAAGTGCGTTAATTAAATTTGAGACTGAATTCTTTGGGGGAGAACTGTATGTCCCCTGCTGTTTTACCCGCAGTCTGTCATATATTTCATATTATAGCAGTCTTGGATGATGACCCACCAGGTCTTCATTTTAAGAACACTTTCACTGCAGATTTGACAAAACGCAAAGAAGATACCAATGTGAGATTTCTAAAGATAGCTACAGCACTCGACCCAAGGTTTAAGATCTGAAGTGCCTTCCAAAATCTGAGAGGGATGAGGTGTGGCGCTTGCTTTCAGAAGTCTTAAAAGAGCAACACTCCGGAAACTACAAAACCTGAACCACTAAAAAAGAAAATCAACCTTTTGCTGGTTGCATCTGACTCAGATAATGAAAGTGAACATGCGTTGGTCTGGTCTGCTTTGGATTGTTATCGAGCAGAACCCATCATCAGCATGGATGCATGTCCTCTGGGATGGTGATTGAAGCATGAAGGGACATATGAATCTTTAGCACATCTGGCACGTAAATATCTTGCGAGGCCGGCTACAACAGTGCCAGGAAAGTGCCTGTTCTCACTTTCAGGTGACATTGTAAACAAGAAGCAGGCAGCATTATCTCCTGCAAATGTAAACAAACTTGTTCAGTCAATCTCAGACAAACAAGAAGTAGGACTGAGTGGACTTGCAGGCTCTAAAATTTTACATTGTTTTATTTTTGAATGTAGGTTTTTTTGTACACAATTCTACATTTGTAAGTTCAGCTTTCATGATAAAGAGGGTGCACTGCAGTACTTGTATTAAGGGAATTGAAAAATACTGTTTCTTTTGGTTTTTTTACAGTGCAAATATTGTAATAAAAATAACTATAAAGTGAACACTATACACTTTGCATTCTGTGTTGTAATTCAAATCAATATATTTGAAAATGAAGAAAACATCCACTTTTTTTAAATAAATGGTATTCTAATATTGTTTAACAGTGCGATTAATCGCGATAAATTTTTGTAATCGCACGATTAATCACGATTAATTTTTTTAAACGCTTGACAGCCCTAATTTCAAGTTGATTGACCTTTCCATGTAAATTCAACTTTTTTTGTGGGGGGGAGGTTGGAGGTGTGTTAAATAGAAGTTTTAACTCCTTAAACACTGGAAACAACAGTACTGAATGCACATTCTGGTTTTCTAACTCCAGATTATGAATAGTCATATAGTATAACCTGTGGATGTGTGCTACTCATATGAATGCCCAATAGTAAAATGGCATATTTCTTGTATTCCACCTCTCCCTATTTTTAGCACCACTTTCTGTAGAAGTGACCAGATTATAAACTAATCTCAAATTATTTTAAATTGGAATAGGCTGAAAAAAGTGTTGGGTTTTTTTGTTTTTTTGTTTTTTTAAATTTTGGAAATTTGAAAACATTCAACATGCACATCATCAGGTAGACATACATTTTCACTGTTTGTGCCAGTGTAGAATGAATTTCACAACATCAGCTCATTGTCCAGACTACATTGTCATTATTACTGTGGTTATCTAAAGTGAAGCTTTTGTTATAAATGGCCGTTATGTAGTGATATCCAAAAGGAAGGGATGAAAGGACTCTTAAGTAGACTCATAGATATTGAGGTCAGAAGGGACCATTCTGATCATCTAGTCTGACCTACTGCACAGTGCAGGCCACTGAATCTCATCCACCCACTCCTGCAATAAACCTCTCACCTATTTCTGAGCTATTGAAGTCTTCAAATCATGGTTTAAAGACTTCAAGGTGCAGAGAATACTCCAGCCAGTGACCTGTGCCCCATCCTGCAGAGGAAGGTGAAAACCCCCCAGGGCCTCTTCCAATCTGCCCTGGAGGAAAATTCCTTCCCAACCCAAAATATGGCGATCAGCTGAACCCTGAGCATGTGGGTAAGATTCACGAGCCAGATACCCAGGAAAGAATTCTCTGTAGTAACTCAGATCCCACCCCATCTAACATTCCATCACAGGCCATTGGGACTATTTATGATGAATAGTTAAAGATCAATTAATTGCCAAAATCATGTTATCCCATCACACGATCTCATACCAAAATTGAACTCTTATTCCAATGTTTGATGTCCTGGTGAGGCATGTGTTTGTTTGTTTTTTTTATGTTAGGTGGCCTCCTCTTAACCTAATTGACAATACTTTCCCTGACCTGTTAGTGTTTTTCCTTCTGATTTTTGTTGTAGTTTTGGTGGTAACCCTTCAGAGAGTTGGGTTTTAATCCTCTTAGTGAGAAGGGCACTGTATCCCACTAAAACGGCAGTTTTCAAACTTTACCAACTCAAGGACTCCCATTTTGATTTAAAATTTTTCGTGGACCCCCAAGTCTCCTGCTCAGCCCCAGGCCCCACCCCCAATCCACCCCTTCCCCCAAGGCCCCCCCTCCATTCCCTCCCCCACGCACGCCCTGTCCCCACTCCTCCCCCGCTCTCCCAGTGCCTCCTGCACGTCACTGAAGAGTTGTTCCCTGGCATGCAGGGGGCACTGGGAAGATGGGGGAGGAGTTGATGAGCAGGGCTGGTGGCTCCAGACATGATTCTGCCCCCTCTCCGAGCATGCCCCATGCCTATTCCTCCCCGTCCCTCCCAGCTCCTCCTGCATGCCACTGAACAGCAGTTACCCAGCATGCAGGAGACACTGGGAGGGACTGGGAGGAGTTGATCCGCGGGGCCAGTGGATCCACTGGAGTACCCTTGTGGATCCCCAGGAGTCCGCGGACCCCAGTTTGAGAAACGCTGCACTAAAACATATGAGTGCTCCTTTTGAATTGGTCAAAGTGGGCAGTTTGTGAAAACAGATGAACTTCCTGGCATTAAGGGTTTATATTTTTCTTGTAGATGCTTGCCTCTAAAAGTCTTATTTGAGTGTCGTCATGTTTTTATGGTGTTAGTCTAATACACCAGGAGTCAAGCATTCTTTTGGCTCAACTAATTATGTGACTTGCTATTGCCCTTGAATATTAAGGCAGAAAGTGGTGTTTATATGGTGAAAGTTTAAAAAAAATTGTTTAAAAACTAAAAGTGGCAGAAGGAAAATGGATAAGGAAGTGGCTCAAGATCGATGATTCCTGGTCTTAGTGGGATAAGTGTGGTATTAAGAGCACTTTCTGCTCAACCACATAACATTTTCATAGAAACCACTAATTTTATGATAGGAGGGATAGATTGGTCAATATGTCTGAAGCATGAGTGACGGATGCATAGGTTACAGATTATGATGGGCAGTGGAGTGGCACAGGCACAGTTAGGAAGTACTTTCATATCTTTGTTGAAAGAAATAGTGATTCCATAGGAGAACCATTATTTTCAACAAGTGTTTTTTTCCATACTCTGTGTATGTGTGTGTATTTATATATAAACCACTTTTGGTTTTCCAGTCCTCAGTGCTGCTGCTTGCAGTTTTATAAGAAGTGGAAATTGAGATGTCTGTTTTAAACCCTGCTGTTATTCCATATTTTAGTTTTTAAAAGGATACTATGCTTAATCTGCAGTTATACATATCTTATGAAGATACTGGCATTTAAATAGTTGTCTGTTTCTTCATTTGTTTATTGTTTCAGCTAGTTAGAATTCTTACCTGAATACTCAATCTAAGTGAATTGCACCCAACATTATAGGAGCTGTGGAAGTTCTCATGCCTCTCCATTCCCCTCACTGTGTGAATCTACTTTAAGGGGATCAGAGGTTATGGAGTGAGTGTGCAATGGGACTCCTCACCCCACTGTAGATGGTAAGGGTTACAGATGTGAAATACTGAGATCTCAGCTTCTGCATAGAAGTTGCTTGCGAAGTTCCTTATAATACATGGTTGACATGCTGGTTTCTTTTCAATAACAAGTTGAATCATTCCAGGTTTACTCCTGGTGCTAGTCCAGTCAGTCCATTTTTACCCCAGGCTAGGGTAAATCACAAACAACTCTGGAGTGTCCAGACTAGTGTGTACATTCATGTTAGCTAGCTCAAGTTAACTTACTATCAATTTCTTCAAGTTCAAAAATGTGTAGACATACCCTAGGACTGCAGAAGGGGAGAGGGAGGTCAAAAGTGCTGTGTAGCAGGGTGGATAAAAATCAATGATTTTTTAAAAAAAAAATCAGATTTTTTTAAAATTTACATTGGATTTTTTTGATAAAATGCTTTTTGAGGAAAAAACCATCTAAAGATAGAAACATTATAGCTCAAAGATATCTCAACATGGAATAGGGATTATAAATTCTATAGTATGAGACAATATATTCATGTAATGTTTAAGAAAAGTTTTGTAAATGAGTTCCAATAGTTCATGGATTAGGGACCCAATTTTATGGAGTTCCACAGGCTTCCACATGTATAGATTATTTAGGTTAATATTTCTATCTACCCAATGGGACTCGGTGCTCAGTCTAGAAGATACCATCAGACATGCTTAGTTTTTGCAGTTCTCAAACCATGGATTTGTCTCCCCAGAGGTAAAATGCTTGTTAACAGCAAAAATGTTTTAAATAAATAAATAATATATAGAGGTGAGAAATAACAGACCTCAACTCTATTGTCCCTCTGCAAATTTGTGCACACAGGGTCAATCCCTTACATCTCTCTAAAAGTGCAAAGTTTCAAAAAGTTCAATGAATAGAAGATTGTTGGGGGTGGAATAGATCTGGACAAGGAGAAGAAGTCTGGAGATAAATGTGAGAAGCGAGGAACATATGCTTGTTTTGTTAAAATATTATATGTTTGCTGTTGAAGAAAAAAATCCAGATTACTTAATGTTGTTTTAGTTAAATAAAACAATTTAAATGTCTGTCTGGTGGTGATCTCCTTCTAATTCAGCATGGCAAGAAAATTATCCAAATATTAATGATTAACCTGTTGAATTGGAGATAATTCACCTCCCAATGACTTCATAAATATCTGCTTCATTTACCTTTGAAATGAAATAACCAAACAATCATTCATTTTCTGATATAGCTGTAAAACTAATCTGAAAAGTTTTCAAAATAAATCTCTGTTTAAAAATGTATAGTGTGTACCTTCTAAAAATGAAATTTACATCTATCTCTGAATTGTGAAGAATATGTATTAAGGTTATAACAACCAACAAGAATGCACTTTTATGTATAAAACCATGATTAAATTGAGTCTTCCTGACTAGTGATTTAACTTATGATTTAAATCAAATTGATTTAAATCAAATCCACTCTGCTGTGCAGGGAGGCAGTCTTGGGAGCTGGTCCAGGATATTGCATCCAAAGATGCAGCTGCTCAAATGTGTCATCTTTTGTGGGGTGAATCCTGGATGTTTGGGTTGCAGGAGATCCCAAAGTAGAAATTGTTCTTTGCTGCAGAGAAGGGATCAACAAGTGAAGCCATGCTCCATGGTCTTAAGAAAGCCAGTCAGGAGCTGGTAGCATGTGGGCCAATGCCAGTGCTCCTGCTGAGGCTACAGGATAACACTGACTCCTAGAAATGTAGGGCTGGAAGGGACTTCTAGACGTAGCCAATCTCCGTGTGCTGAGGCAGGACCACAAATATACCTAGACCATCCCTGACTGGGGTTTGTCTAACCTGTTCTTGAAAAGACTGCCAGTGACACAGATTCTACAGCTTCCCTTAGTAACCTATTATGGTATTATTATCCTTACAGTTAGAAAGTTTTTCCTAGTGTCTAACCTAAATCTCCCTTGTGAGCTTGTTCTAGGCCAGGGGCAAGAGACTTAATCTAATCAAGAAATTTTGTTTCTTGTGAATGTCTTTGAATGCCCAGCCAGCTTCTCTCCCTCTGCCCCCATCTCTCATGCACTCTCCCCATCTTTTGGCAATTGAATGGGCACCAGTTGAATTGATCCCAGAAACATCCTTTACAGGAGCAACAACAAGTGGTTAATTACTGTTAGCAACAATGAATGTTTACTCCTGGGGAAATTCTGCACCAAAAAATTAAAGATTTTGCACAAAATTTAAAATTCTGCATATTTTATTTGTCAAAATAACGCAGTATAATCATACTGGTTTCAATAATTTTGGTAATTTATTTAAACTACAATACAATGGGTGGAGAATGGGAGTGGGAAGCATTGGAGAAAATCCCCAAACCCCCTTGCTTAATAGTAATGTAGATAGGTTTGACCCTTTATTTCTAGTTATTAGTCAACAAATATATGCAGCCATATGCTCAGTATTACATCATAGGCAACTGAAGAGCAAGTGAGGGCTGGCGAATCAAACTCACAATTTATATTGGCTACTGACGATCTCCAGAAAGGTCAGTAGCAAACAGTTCATGGACCACGTTTTCATAGGACATTTTTTTTTTCATTCCAAAAATTTAGTTTAGTTCTAATCACTAAAGCACCATAAGCATTTATAAGGCCATACTGTCCTTTACATCACTCTGGCAATGTAAAGGAGACTTAAAACTTTTACATCTATTTTATACGCCTGGGGGAATTCACAAAGGCAAGGGGAACAATTCACTAAGCAAGCAGGCTGCTACATTCTGCTCTGCCTGAGGGGACAGAGCCTGCCTCACACCTACCTCCTCAGAAACACCCCGATGCTCTGCCCCTCCAGGCTGAGTATGCCACAATAGCAAGCGAGAGGGACAGTGTCTGTCTGTCTGTCTCTCTCTCACACACACGCACGACTGCCCCCCCCCCCAGCAGTGATTTACATCTCTACTGGGTGCTCCAGGTACTCGAACCGACCTGCCTTCAATGCCTGGGAGGAGTGCGTGAACACTCATATGCCTTCGCTTTGTTTCCCCATCAGAATTCATTTTTCTGCATGGAAACAAAGAAATCTGTGGGGGACATGAATTTTGCAAATGTGCAGTGATGCAGAATACCCCCAGCAGTAAATGTTACATAACTTTTCAGAAAACATCTATAACTGAAAAAGCATTGAAGTCCAAATATAAAAATAATTCTTGCTTTGGATCAAACCCATAATTTCTAGTAGGTGCCTTGTGATGTGCAAATGGAGAACGTCAATAGGTTGAAACAAAATCCTTTGACAGATATTCAGGCATGTCTACAGCCGTGGTATGTTTTTAATCTAGAGAAGGCCTAATAAAGAGTCTTGCATTGCTACTTGTTTGTTACCATACCATAGCAACAAAATAGATTACTTATTGTCTAACTTGCATCTCAGTCATATTTTTCTCATTTATTAGGCATATTCATACTTCGTTATATTCTGTCAATAAATTTTTCATAGCCAACTAGAGAATGTTAGTTCATGCCTTGAAACTTTTTTAATTAAAACAAATATTTGCAGCTGTTAGTTCAGTTTTGCAAGCTGGTACTGAGGTGGAGGGAACAAAGAGAGCCAAACATGAGTAATCATAACATGAATTTGTCAAAATTCACCATTTCACAGCACACAACAGAGGTCTGAGTGAATTCAATTTATGAATAGAACCAGTGATATCTCCATAAACTTAAGCAAAGTTACAGTCAAATTTGTACAGTATTTGGCTTCTATAGACAACTGAGGCCCACCCAGATTTTCTAATATTCAGTAATTCCCTTTTAATTTTTGGTTTCAGAGTAACAGCCGTGTTAGTCTGTATTCGCAAAAAGAAAAGGAGTACTTGTGGCACCTTAGAGACTAACCAATTTATTTGAGCATGAGCTTTCGTGAGCTACAGCTCACTTCATCAGATGCATACCGTGGAAACTGCAGCAGACTTTATATATACACAAAGAATATGAAACAATACCTCCTCCCACCCCACTGTCCTGCTGGTAATAGCTTATCTAAAGTGATCATCAGGTGGGCCATTTCCAGCACAAATCCAGGTTTTCTCACCCTCCACCCCCCCACACAAATTCACTCTCCTGCTGGTGATAGCCCATCCAAAGTGACAACTCTTTACATAATCAAGTCGGGCTATTTCCTGCACAAATCCAGGTTTTCTCACATCCCCCCCACCCCCATACACACACAAACTCACTCTCCTGCTGGTAATAGCTCATCTAAACTGACCACTCTCCAAGTTTAAATCCAAGTTAAACCAGAACATCTGGGGGGGGGGGGGGGGGAATGCCTGAGATGATGGGGCGCCCAGGATTTCCAGGTTTATGGATCTTGGGTAGTAGATAGAATATCCCAGGTCGGGGTTCCAGGGGTGTGTCTGTGCGGATTTGATCTTGTGCTTTTTCAGGAAGTTTCTTGAGCAAATGCTGTAGTTGAGCTCTCAAAAATGGATACTCTCATAAAAAACCAACCTTCCACACAAACTTCCTCGTGGCTGGATTTTACTAAAACTAGACAAGCCATTTACAATGCACACTTTGCTTCTCTACAAAAGAAAAAGGACACTAAACTTTCTAAACTACTACATGCTACAAGGGGCCACAGCAATGGTTCCCTCAACCCACCTAGCAATATTGTTAACCTATCCAACTATACTCTCAGCCCAGCAGAAGCAGCTGTTCTATCTCGGGGCCTCTCCTTCTGCCCCTCCACCCCCACGAACATGATACAGTTCTGTGGTGACCTAGAATCCTATTTTCGACGTCTCCGACTCAAGGAATATTTCCAAAATACCTCTGAACAACATACTAATCCACAGAGGTCTCCCTACCAACACTACAGAAAGAGGGATTCTAGATGGACTCCTCCTGAAGGTCGAAACAGCAGACTGGACTTCTACATAGAGTGCTTCCGCCGACGTGCACGGGCTGAAATTGTGGAAAAGCAGCATCACTTGCCCCATAACCTCAGCCATGCGGAACGCAATGCCATCCACAGCCTCAGAAACAACTCTGACATCATAATCAAAAAGGCTGACAAAGGAGGTGCTGTTGTCATCATGAATAGGTCGGAATATGAACAAGAGGCTGCTCGGCAGCTCTCCAACACGAGTTTCTACAAGCCATTACCCTATGATCCCACTGAGAGTTACCAAAAGCAACTACAGCATTTGCTCAAGAAACTTCCTGAAAAAGCACAAGATCAAATCCGCACAGACACACCCCTGGAACCCCGACCTGGGATATTCTATCTACTACCCAAGATCCATAAACCTGGAAATCCTGGGCGCCCCATCATCTCAGGCATTGGCACCCTGACAGCAGGATTGTCTGGCTATGTAGACTCCCTCCTCAGGCCCTACGCTACCAGCACTCCCAGCTACCTTCGAGACACCACTGACTTCCTGAGGAAACTTCAATCCATCGGTGATCTTCCTGATAACACCATCCTGGCTACTATGGATGTAGAAGCCCTCTACACCAACATTCCACACAAAGATGGACTACAAGCCGTCAAGAACACTATCCCCGATAATGTCACGGCTAACCTGGTGGCTGAACTTTGTGACTTTGTCCTTACCCATAACTATTTCACATTTGGGGACAATGTATACCTTCAGATCAGCGGCACTGCTATGGGTACCCGCATGGCCCCACAGTATGCCAACATTTTTATGACTGATTTAGAACAACGCTTCCTCAGCTCTCGTCCCCTAAAGCCCCTACTCTACTTGCGCTATATTGATGACATCTTCATCATCTGGACCCATGGAAAAGAAGCCCTTGAGGAATTCCACCATGATTTCAACAATTTCCATCCCACCACCAACCTCAGCCTGGTCCAGTCCACACAAGAGATCCACTTCCTGGACACTACAGTGCTAATAAACAATGGCCACATAAACACCACCCTATACCGGAAACCTACTGACCGCTATTCCTACCTGCATGCCTCCAGCTTTCACCCTGACCACACCACACGATCCATCGTCTACAGCCAAGCTCTGCGATACAACCGCATTTGCTCCAACCCCTCAGACAGAGACAAACACCTACAAGATCTCTGTCAAGCTTTCTTACAACTACAATACCCACCTGCAGAAGTAAAGAAACAGATTGATAGAGCCAGAAGAGTTCCCAGAAGTTACCTACTACAGAACAGGCCTAACAAAGAAAATAACAGAACGCCACTAGCGGTCACCTTCAGCCCCCAACTAAAACCCCTCCAACGCATTATTAAGGATCTACAACCTATCCTAAAGGATGACCCTACACTCTCACAAGTCTTGGGAGACAGGCCAGTCCTTGCCTACAGACAGCCCCGCAACCTGAAGCAAATACTCACCAACAACCACATACCACACAACAGAACTACTAACCCAGGAACTTATCCTTGCAACAAAGCCCGTTGCCAATTGTGCCCACATATCTATTCAGGGGACACCATCACAGGGCCTAATAACATCAGCCACACTATCAGAGGCTCGTTCACCTGCACATCTACCAATGTGATATATGCCATCATGTGCCAGCAATGCCCCTCTGCCATGTACATTGGTCAAACTGGACAGTCTCTACGTAAAAGAATAAATGGACACAAATCAGATGTCAAGAATTATAACATTCATAAACCAGTCGGAGAACACTTCAATCTCTCTGGTCACGCAAT
This sequence comes from Caretta caretta, assembly GCF_965140235.1. NCBI lineage: Eukaryota > Metazoa > Chordata > Testudines > Cheloniidae > Caretta > Caretta caretta. The sequence goes on along the minus strand of NC_134213.1, from coordinate 88,406,887 downwards.
CACAGACATGAAGGTCGCTATCTTAAAACAAAAAAACTTCAAATCCAGACTCCAGCGAGAAACTGCTGAATTGGAATTCATTTGCAAATTGGATACTATTAATTTAGGCTTAAATAGAGACTGGGAGTGGCTAAGTCATTATGCAAGGTAGCCTGTTTCCTCTTGTTTTTTCCTACTCCCCCCCCCCCCCCAGATGTTCTGGTTTAACTTGGATTTAAACTTGGAGAGTGGTCAGTTTAGATGAGCTATTACCAGCAGGAGAGTGAGTTTGTGTGTGTATGGGGGTAGGGGGGATGTCAGAAAACCTGGATTTGTGCAGGAAATAGCCCGACTTGATTATGTAAAGAGTTGTCACTTTGGATGGGCTATCACCAGCAGGAGAGTGAATTTGTGTGGGGGGGTGGAGGGTGAGAAAACCTGGATTTGTGCTGGAAATGGCCCACCTGATGATCACTTTAGATAAGCTATTACCAGCAGGACAGTGGGGTGGGAGGAGGTATTGTTTCATATTCTTTGTGTATATATAAAGTCTGCTGCAGTTTCCACGGTATGCATCTGATGAAGTGAGCTGTAGCTCACGAAAGCTCATGCTCAAATAAATTGGTCAGTCTCTAAGGTGCCACAAGTACTCCTTTTCTTTTAATTTTTAACATTTGAATCTATATTTTAAGTATACACTTTGCCCTGAGAGAGTGTGTTGGGGGCATTAACTGATATTTTTAAATAGAGGACAAAGAAATAATAGAACTGATGTTTAGGCTTTATGCTGTTTTTCATCTTGCATACTGTCAGCTGTTGGATTATTTTGCCTATATGCCAATACATTAATGAATACAATTTGAGGACTTCAATAGCACAGATATAGGTGTGAGGTCTTTTTTAGGAGTGGTGGGTGAAATTCTGTGGCCTGCATTGTGCAGGAGGTCAGACTAGATGATCATAATGGTCCCTTCTGGCCTAATATCTATGAATCTATGAATCTATGAATAGCTAAATTAGAATTGTAGGACTGGAAGGGACCACGAAAGGTCATCCAGTGCAGTCCCCCACAATCCTGCAGGAATAAGTATTATCTAGACCATCCCTAACAGGTGTTTGTCTAACCTGCTCTTAAAAATCTCCAGTGACAGAGATTCCACAACCTCCTTAGGCAGTTTATTCCAATGCTTAACCACCGTGACGGTTAGTACGCTTTAATATCCAACCTAAATCACCCTTGCTGCAATTTAAGCCCATTGCTGCTTGTTCTATCCTCAGCAGTTAAAGAGAACAAATTTTCTCCCTCCTCTTTGAAACAACCTATTATGTACTTGAAAACTATTATCATGTCCTCTCTGTCTTCTCCAGAGAAAACAAACCCAGTTTTTTTCAATCTTCGCTCATGTTTTCTTGACCTTGAATAATTTTTGTTGCTTTTCTCTGGACTTTCTCCAATTTATCCACATCTTTCCTGAAATGTGGCGCCTAGAACTGGACACAATATTCCAATTGAGGCCTAATCAGCATGAAGTAGAGGGGAAGAATTACTTCTTATCTTGCTTACAACACTCCTGCTAATGCATCCCAGAATGGTGCTTGCTTGCTTTTTTTTTTTTTTTTTTTTGCGTGCAACTGTGTTACACTCTTGACTCATCTTTAGCTTGTGATCCACTGTGACCCTTCCCACCCGCCCATATCCCTTTCTGCAGTACTCCCTCCTAGGTAGTCATTTTCCATTTTGTATGTGTGCAGCTTATTGTTCCTTCCTAAGTGAAGTACTTTGCATTTGTCCTTATAGAATTTTATCCTTTTTTCTTCAGACCATTTCTCCAGTTTGTGTAGATCATTTTGAATTTTAATCCTATCCTCCAAAGTACTTGCAACCCGTCTCAGCTTGGTATCATCTGCAGACGTTATAAGTGTACTCTCTATAAAATGTATAATGATATAAGGAGGGAGGACTTGGGCATAATTTTTCTATTTAAAAATACAAAAAACCTTCCTATATTTCAATAATGTTCTGTTAGTTTACGTGCGATACCTTGCCAAACAGCTACAACTGCCTTACTCCTTATGACTTGAATGAACGTGGCACACCAAAAATCTGTTGTGAAGCTTGAAAGCTGAGAGTGCAGTGATGAAACTTGAGAGAAATGGCCAAATCCTCGGATGATGTAAATCAGTGTAGTGCTATCAAAATCAGTGGAGCTACCCTGACTTACACTGGCTGACGATCTGCCATAAAACTAGAATGTTTTTCTTTGACTTTCGTATGGAAAAATTCTGCCTCCTATGGCTCGATCTTTTCTTTATCCACATTTTTGTAAAGTTCAGAATTCCTTTTTACTGTGATAATGGTAAAATTATCCCCTGGTATTACCAGGGGCTAAAATGTATTGAGTAAACTAACTAAAAGGTCTATTATTTTCTTTGTATAAAATACTCATGTAATTCTCATTACTGTCAGTAGTAGTACAGAAGGTAAATGGAGATGATAGTAGACCCAGAAAAAAACTAATATTTTATATCAAAATAAAGTTATTTTATATTATTGGGATCATGGAATAATGACAAACCAAGCACCTTGGCAACAGTAATAAAAATATTGTGTTTTCCCAAATGTTTAGCTTTAATATCATAGAATCATAGAAGATTAGGGTTGGAAGAGACCTCAGGAGGTCATCTAGTGCAACCCCCTGCTCAAAGCAGACCAACACCAATTAAATCATACCAACCAGGTCTTTGTCAAGCCAGGCCTTTAAAATCTCTAAGGATGGAGATTCCACCACCTCCCTAGGTAACCCATTCCAGTACTTCACCACCCTCCTAGTGAAATAGTTTTTCCTAATATCCAACCTAGACCTCCCCCACTGCATCTTGAGACCATTGCTCCTTGTTCTGTCATCTGCCGCCACTGAGAAGAGCCTAGCTCCATCCTCTTTGGAGCCTACCTTCCAGGTAGTTGAAGGCTGCTATCAAATTCCCCCTCACTCTTCCCTTCTGCAGACTAAATAAGCCCAGTTCCCTCAGCCTCTCCTCATAAGTCATGTGCCCCAGCCCCCTAATCGTTTTCGTTGCCCTCCGCTGGACTCTCCAATTTGTCCATATCCTTTCTGTAGTGTGGGGCCCAAAACTGGATTCAGTACTCCAGATGTGGCCTCACCAGTGCTGAATAGAGCAGAATAATCACTTCCCTCGATCTGCTGGCAGTCCTCCTATTAATACAGCCCAATATGCTGTTAGCCTTTTTGGAAACAAGGGCACATTGTTGAATCGTATCTAGCTTCTCATGCACTGTAATCCCCAGGTCCTTTTCTGCAGAACTGCCACTTAGCCAGTCAGTCTCCAGTCTGTAGCAGTGCATGGGATTCTTCTGTCCTAAGTGCAGGACTCTGCACTTGTTGAACCTCATCAGATTTCTTTTGGCCCAATCCTCCAATTTGTTTAGGTCACTCTGGACAATATCCCTACCCTTAAATGTATCTACCTCTCCCGCCAGCTTAGTGTCATCCACAAACTTGCTGAGAGTAAAATCCATCCCATCAATGAAGATGTTGAACAAAACCAGCCCCAGGACCGACCCTGGGGGCACTTCTCTTGATACAGGCTCCCAAGTAGACATCGAGCTGTTGATCGCTTCCCATTGAGCCCGATGATCTAGCCAGCTTTATAACCACCCTATAGTCTGTTCATCCAATCCATACTTTTTTAACTTGCTGGCAAGAATACTGTGGGAGACGATATCAAAAGCTTTGCTAAAATCAAGCTATATCATGTCCACCATTTTCCCCATATCAACAGAGCCAGTTATCTCATCAAAGAAGGCAATCAGGTTGGTCAGGCATGATTTGCCCTCGGTGAATCTATGTTGACTGTTCCTGATCACCCTCCTCTCCTCCAAGTGCTTCAGAATGGATTCCTTGAGGACCTGCTCCATGATTTTTCCTTGGATTCTCTTTCTTCCCTTTTTTAAAGATGGGCACTATATTTGCCTTTTTCCAGTCGTCTGGGACCTCCCCCGATTGCCACGAGTTTTCAAAGATAATGGCCAGTGGCTCTGAAATCTCATCAGCCAACTCCCTCAGCAGGCTCGGATGCATTAGATCCAGACCCATGGACTTGTGTATGTCCAGCTTTTCTAAATAGTCCTTAACCTGTTCTTTCACCACTGAGGGCTGCTCACCTTCTCCCCATACTGTTCTGCCCAGTGCAACAGTCTGGGAGCTGACCTTGTCTGTGAAGACCAAGGCAAAAAGAGCATTGAGTACTTCAGCTTTTTCCACATCATCTGTCACTAGGTTGTTTCCCCCATTCAGTAAGGGTCCCACACTTTCCCCGACCATCTTCTAATTGCTAACATACCTGTAGAACCCCTTCTTGTTACCCTTCACATCCCTTGCTAGCTGCAACTGCAGTTGTGTTTTCGCCTTCCTGATTACACCCCTGCATGCTCAAGCAATATTTTTATACTCCTCCCTAGTCATTTGTCCAAGTTTCCACCTCTTGTAAGCTTTTTGTGTTTAAGCTCACAGAAGATTTCTCAGTTAAGCCAAGCTGGTCGCCTGCCATATTTGCTATTCTTTCTGCACATCAGGATGTTCCTGCACCCTCAATAAGGCTTCTTTAAAATACAGCCAGCTCTCCTGGACTCCTTTCCCCCTCATATTAGCCTCCCAGGGGATCCTGCCCATCAGTTCCCTGAACTTCTCAATGTAGCCTTCATTTCTGATAGTACAGGAGTAGGATTATTTTGTCAATTCATCTTTGTAATGAGTGTAATATATTCTAAAAGGATTTTTTAAAAAGATATCACTTAACTTTTAGACATGTTGCACCATTTGAAATGTTGGGCATATCACATATGGAGGATATAATCTTTGAGTGCAAATGCTATTACGATATACTCGTCTTTGTGTACTTTCAAAGCTTGTGCTTGTATTTGGTATTATATTTTCCTTTTAAGTGCTTGCTTAGTTACTAGTTAAACAGACCAACTGTTATCTTTTAGCGTAATGGAAACTAGTGACGACTGTGCAGGCACATGCTGCATGCTTATCCTAAAGAGCAAATTAGCAGTTCTGCAGCTGTTACAGACTACAGATCAATTTCAGAAAAGCGGGCTAAGGAATATATAATAGTTGTGTAGCCTGAACAAAGGCATGGATCACTGCAATGAGATCTGTGTCCATGAGAATTGGTTATACAAAGCCAGGAAGGAGTTTCTCCTCATGGTCTAAATTTATACTTTATGCTTTTTCATGACTCATCACTTACCACATTTTAGTTGCTATAGCAAGGTACCCAGGGCCAGACTGTGTGAAAATGGCACATAACCAGTAGGAAAAGACTGTGTGTAGTTCCTTGAGAGGGCACCACAAGGCATTCTGCCCTAGTGCTCCCCTTCAAGGGGTGTAACATATCCTGAATGGCCAGCCAGTGCTGCAGGCTGGAGTTGTGTGGAGGCACAGGCCCCATCTGGGGCATCAGTTGCCCGTACATGAAGCTGGAAGGGATCAGTTCATACTTGGGCTCAGGGATTGGAATGCTGCCTGGCCTTTACCATGGGCATGCAAGGTAAGAAGCTTTTTCCACAAGTGCACTGTGGGAGGGAGGTGAGTAAGAGGCAGGAAGAATCTGGCTCAAATGTTTATTGATGAAGTTTGAAAAGGCTCCTGTCATGGCAGAGTTGCAGTATTTTTGCAAGTTCCTGTAGAAAGCCTATAATAATAACATATGACAGCATTACCATGGCAAGTGGGAAGTGATGGTGTCTATAAAAGTTACTGCCTCCTCTGTTTGTACTGAGTTCAGTACACATAGGTGCGTGCCATTCTATCAATAGCATTTTAAGATGGATACAGTTTAAATGTGTTGCAAACATGTCAAGTTAAATTCTAGGAGCAAAATTAGCTTTCTACAAACACAATGGATTGTCTGTGACTTGTTTCAGAGTAACAGCCGTGTTAGTCTGTATTCGCAAAAATAAAAGGAGTACTTGTGGCACCTTAGAGACTAACCAATTTATTTGAGCCTGACTTTTCGTGAGCTACAGCTCACTTCATCGGATGCATACCGTGGAAACTGCAGCAGACTTTATATACACACAGAGAACATGAAACAATACCTCCTCCCACCCCACTGTCCTGCTGGTAATAGCTTATCTAAAGTGATCATCAAGTTGGGCCATTTCCAGCACAAATCCAGGTTTTCTCACCCTCCACCCCCCCACACAAATTCACTCTCCTGCTGGTGATAGCCCATCCAAAGTGACAACTCTCTACACAATGAGACTGTGACTTGAACACTTTTAACAGTTGGGCCTAATAAAAACAAAGGAGAAATAGAGATTGTTACCCAGCATGTCTTTTAGTGGTATGTGACAGCATGCAGTGGCACTACATAGGGTAAGAAGGAGTTAACTTCAACTCAGCTTCCTTCACCCCACGTTGTGGCAGAAATAGCTTGATATTAGAACTGAAAAGACCTCCTATTTTATTCAGTGATCAAATTGCTTATAGATCGAGGGCATAGTGGGGGTAGAGATCACACATTTCAGGGAAAATTCAAAAGTTGTGTCATTTGTATAAAGCTGTAGAGTATTAATTCCCCTTTTATAAAATTTGCCCGCTGTCGATAAATCTGCAGACAGGCAAGTTTATGTCAAATATATATTGAATGAATAAGATTGCTGGTGCACACTAGCGCTTGCCTAAGAAAGGATATAGGACCCAGTTCTCCCCTCAGATGTGTGTGCACAATCCCATGTTAGTCAGGGGGGGCCATATTTAAAGAAAAAGAAAAAGAAAGAAAAGCTGACATGTTTTGTAAAGCACTATGTATATCAGTGGCATTGAATACATTTATCTTTGAGTACCAAAAAGATGTAGTACGTTCAAGCGTTAGTGGTGGTGGTGATAATGATTTAATATTTGTGGTACTGCCTTGAGGCCAGCCAGGTTGGGCCCCATTGTGCTAGGTGCTGTACAGATTTATAGTAAATTACAGATTCAGTGATTATTATTATTATTAAATTCTAGAGCAGAATTCAGCCTTTTGCTATTCCACATGAGTCTAGATCTTTGATGCTTTTACAATAAAATCAGAGTTTAGGTAATGTCAAGTTAGTCTCATTAACCTTCATTATGCACACTTGGGTGTCTGCCTCCTCAATTAAGAATACTTATTTTTGCTGCAGTTAACAAAAACCCTGATTCTGTAAGGCTTTGTGATCAGAACTCCTTTTCATTTCAATGGCATATCTGTTTGTTTACGGGATTAGACACCTTGTTTATAGGTATAAAAGAGTTTAAAAAATAACCCTTTCAAGATGGGTATTTCATTTTTCTTATCTAAGATAAATAAAGGGTAATCATCCAAATTAATTTTCATACTTGTTTAATCAAAGATAATTACTGTTTAATAATGTACAATAAAATACTATGAATCAACAACTGTTTTTGCTGATGGAATAGAGCCTCAGTTGTTTCTTATTACATCCAAATAACACCAAACTTTAAATATTCCTAAAGATATTTGTCAGGGATATGTCTGGGATACAATCTTCTATGTATCATATCTTTAAAAAGTACAATCTTTTTTTCTCCAACTGCTGGATCCTGGTGACTTACAGACCAGAACACCTCCTGCCTGGCTTCTTTCATTAGAACAAACTGTTTTCCCATTCCCTGGGATACCGCTTGGGTACCAGGGGATTACATCAGCAGTGTTTTCAGTGTCTAAGTAGGAAGAGAGCTCACCAGTTCAGGTGACTGGGTCTGCCTTTCCTCTTGGAGAGAAGGAAGAGTGGAGGTGGCAGATGGTGCCTCCTACCGTCTCTGTCCCTCTGAGGGAACAAGCATAGGAGGCAGATCTTCCTGTTGAAGAAAGAAGGCTGGTAGGAGACTCCCAGCTTGGACAATTGTTCTGCTCTCATCAGGTATGGGTGCTGCTCCACCTACTAGTGATAAATCTTGGAGCTCCATAAACTCCCCAACAAGGGCATAACCCCTGCTGCTCTCACATCAGCCAATGAAGAGGCAGGAAGTGGGTAAGCTGTATTGCCTCAGCCCTAGGAGAGAGGGAGGCTGAGGAATGCGCACTGTCTCTCTCAGAGTTTAAGTGCACTGTCACATGCTCTCCTGTGGCGGTTTAATGATGAGACAGAACCCAGCTTTTTGCAAGCAAGCAGGCTGGTCAGCTGAGATGGACATTCTGCCCCCCCGCCTTCCACCTTCTCCTTTTATTATATTTCTCCCCCCTAAGCATTACACACTGCTACCACAAAAAGATACACAAAGGAATGTATGACGTTGATTAATATACTTAGTTGCATCTATATCTACTACAATCCTGGTTCTCAGGCCTTGAGCCCCGGCTAAGAAAGCCTCCCACAATTGCTGTCCAAACAATCAAGTTCTCATGGTTCATGTCTAGCCCTTGTCCTTGGATAGAGCAATGTGTGCATTGCTTCTAGGAAACAGTCAGGGTGTGCCCCGCCTGCTTCCAGGTGGAATAGCTAAACATTAACCCTTCACTCTCCCCTTGAATTTAACACTTGCTCAATAACTAGGTTGCTGTGCTGATGTCAAGTCACAGATTATTGCAAGGTTATACACTACATATCGCTGACTTGTTCTGGTAGTACTAAGACTTGGTATTGAAGTTCTTGGCTCAGTACTTACATCTTGCTAGGCTGGTGTTAAGGTATAAGTCTGCTGTCACGAACTGGAGTTTTGCATCATACAGTGTTTAGTTAAAGCCCCAGCTGCTGGAGTCATGAGGTTATGTAAGAATTTCCACTTTCGTTTTCTGAGTAAATTCCTAGTCCTCATGGTTTCAGACAGGTTTGAAAAGGAGACCCCTAAATACTCACACTGGAAGTCAAATAAAAACAACACACAATCTATTACTTTGGGATTATGGTTTCACCAAGGGAAGGTCATGCCTGACTAATCTAATCGCCTTCTATGATGAGATTACTGGTTCTGTGGATGAAGGGAAAGCAGTGGATGTATTGTTTCTTGACTTTAGCAAAGCTTTTGACACGGTCTCCCACAGTATTCTTGTCAGCAAGTTAAGGAAGTATGGGCTGGATGAATGCACTACAAGGTGGGTAGAAAGCTGGCTAGATTGTCGGGCTCAACGGGTAGTTATCAATGGCTCCATGTCTAGTTGGCAGCCGGTATCAAGTGGAGTGCCCCAAGGGTCGGTCCTGGGGCCGGTTTTGTTCAATATCTTCATAAATGATCTGGAGGATGGTGTGGATTGCACTCTCAGCAAATTTGCGGATGATACTAAACTGGGAGGAGTGGTAGATACGCTGGAGGGGAGGGATAGGATACAGAAGGACCTAGACAAATTGGAGGATTGGGCCAAAAGAAATCTGATGAGGTTCAATAAGGATAAGTGCAGGGTCCTGCACTTAGGACGGAAGAACCCAATGCACAGCTACAGACTAGGGACCGAATGGCTAGGCAGCAGTTCTGCGGAAAAGGACCTAGGGGTGACAGTGGACGAGAAGCTGGATATGAGTCAGCAGTGTGCCCTTGTTGCCAAGAAGGCCAATGGCATTTTGGGATGTATAAGTAGGGGCATAGCGAGCAGATCGAGGGACGTGATCGTTCCCCTCTATTCGACATTGGTGAGGCCTCATCTGGAGTACTGTGTCCAGTTTTGGACCCCACACTTCAAGAAGGATGTGGATAAATTGGAGAGAGTCCAGCGAAGGGCAACAAAAATGATTAGGGGTCTGGAACACATGAGTTATGAGGAGAGGCTGAGGGAGCTGGGATTGTTTAGCCTGCAGAAGAGAAGAATGAGGGGGGATTTGATAGCTGCTTTCAACTACCTGAAAGGGGGTTCCAAAGAGGATGGCTCTAGACTGTTCTCAATGGTATCAGATGACAGAACGAGGAGTAATGGTCTCAAGCTGCAGTGGGGGAGGTTTAGATTGGATATTAGGAAAAACTTTTTCACTAAGAGGGTGGTGAAACACTGGAATTCGTTACCTAGGGAGGTGGTAGAATCTCCTTCCTTAGAGGTTTTTAAGGTCAGGCTTGACAAAGCCCTGGCTGGGATGATTTAACTGGGAATTGGTCCTGCTTCGAGCAGGGGGTTGGACTAGATGACCTTCTGGGGTCCCTTCCAACCCTTATATTCTATGATTCTATGATTCTATGATTCTATTTTTAATCTCGATGTTTCCCCCCCTTTATTTTATTTTTGGGATGGGGAGATCTCCTGATTTTTAAAAACTCCTGGTCAGCGACACTGCAAGCTTTGCTGAGGTTACGGGTCTGTGTGGGTTCTCTGGTTCACCACCACTCTCTTCCAGAGCTGATGTCTCTGTGGGTATGTCTACACTGCAGTGTAAACCCAGGTTTTGAAGTCAGGCTCCTCAAGCCTAAACTCCCTTCTGCCTACACACAAATCGTGCTAACCCAGGAATCAGACCCTAGGTCCCAGAAACCCACAGAGTGGAGGGTCCAAGCCTGAGTCAAGCCAGGACCCAGGATTTAAGCCCTACTGCTTTTCAGTGTAGATGCAGTCCCACTGGACTCATCTGGATCCCATGCTCTGGGAGTCCACCAAAAGTATCCCACAATCCCATGGGCTGACTTCCTTTGTCCTTTGGACAGTGTATGTTTGGTGGACAGTCAAGTATTCCCACATTCCACCATGAACAAAGGGCTAGAGTGGCCACATTTCGGAAGGATGCTAGTACCCTGAACTCAGGCCACATAATGCAGCATAGATGCTGGCCCACCAGGTTGGGACCCACGGGTCAACAGTTCCTGACTTGGGATTACAAATGAATGTAGATGTGCTCAAGCCATAGGCTAACAAATGGAGGGTCTGCTAACTCAAGTTCTACTAATTCTGGGCTTACAGTTGCACTGTAGACATACCCTGCTAACATTGCTGACTCAGCAGTTTTCTAGCTAGCTGGGCTGATGTCAAGGCACAAGCTTTTGTGTAGTTACTGGATCATTATCTTCCTCTGGTTCAGTTTTTGGAATTGATTAAAATGTAACCTAGGTAACCTGATTCTGCACATTCCTTGATCATATAAAACTTCTGTTGGTAACAGTGAGAGGGTTTGATGTGACAGGAAAGTAGTCTCAGGCTCAAAATTACCCAACTTGGATTTCAAGTGTGTGCTCCTTCTTTCAGTTGATTAAATATTGCGTGGTTATATGGTTGTATATTGAAGTGAAAAAGAATGCTAAAGGAAGATCTAGTTTTGTGCAACTTTTCTCATGGGTAGATTGCAGTTTCTTATTTTACTGTAATTATGACTTGTAAAATAAAAAAGTAGCCCGTCAGACTGAATGACAGTTTTATTCAGAACATTTGTATATGATGGTTTGGTTTAGTGACTGATATCTGCTGATGAGTGGTGTGCATCTAATTACAAGTAAATTTTGATTAATTTTTAATTAAATAAGTCATATGTAAACCTCAGCTCTCATTGGGGGATTGTCCAGAGGCAGTAGTTCTTGTAGTCTTGGAATCCATGGAAGGGGTGCTCACCCCTAGGTCTCCCCCACACATGTCCAGGGGGCTGGATTTGACCCTTAGTGATGTGAATGAAAGTTCTTTGCACATAGAGCAGAATATTGGAGTCAAAATCTAATAATTTTGTCTTAGTTGGCTTCCAGCACAAATATCCAGTAGTGTGATTTTTAAATGTGAGACTGACTTAATGTGTCTACTTGCATGTTTGAATTTTTGCTCTAAATTCTTCATCATCATGGCAAATCCTAAAGGGACGTAGCCTCCATGCAGATCAAGTGCCATCCGGATTGATTTCTAGCTAGGTCCTTAATGTTGTCTTTCTGTCTATTTGAGTTATGTCTATCACTGGCATCACTGAAGCTTTTGGCGACTGTGATTCACTGGCCACATAGCAGCATTCCTTGGTAAACACGCTTCCTAATTCATTGGTCTTCCATTCTAATTATATGTTTGTACCAAAAGAAGCCACTGAAACTGAATCAGTGCTGATAGATGTGATTGCTGGGTTTGTGCAGGAATATCCTCCTTTCTGATCTTGTCCTTCCGCTCAGTATGGAGCTGATGATGAATACAACAAGAATCAAAAACATCAATGCACTGCTCGTCAGCCTTCCTCAGTGCCCGTGTTTCACTGTCATACAGTAGAGTTGGTATAACGATGGTCAGCTTGGGGGTCAAAACATGGCAGCAGCTGCTGTTATACAAGTGTCCACATTCCCAGTAGTGTCAATGATACTGAGCATTATTTGACAATTGCCACCTGCTTGAAGTCCCATCTGGACAGGTTAAACCTGAGCTGTTTGTAATCTGAAGAGGGAGGTTGCTTGATGACAATGGCCAGGCATAGGGTTGGCTGTTCTACTGGTCAAAAAATAAGTAATTTGACCCATTAAATGTTGATCATATATTTTCAGGTAATGTCAAAAATGGTCAAATATTTAAAGCACTAATTTATTAGAATAATAAGACAAATTTCTGCTTGTCTAGTCATTTTAGTTTGTGAGTTCTTCAAGGCAAGGACTGCATCTTTAAACTCGTTTTAATGTGCTTTGTAAACCACCATGTATGCTGGTGTCCTGGTATACAAATACATACACACACACACACACACACATCTGTACTAGAAGATTGCACCCAATCAAAATGCTCAACTTTCAAATAAAAAAAAAAAGAGAAGTCCTTGTGGCACCTTAGAGACTAACAAATTTATTTGAGCATAAGCTTTCATGGGCTAGAACCTACTTCATCAGATGTATGAAGTAAATGATACAGTAGCAGGTATAAATACATGAAAGTATGTGGGTTGCTTTACCAAGTGTTAGGTCAGTCTAATGAGATAAATCAATTAACAGCAGGATACCAAGGGAGGAGAAATAACTTTTGAAATGGTAAGAGAGTGGCCCATTTCAGACAGTTGACAAGAAGGTATGAGTAACAGTAGGGAGAAATTAGTATTGGGGAAATTAAATTGAAGTTTTGTAATGACCCAACCACTCCCAGTCTTTATTCAGGCCTAGTTTGATGGTGTCTAGTTTGCAAATTAATTCCAGTTCTGCAGTTTCAGGATTTCAGTTCATTTTCGAAGTTTTGTTGTTGAAGAATTGCCACTTTGAGGTTTTAGAGTGACCAGAGAGATTGAAGTGTTATCTTACTGGTTTTTGAATGTTATGATTCCTGATGTCAGATTTGTGTCCATTTATTCTTATGCATAGAGACTGTCCGGTTTGGCCAATGTACATGGCAGAGGGGCATTTCTGGCACATGATGGCATATATCACATTGGTAGATGTGCAGATAATCCTGCTGTCAGGGTGTTTATTGATTTATCTTGTTAGACCAGGGGTATGCAAAACTTTTTGGCCTGAGGGCCACATTGAGTTGCGAAACTGTATGGAGGGCTGAGTAGGGAAGACTATGCCTCCCCAAACAGCCTGGCCCCACCCCCTATCCGCCCCCTTCCACGTCCTGCCTCCCTCAGAACTCCTGACCCATCCAACCCCCCCTGCTCCTTGTCCCCTGACTGCCCTCTCCTGGGACCCCAACCCCTAACCGCCCCCCCTGGACCCCACCCCCTATCCAACTTCCCCCGCTCCCTGTCCCCTGACTGCCACGACACACCCCTGCCCCCTGACAGGCTCCCCAGGACTCCAGTGTCTATCCAACCCGCCCTGTTCCAGTCCCCTGACCGCCCCCCCCAGAACCTCCGCCCCATCCAACTGCCCCCTGCTCCCTGTCCCCTGACTGCCCCACCCCCTATCCACCCTTCCACCCCTAACCGCCCCCCGGGACCCTACCCCCATCCAACCTCACCTGCTCCCTGTCCAGTGACTGCCCCGATGCCTATCCACACCCCCGCCCCTAACCACTCCCAGGGACCCCACCCCCATCCAACCCTCCCTGTCCCCTGACTGCCCTGACCCCTATCCACGCCGCCACCCTCCCAGGACTCCCACACCTATCCAACCACCCCCTGCTCCCTGTCCCCCGACTGTCCCCAGGACTCCTGCCCCTTATCCAACCCCCCCACTCCCCGCCCCCTTACCATGCCGCTCAGAGCGGCAGGAGCTCTCAGCCCCGTCACCTGGCCGGAGCCAGCAACGCTGCCTCGCTGCCCGACAGGAGCGGCAGGCCAGAGCACTGGCGACGCAGCACACTGAAGCTGCCTGGGAGGGAAGACAGCAGAGGAGGAGCCAGGGGCTAGTCTCCCTGGCCGGGAGCTCAGGGGCCGGGCAGGACTGTCTGGCCCATTGGCCATAGTTTCCCCCCCTCTGCGTTAGACTGACCTAACACTTGGTAAAGCAACCCACATTGTTTCATGTATTTATACCTGCTCCTGTATCTTGTACTTCATACATCTGGTGAAGTGGGTTCTAGCCCATGAAAGCTTATGCCCAAATAAATTTGTTAGTCTCCAAGGTGCCACAAGGACTCCTTTTTTTGTGTGCTGATACAGACTAACACGGCTACCACTGAAAACTTTCAATTAGTTCACCTTTTCCCCAGCATTAGCATGTAATAAAGTAAATGATCAAGACATTTAAATAGGATTGCTAACAGATTGCAGCATGATGCAATCAAAAAGGTAGGCTGCCACCTACATGAGGGTCTTCTTGCTAGAATATCTGACAATATTTGACAGCCTGAGGTTGGCAGCCAAACTTTGATAGGAAATGAAGCTTAAAAGGAATTCACACATGTATTGTTTGGAAAATGGTGATTGTGCTTTGCTAAAGTCATTGTCTTTAATTCCCACATATGGTCAGACCACAGCTCAACTCTGATTTAACCCTTTAAGTCCAGGTAGGTAGCAGTACAAAATTGAGCAGGTATACTGAGGCACTTACAATATTCATAAAAATAATATAGATAACTCCATTAGTCTCCACATAAATGGTTCCATAAAGGATCATTAACACTCCATGAGAGGGCTTGACAGCAGACACCATTTGACATATGTAACCAATGCATCACTGTTAATCTTCTAGTGACACGTTGTTTTTATCAATATGAGCATCCGTATGGTGAAAAAAAAATGTATTCCCTTTGGAAGTATACAGCTTTTGAAAATGAATTATTGGGGTGAAGCAGGTGAGCAGCTCAATTTCATTTCAGTAAGAGCCACAACCATACACTGATAACATTTCACTGTTGAGCTTCAAATGGAAAACGTGGAAGGTGGGAAGCATGTTAACTGTTGCTCTTCATTGGTTGGACATGTAACTGATTACGCAGGCTACTGAAGTATTGTCATTGAAACACCACTTGCAAAATGGAAGAATGCAAAACAATTACAGCAGAGTCACCAATTCCTAGTATTGGCCTCATTTAAGACTCTTTCCCAGTTCCTAGCACAACAGAAAAAAGGAGAGAAAAGGGGTAGCCAAAGTCCCCAACATAAGTGATAATGATCAGAGATGACTGGTGTGTGGCATCCTTTCTTCCCTTCCTCAATATTTAGGTAAGTTTGAGTTTGCTATGTACAACTTTTTCTATGCAATAGTTCTTTGAAGAGTGTTCAAGTTTCTTGACAAGATGCTCCCCACATCTCAGGCATTTGCTGAGGCAAAAAACAGGGAACTAATATGGAACATTAACACATTTGATAGTTGCAATACATATGTTCCAGTCATTTAGGGTACTTCAACATTAAAGGTGATTATTCTTTTCTGTATGCTCTCTCTGTAGAATGGAAAACATAATAATCCATAAGGATCTTTCCCAATTCCAGGGGAACACTAGCTGGCTGGGGCAGGGGTCTGTATTTGTATAAGGTAATTGTCCTATACATTTATTTTCATGAGCTTTTGAGAATGTAGAGCAGGGGAGGACAAACTATGGCTCTAGGCCGCATCTGGTCCTCCAGCCGTTTTAATCCAGCCCTTGAGCTCCTGCCAGGGAGCGGGGTCTGGGGCTTACCCCGCTCTGGTGCTCCAGGCCAAAACACTTCTGGACACCTGACTAGTGCTAATATGTCAACTTAAATAAACATTAACATAATTCCTAAATTGTGAAGTAGTGTATCTTGTTCCATTCTCAAACACAACTGAAGGCAAAGACTGGTCTGAAGTTACGGTGGAAGCTTGGAATGCATCCCGTGCTTAACAATCGTGTTTGACAATCACTTGGCAAATGTGTCAGATTCAAAATGGTGTAGAAGAGCTTGTGAAGTCCCATACAATTTACATTTGGTTTGTTGTTCAAGCCCATTACTGATGTTGTATGAGTATAACTGAAAGCAGAATTTGGTGCATTATCTGAAGTATGATATTAATAAAAATCTCTTTGGATAACTCCCATGGTTTACTCCATACATAAGTTTTAATTCTTATGATGGAATCTCTTTTACTAGTTCCAGCTGACTGGTCCCTTTGTCATCCTGAGTCACAAGATAATAAACTTTTGATAATATTTGCAGTCATTTCCTCCATTTACCATGTCTATTTTTTCTAACTGGGAACTCCTCACTGATGGCCTAAGCTCGGCTGTCATGTTTTCAGGGGTAAATAATTGTAGATGTAATTATTTGTGCCAACAATTTAGTTGATTTAGGTGCCTAGATCTATGATTAGACCCACAGTTAGGACTTAGCTCTCTGGATGTCCTAAATTGAGCCTGTCAATAACGGTAGGTTAAAAATTGTACCAACAGTGACTTCTGCCCATAATTTGTGGAGTAAAAATGGAAGCCAGCTTCTAAAAATCTGACTAAGATACAATGGGTGTAATATTAACTTTTCTGTTGATTTAACTAGTATTATTTTTTCCCTACCAATGTTCTCAATTTTAATGCAGAGAATAATTTTCAAACGAGTAGAATCTTTCAAAATGGAAAAACTGTAAGTGTGATCAGTGTACTACTTATCAGAAGAGATCTGTAAAAATGATGTTGTGATCAACATCTTCCAAAGTTGGGGATTTCCCCAGATAGACTTGTTTACAACACGGCACAACAGGAAGTGTCAGCAGTTCTGTTCCTTTCTGAATCACCGCCCGTTCTTGTTTGCAGATGCCTTTCTGCTGTATACCACCTGCTGTATGCATTCCCACCCTTCCTGCTTGTTCACAAGTTCCTGCTGAAGGTCAGAAGAGACAGAGCATCAATGATCTTGATAGCACCAGCGTGGCCATGTCAACACTGGCTCACCACGCTTCTAGATCTGTTGGTGGACATGCCTATAACCCTGCCCCTGGTCCCAGACTTGATCACTCAGGACCATGGCCACCTCCAGCATCCCAATCTGGAGTCTCTCCACCTCACAGCATGGAAACTCTGTGGCTAAACCCTTTGGAGCTCTCATGCTTAGACTCTCTTAGGGAAGTTCTCCTTGGCAGCAGGAAACCATCCACTAGAGCCACTTATTTGGCAAGTGGAAGAGATTCTTGATTTGGTCACTACAAAATGACACTCAGCCTTTGCAGACATCAGTTCCCTCCATCTACTTACTACACCTGAAACAGCAAGGCCTGTTGGTGTTGTCAGTAAAGATACACCTGGCCGCCATGTTGGCTTTCCATCCCAGTTCAGCCAGCCGGTCTGTTGGCTAACCTCATGGTTGGTTGCTTCTTCAAAGAACTAGGTAGACCAGGGGTGGGCAAATGTTTTGGCCCGAGGGCCACATCTGGGTGGGGAAATAGTATGCAGGGCCATGAATGTAGGGCTGGGGCAGCGGTTTGGGGTGAAGGAGGGGTGCGGGGTGCAGCAGGGGGCTCAGGACAGGAGGTTGCAGTGTGGGGTGCAGGAGGGGTTCGGGGTTCGGGCTCTGGCCTGGCGCCGCTTACCTGGAGCAGCTCTGGGGTGGCAACAGGGCTAAGGCAGGCTCCCTGCCTGCCCTGGCCCTGTGCCGCTCCCAGAAGCAGCCGGCACCACGTCCCTATGGCCCCTGGGGGAGGTAGGGGCAGAGGGCTCTGCGCACTGCCCTTGCCTGTGGGTACCTCCCCAAAAGCTCCCATTGGCTGCGGTTCCCCATTCCCGGCCAAGGGGAGCTGCAGGGGGCGGTGCCTGCAGATGAGGCGAGATACCTGCCTCCGTGCTGATGGCACCCTTCACAAGGGCACAGGTGTCCTCAGCGGCATTCCTGGCACAAGTCCCCATCCAAGACATCTGCAGGGCAGACACATGGGCGTCGATTCATACATTTACATCACACTATGCCATTACGCACAGGACAGACTAGATGCAGCATTTGGTAGAGCGGTGCTGCAGTTGGTGACCCACTGAACTCCGACCCCTCCTTCTAGGACAGACGTGGGTGAACTACATCCGTGGGCTACATCTGAGCTCCTGGCTGGGGAGGCTAGCCCCCAGTCCCTCCCCTGCTGTCTCCCCTCCACCGCAACCTCAGTGCGCTACACTGCCAGCACTCTGGCCTGCCGCTCCTGCCGGGCAGCACGGGTGGAGTGACTGGGTCCAGCTGGGCAGTGGGGCTGCGAGCGCTTGCCGCTCTGAGCATCAAGGTAAGGGGGTGGGGGGAGTTTGGATAAGGAGCAGGGGGTTCCAGGGGGCAGCCAGGGGACAGGGAGCAGGGGACATTGGATAGGTGTGGGAGTCCTGTGGGGGAGCTGTCAGGGGGTGGGAGTGTGGATAGAGGTTGGGGCAGTCAGGGAGCAGGGGGTTGTATAGGGGTTGTGGTCCCAGGGGGCAGTTAGGGGCGGGGGGGTGGATATGGATCAGGGCAGTCAGGGGATAGGGGGTTGGATAGGGTCCTGGGAGGGCGGGTTAGGGGCGGGGATCTTGGGAGGGGACAGGCAAGGGACAAGGAGCAGGGGGGGTTGGATGGGTTGGGGGTTCTGAGTGAGGGGCAGTCAGGGGGCAGGAAGTGGGAGGGGGCAGGGACCAGGCTGTTTAGGGAGGCACAGCCTTCCCTACCTGGCCCTCCATACAGTTTTTCAATGCCGGGCCAAAAAGTCTGCCCACCCCTGTTCTAGGAGATGTTTGGGAATCACCTATTTGAAATCGTCATGAGCAAGCAATCGAAGTAAAAATGGTTATTTCCCTTCTCGTAACTGTTTTTTGAGGTGTGTTGCTCATGTCCATATCAAGACTACCCGCTTGCCCCTCTGTTGGAATACTCCAGCAAGAAGGAACTGAAGAGGCTGCAGGTACCTATATACATACACCTCAATGAAAGTGCGACTCTAGGGGGCTCCACATCTGACCCGACAGGTACCTCTAGGGGAAAAACCTTCCGACGATTGTGCACTCGGTACACACATACCTACTTGGAATGGACATGAGCAACACGTCTCAAAGAGCAACAGTTATGAGAAGATAGGTAACCATTTTTTACATAACTTTGATCTCAGTTAGGAAGATATCAGTTATACATTCTGGTTGAAGAATAACTGAGGAGCTTACTTTGTGTGAGTCTGCTGGAACAAAACTGTGAACTAATAAGTGCTTAAATATACCCGTGAACATGGGTCTCTTTATTGGTTTTTTGATTTTCAAGTTCTTATGCTGCCACCGATTTCGCCACAGTATCTGAGTGCCTTGAAATTAAAGTATGAGCAGTGTGTATCTGGAAAGTGTTCCCTTAGCTGAAGGCACGTGGCAAATACTATACTGAATGGTAGATCTGGTGTTGGATCCCAGTGACCATGAGCATAGTAAGTAAAGTTTTTTCAAGACAGGCCCCTGACTGAAAAAATCAGCATTACACAATTCATCTAAATCAGCTGCTGCGCCTCCTAAGTAAACATATCAAAAAATCTTCCCAGTATTCGTCCTGCATTAAAGAAAAGTTACACTCAACTTATGCCCCTCTCTGCCTGTCTTCTGAAGCTGCCCTTCGGTTTTGAACATATGGACTAGTGTCATCTTTTGAGATTTTTTGGCTTTTAAAAATTCATTCTTTTCAACTGTAATTGTTCTGGAAGATAGAATAAATATGATGATAAGAGACTTGGCTTTATTGCTGGTTTTAAAAAGTTGCAAACCTTTCAAAAAGTTGTTTGTTTTTGAAGCTTTAGAAAATAATAGATTTCAAAATGTTTTGTGAATTTTTTTTAAAATAGGCCTTTTTCTGACCAGAAATATTCTTCATTTGAAAAATTTTGACCATTTCTATTTGATCTTTCTTTTGTTTTTAGTGTTCACAATAATTACGCTTTTAATGTATGGATTTGTTAGTTTCTACATTGTGACAAAGCTCTGTCCTTGCCTCCGTGGGTCTCACGTTTCCTGGCAGATTTCGCTAGCCTCAGAGGCTCACTGTGACCCTCCACGTAACCCTTCTTTCTCTAGAGACAAGGGTCACAGTGTACTGAGCCATTTTCATCATAAGCCAGCAAGGTAGGTGAGGAGAAGTTATCCTTCCTTGCACAGTCTCTGTTGTCTCCCAGTCTCAGTGATTAATCAAGGGGCAAAGGTGTCTGTGTGTGGGGCAGGGAGCCCGGGCCCACCCTCTACTCCGGGCTCCAGCCCAGGGACCCTAATAGTATCAGCTATGGTAGCTGACCTTTTAGAAACATGACATGTACAATTCCCTGGGCTACTTCCCCCACAGCAGCCCTCACTTCCTTAAGCTCCACTTCACCCTTACCTCAGGGCCTCCTTCCTTGTGCCTGATATGGTGTGTACTACTCAGCCTCTCCAACAGCACAACTTCCTTCCACAGCTCCTGACATGCACACCCACCTGACTGGCTGAGAGTCTTTTAACTAGTTTCAGCCAGCCCCTGATTGGCTTCAGATGTCCCAATCAACCTAGCATTCTCCCTGCCTTCTGGAAAGTTCTTAATTGGCCCCAGGTGTCTTAATTGACCTGGAGCAGCTGCCATTTCACTTATCCTGGTACCAGGGATTTGTTTAGCCTGGAGCTAATATATCTATCTCCCACTACTTTTCTATAGCCATCTGGCCTTGCCCCGTCACAACATACACAGGCTTTGGGAGCTCTAGTTAGAATTTGTGCTGCTGAAATACATTAGCTTTTGGTTTGGAGAAGAAATCAGATGATTTTAAGGGAATATTCAATTTTTCTTTACCCAATTTAGTGTACGCAGTAGGATTGTTTAGATTTTAATCTGAGGTTAAATGATATATGTAACAAAATATCGTCTGAAATTTATGGAACTGAAAAGGGCATGTTTTCAGTTATATTATTTTTTCTATTGATTGTCTAAGATTCTTACTTTTCTATAGTTCTTTCATTTCCCCCCAAAAAACTGAGTTTTAAACCAAAAACTGCTTCATCCACTTTGGGACTAGCTTTCCTTTTGTTTGTAGTCATTTGCTAGAAACATCTGGCTAGCAGTATCAGCTTGTGCTCCTTACTGAAAACCATTATATTGTTACATTATATGCCATTTTCTGTCTCCTGTTGAATCTTCTATTTTGAGTGTTGATTGTTCATTTTATTGCCTATAGCAAATTATGTTCTACATATTAAATAAGATTATAAACTTTATTTCCATATTGCTAAAATGAATTGAGACATATTACTTATTTTTAAATAAGAATAAAATTAACCTTTACAAAGAGTCATTCTTCTTTCTGAAAATGTTAACTGTAATATTTTTATGTATCAGTAGAGATGGAGCCTTCCATAGAATAGCTGACTAGTTGATCTGTATAGTGTGCAACTTAAAACAGCCTAACAAACAGGGAAATTTTTTAAGAAGCCAGGGATTTTACATATAGGTGAGTGGCTGCATCATAATAATCAGTACATTATGTGGAGGGAAACAATGAGTCGTGCAATTATTATTTATTTAATTATTTAATCATTAACATTATTTATTTATTTTTGAAAGAATATGACCTGAATATACATTTACAAGTCTAAGAATATCAATATATATGCTCCAATTATGATGTGATCCACTGATCCTCATCTGCTGTTAGCACTTACTGGAAGTGAAGTGTCTCATGGATTATGAAATGCTATAAGAATGTATTAAATTTAGTTTCTGGATTCCTATTGTTAATATACAAACACGGGGCCTGCTTTTACTTCCACTCACTTCAGTGGGAGCACTTGGATTGTGGCCTATGACATCCTACAAATAAAATCACCGGTATCAGGCGTCGGCCCTGATTCTTCTGTCACTTGCACTGGAGTCAGGCAGTTTATCCTGGAGTTAAACCTGCAGGAGAAGAATCAGGCCCAGTTTTTTTGGGTGGGGGGGTAGGAAAATGATTGTGTAAAGAACCACAGTTACGTTTCTGTGCTTAACCGCCTCCCAGGTATTGAATCTTCCCAACCGAATAAAAATATTTAATTGAAACACTGATACTGTTTTTTTGAAATATATTCCATGTTATGTTTTGCCAAGCCAGTTAATTTAATTAATTTTTCCATAAGCTTGGAACTTCCTAAAATAATAGAGGTCCAGATTCAGCATGCATTACAGAACTCAGTGGGACTACTCATGTGTTTAACGTTAGACACGTGGGTGCTGGAATGGGGGTACCAGGGGACCATGGCTCCATCAGTTTTTACTTGCCTTAAGGGTGAGCAGGGTCAGAGAGAAGTGAGCAGGGGGGAAGGAATGGTTTGGGGAAGGGCAGAGTGGGGGCAGGACCATCGTTCTGGCAACGGTGGCCCCCTCTCGTCTAGGGAACTTCCAGTACTCCTGGGTAGGCACATGCTGAATTGGGGGCGGGGGAGGGATTACTTCCCAGTACACTGGTGGATGCTGTTATGGACTGTATTTGAGCTTTTTTTTTTGAGGGTGGGGGGATTCTTTGTCTTATATGTTTATATGAACACACATGGTACTACTGGTACACATGCTTCAAATACTACTAACATTTTGTTACACTGTACCACAGTACTTACAATGGATACTGCTCCAAATCTGTCAATGCTCACTTTTTTTTTATTTCATGTTTCTCTCTTTTCCCTTATTACAATTTAATTAAAGTTGTAAACAAAAGACAACTACTTTACTGCAGCACACAAATTGGAGCTGGCATTCTAAACTTTACAGGTACACTGCTGAATTTCCTTGCCAGTACCTATTTTAGGGTAATTTATAGGAGAAGCAGTAGTGACACCTATAGTTAAGGGGGGTCTAATATTTTCCATTTTAACCTATTTTTAGTTGTGAACTTTCACTGAAATTATTCAGTGCTTCGTCTCTGCCTCAAATTGTTGTTTTAAGTTTGAGCAGATCTGTTGCAAGTGTGTCTGAGAACGGAACTGGTGAAAAATAGATCACTGTACTTGTGTTTAAACACATTTCCTACCATAGTTTTGAACCATTCTAGCACTTCAGAGGATCTGGGAGGAGGAGTGTTGTGTAAAGTTGAAATTTGTCAAGGATCTAGTTATAACATCAAAGTAGTACCTTTTGCTATCCCAGTGAAATTTTGTTCAGATTTGCGTGAGTTATATGCAGCAGGAAAATCACCATTTGTACATGCTCCATAGAATTAATTTTCTGAGTATTCCAACTGCACTCAGGATGCTCCCAGGCCCCACTGATGTGATCATGTAATTAAAAACTGTAGCATAATGTAGAGACGCAAGGGGGTAGAATTAAAGCTTTCTTTGGTATTTCTTAACTTTTAAGTGCTTGAATTTGCAACATTCTTTTTAACTAACTTTTTTTTTTTTTAAGGAAGCTAATAAAAGTATTATCAAACGCTGCCATTTTGTCATTCAGGCTGGGGCATAGAACACCTAAATATTGATAGCCGAGAGCAACAACACTGGCTTTTCAAAAGGCTTTCAAATAATGTTACTATATGTATAGACATTCTTTAAAAGCCTTTTGAAGAGTAATTTTTCCCTGGAGGTTCACTAGTGAGCAACAATGTACTGTACCAGAAAGGAGACAGCATCTGTAGAAGACTTTTAAATGTTGCTGTTTTTCTTATCCAGTTTATTCTTGAAATACTAGCAAAAACAAACAAACAAACAAAAAAACCCTAATCCTTATACTTATTTTATTTTATTTGCTTGAGGTGTATTTTATTTTCAGGGTGTGTATCTGACTTGAAGTGTGGGTGATTATAACTGGCTACATATGTATTGTTCTATTGTCAAATGTTAGTTTAAAGAATCCTGAAGAATAAATGAACAGCATCCTGGATTTAGTTACTGGTTTACTTTTGCCTGGCTGGTTCTGTATTTTTTAGCTCTTTGAGTATTCCAGTGGCTGACGTGTTGAATGTCTCTAGGGTTTCCTACAGCTGGGCAGTCCCTTCTCATCCCCATGCACCTCTCTCCCCTCCCTGAATGCGTTGTGGGTTAAATGCATCAATAATGTTCATATTAGGTATAGCATTCTCTGAGGACGTTGTATGTAATTCACTTGTATCTAAGGCAGGTATATTTTGAAGCCTAAACAGACAGTGGCCCTTCTTGTTTGTAGCAGGAATTACTTTATTGCCTTGAGACTAGAGCTGGTGGAAACTGGAATTTCTGCTCCACAGGTGATACTGACATTTCAGCATTTGTTTTCAACTGAGTCAGACCAAAACCAAAAAAAGTCTCAATTTCTCATTTCCTGTGAAACAAAATGTACATAAATAATGCATTTTGGGTCGGACAGAATGCTCCATTTTGAAAGGCTTCATTTTGATTTTGACTTTTTCTTTATTGTAATGTAATATCAAATAAATTTCTTAATGAAAAATTGTTTCAAAAGCAAAACATGAAAACATTGCCTTCTGAAACGGTTGTATGCAGTACAGTTGTAGCTGTGTTGGTCCCAGGATATTAGAGAGATATGGTGGGTGCCCAATAAAAGATATTACCTCACCCACCTTGTCTCTCTAAGATTGAAACAGAACATTTCAACCTTATCAAAATGCCTTGTTTATTTTTTTTTCTAAATGAAATTTAATTAAAATCAACTTGGAAAGTTAATTTCTATGAAATGGCATTTTCTTACAAAATGTTACATTGGAAAATTTAAAACCAGCTCTATTTGTAAAACTTAGAAGTCAGAATTCCTGGAATTCTCTGTCCACATGTGGAATTTGCATGGCCAGAAATTCAGGTAGTTGCATGTTACCAAACCAGAGAAGCTGCCAAAATGATAACTAAAGAGGGTTGAATTTTTTCTTTCAGAACTTTTTTCGAAGGAAGTAATTTTTAATGTTTTTTTATGAAACCATGTATTTTTGTGGAAAGTTTATTTTTTGAAATTTTCTTAATATTTTTCCAATGGGAGAAAACGAAAACAAGAAGAAAACCTTTTTCTCAAAACTGAAAACTTTTTTTACACCCCCTCTCTCTTCTCCCCCTCCCTTTCTCATAATATTTTAAGCCAGGCTTATGATTTTTTTGGATTCTGGAGGTTGGCAGTACTGTTCCTGCCACTATTCCAACTCCCTCTATACACATTCTGAGCACTTTAAATATTCCCTCTTGTCTTTTCTCAGTTGTCATGGCACAGGAGTTTGGAGTGGATAGGTGAGACAAGGGTAACACACTAGATCGTGGGCCTTACAGAAGGGTGAGAAAAGGATTGTTAATTGAACGATTTTGCACTGGACTTGAGATTTGGCCATCAGTGTTCCCATTTTTTTTCGAAAATATCTTCTTCCCAACCCTCCTTCCTGCCCTTCCCCCCAAGTTTGCTGGTTTAGATTGAGTAGCCTCAGTGAAACAATGGTGCATATAACCTAACAGACGGGAAGCTTCCCAGCATCACACATTTGTTATTAGGACTTCTTTCACAGTATTCTTTTCAGCACAAATTCTGACCTAGTTATACTCACATGGGGCCTGTTTAAACACAACTAATTAAAATTTACTTTTTTTTTTTTAAAGGAACGCACTACGTGAAAAAACCTTTGGTCAGAATGATCGCTACCTAGACGTCTGCAGCTACAGGAACTATTAGCAAGTAGATACTGCATTATTTTGATATTCATAAGTATTTATTTAAAAATTAACAATATTTTTACAATCAGATCTGTTTTAATTCTGAAATGGTGGTTGGCATTAGTATTATCATTTTAATATTTAAACAAAGAGGGGAGAAAACATTAAGGATTAATTTTAATAAAAGAATTGATAATATTATTTTAGTGCTATATAATATATGGATAGGTTTCAGAGTAACAGCCGTGTTAGTCTGTATTCGCAAAAAGAAAAGGAGTACTTGTGGCACCTTAGAGACTAACCAATTTATTTGAGCATGAGCTTTCGTGAGTGTCTCTTTCTGTCCTGCAGGATGTTAAGTTTCAACTTCTTTCAGGACACTCCTGCTCATTTTAATCTTAATTATACTCTTACTATTTATCTCAGTTAAATCCACTCAATTCATTGAAACTATTCCAGGTTTATATCTGTATAACTGAGCTTAAAATGTTTTTCTGTATCAATTGCTATTTCTCAGATCAGATCTGAGAAGACACATTTTGTGGAAAAGAATAAGAAATATCTTTAAGTACATAAATACGAACAGGATCACCTCTGAGATGCCCACTAACGCTCATTTTGCAATGATCAGCTTTTTACACTTGGCTTGTAAACATTAAATATATTTTGGAAGCTTACGTTTTAATGAATCTCCGTGCAGACAAAAAATACCAATATGCTAAAAGGGTTTGCTTTATTTTTATCATTACTTTATGACATTTTCAAGGAGTGAAATATGAGGGATTATTAGAGAACATATGGCATTTAGATGAGTGGGAATAAGTGAATTAGGAAACTACTGCATTGAACAATAAGCAAGAAAAAGTGACAGTTTGTCAGAAAAACCTTTTCGATTATCTTTATTGGATCCTGGTAATATGTTTAGACTTATTTTTCATGCTGTTATTTTTTTTCTTTCTGAAATGTGATCTGTGTGCTTTGATAATTATCTAGAAGTGGCAGCATCAGTTTGTCTGTTTTAACCCCATCTCAGAGTTTCTAATTTTCAAAAACTTGCAGAATTTGCAAGGATGAATTTGGTCAAATAGCTGTCGTTCAAATGCCCTGTAATCCAAACTCTGAAAAATGAGTGATCTAAGAAAATATGATAAAGTTTTGTACTCAAACATAAACACTAGATACGGTGGAAACTTTTTTGTCAGATGACAAAATATGCATACTGCATTTTTAGTATTAAAGTTGTTCAACACACCTTGTTTCACAAAGGGAATTCCTCTAGAACAGAGGTGGGCAAACTACGGCCCCCGAGCCACATCCGGCCCATGGAACCGTCCTGCCCAGCCCCTGAGCTCCCGGCCAGGGAGGCTATTTCCCGGGCCCACCCCCACTGCTCCCCCTCCCCTGCAGCCACGCCAGCAGCGCTCTCACCTGCCACTCCTGTCGGGCAGTGCGGCAGGGTGGCTGGCTCCGGCATGGTAATGGGGCAGGGAGCGGGGGGGTTGGATAAGGGGCCGGGGGTCCTGAGGGGCAGTCAGGAGACAGGGAGCAGGGGACGGTTGGATGGCGCGGAGGTTCTGCGGGGGGGGGGGGGGTCAGGGAACAGGGAGCAGGGGGAGTTGGATGGGGTGGTTAGGGGGCGGTTAGGGGCGGGGGTGTGGATGGGGGTCATGGCAGTCAAGGGACAAGGAGAGGGTGGGGGGGACAAGCAGAGGGTTGAATAAGGGGTTGGGTCCCAGGGGGCGGTTAGGGGCAGGGGGTCCTGGGAGGGCGCGGTCAGGGATCAAGGAGCAGTTGGGGGTTCTGAGGGGGGTGGGAAGTGGGAGGGGGTGGATAGGGAGCGGGGGCCAGGCTGTTTGGGGAGGCACAGCCTTCCCTACCTGGCCCACCATACAGTTGCGCAAGCCTGATGTGACCCTCGGGCCAAAAAGTTTGCCCACCCCTGTTCTAGTGGTAAACTTCTATATAGGCTTGAAAAATCAAATTAACTTTGGAAATATGTCTTGCAATATTTATACAGTAATTTTAATGACAGCTATATAAAGAAACTGGGCCAGATGCTCAACTGTTGTAAATGGGCCTAGCCTATTGCAAAATGAAGGTAATGAAGTTCTGCTGATTTACACTAGTTTGGGAAACCAGTTTCATGTCTAAGAAATGTAACTGAAGCTGTATAGGTTTCAGAGTAACAGCCGTGTTAGTCTGTATTCGCAAAAAGAAAAGGAGTACTTGTGGCACCTTAGAGACTAACCAATTTATTTGAGCATGAGCTTTCGTGAGCTACATCTGATGCATCCGATGAAGGGAGCTGTAGTTCATGAAAGCTCATGCTCAAATAAATTGGTTAGTCTCTAAGGTGCCACAAGTACTCCTTTTCTTGAAGCTGTATAATCTACTCTCAGTGAGGTACTTTCTCTTTTTTTAAATAAAACATTAAGTTCTCCTCCTGCCACACCTGGACTTTTTAGTTAGGCTCCATCAACAAGTCAGATGTCCTGTATTGCGGGAACTGCTGCCTCCATCATCACACTTCATAGTTAGTCCCTGCCCGGTGAACCTGACATCAGGGTAAAATTTTGGCCTCACTGAAGTCAATGGCATTGCGTAACTCCACTGAATTCCGAAGAGTGAGTGAACAGCCTCTTGGATATAGTTAACTCCACTTGTATCTCAGTATGCGTTAGGCAGTATCTGACCCTGTATTGCTCTTGGCAGAACTTTGACAGTTGCTTCTGCTGTTAATTGAGAATGGAATTGTATTTTTAGGCTTGCTTATCAACACTGAGACAGTATGGCCACACTTTACACTGCTTTGCACCTTATGGACCGGTTTCCTCATTGCATTACTTCAGGTTCAGATTGATGTAACTCCAATGGCTAGAACTAGTCTAAAACTGGAGTAATTCATTTGTGAATCAGGCCCAGAGTTGTCATTACATTTATGCAAAGTGGATGTAAAACACTAACATCCTGCTTATGTAAGGTTTATATCCCTTTTTCATTCATTTTGCACAAGTGTAAATGACAACACACAGAGTGTGAGGCAGTGGGTAATCAAGCCCACTTAGGGCCAGATCTAACAGAGCTTGGCCAATTTGCACCAGCTGCGCTGAGCTTGTCCAGAGTTTTTGTATAAACTATTCTGTTTAATATGCAGTACATGACAGTTCATTTTATGAAGCAATACAAATTCAACCTGCAACTATATAGATTAATTTTTGATGTAAATGTAGTTATTTTACCATTCATCTTTATTCTTTGTCTTCGATCAGATGAAATTATTTATAATTGGAGAAACAAAACAAGAAAGATGAAATATCATGGGCATCCTTCTCCCTCTGAAAGCGGAGGAGGAATCCAGGGAATCTGTGAAATAACTTAGGCCTTAACCTTGTGAGTTACAATGTCTGTGGGACTCAGGGTAGGAACAAGGATCTACCACTACACCGGGGGGGGGGGGGCAAACGTTTTGGCCCGAGGGTGACATCTGGGTGGGGAAGTTGTAAGCAGGACCATGAATGTAGGGCTAGCGCAGGTGGTTGGGGTGTGGGAGGGAGTGCAGGGTGTGTGGGGGGGGTGCAGTGTGCAGGAAGGGGCTCAGGGCAAGGGGCACAGGAGGAGTGTGGGATGTACGAGGGGGCTCAGGGCAGGGGATTGGGGTACAGGAGGGGGTGTGGCAAGCAGGAGGGGGCTCAGGGCTGGGGGTTGAGGTGCAGGGAGGGATGCAGAGTGCGGGAGGGGGCTCAGGGCAGGGGGTTGGGGTGTGGAGTGCAGGAGGGGTTTGGGTGTGGGCTCCCCCAGTGCTACCTCCCCTAAAGCTCCCATTGGCTGTGGTTCCCTGTTCCAGGCCAATGGGAGCTGCAGGGGGCAGTGCCTGCAGGCGAGGGCAGAGCGCAGAGCCCTCTTGCCCCCCTCCTTCCCCAGGGGCCGCAGGGATGTGGTGCTAGCCGCTTCCAGAAGCAGCCAGGGCAGGCAGGGAGCCTGCCTTAGCCCCACATTGCCACGGGGGTGGCAATCCTGCAGGACGGATCCAAAGCCCTGATGGGCTGGATCTGTCCCGAAGGCCATTGCCCACCCCTGCTCTACACTGTAACTTGTAGGATGGGAGGGTTTGTGTGTGTGTGTGGGGGGGACTTTTTATAAAACTACATCTAAAGCAATATTGATGACCATGTATTATGTGAAATATAAATTTGCTATTAGAGATGTGTAGGGCCTTACCAAATTCACAGTCCATTTTGGTCAATTTCACGGTTGTAGGATTTAAAAAATAATAAATTTCATTATTTCAACTATTTAAATCTGAAATTTCAGTGTTGTAACTGTAGGGGTTCTGACCTGAAAAGGAGTTGTGGGAAGGTTGCAAGGTTATTATGGGGGTGGGAGTGGTACTGTTACCCTTGCTTCTCCTCTGCTACTGGTGACTGCTCTGCCTTCAGAGCTGGACAGCTGGAGAGTAGCAGCTGCTGGCCGGGAGCCCAGCTCTGAAGATAAAGCCACCACCAGCAGTTGCACAGAAGTAAGGAAGGCATGGTATGGTATTGCCACCCTTATTTCTGCACTGCTGCCTGCAGAGCTGGGCCCTCAGTCAGCAGCCGCTACTCTCCAGCTGCCTAGTTCTGAAGTTCTATTGCCACCTTTACTTCTGCGCAGCTGCTGGCAGAGTGCTGCTTTCAGAGCTGGGCACCCAGCCAACAGCCACCACTCTCTGGCCACGCAGCTCTGAAGGCAGTGCAGAAGTAAGGGTGGCAATACCGCGACCCCCCTAAAATACCCTTGTGACCCCCTTGCAACTCCCTTTTGGGTCAGAATCCCCAATTTGAGAAATGTTGGTCTCCCCCATGAAATCTGTATAGTATAGGGTAAAATACTCATGAGCGATGCAGTTATACTGACTGAACTCCCAGTGTAGAGAGCACTGTATTGATGGGAGGGCTTCTCCCGTCGACATAGGTACTGCCTCTCAGGGAGGTGGAGTACCTACACTGACGGGAGAAGCTCTCCCATGCTGTAAATGTAGACAAGCGGTCAGTACAGTATAACCTCAGAGTTACAGACACCTCAGGAATGGAGGTTGTCCATAACTCTGAAATGTTCGTGACTCTGAGCATAACACAGCTCTGGTTCCAGCAGTTAACACTCCAGGCCAGGTTCCAGAGGCAGCTAGGTAGCTTCCTTGCAAGGTGGAAGGGAGGATGGTGGTGAAAATAGAGCATTCCTGCCTCCCCTCACCCCCAGGCAAGGGAACGACACCCCCCCCACACACACACACACCCAGGCCAGGGGAGAGGGCATGAAAACGGCACTCATGGCTTACAGGAAAGCAGCCAGACTCTAATGCTTCTCCTACTCCGGCTGCCTTGGGCTGGCAGCAGGGGCTCGCAGCTTTACCTGAAAATCTCAGCATCTTCAATTCCTAGGTGTAAGTGGGTGCACTGGGGTAGCCCAGATGTGCCTACCCTTAAGATGCAGTATAGGCACTGTAAAATATTTGCTCTTTTGTGTGTCTCTGCTGCTGCTGATTGGTTACTTTTCACATGGTGTCCAGTTGACTGGTCAGTCCGTAATTCTGGTGTTCGTATCTTTGAGGTTCTACTGTATTATGAGATCAACTGCTTTTCACCATAAAGGTGACCTGAAGGGAAATCAAACTTTGATTTAGGCCCTTGTTTATTCCTTGATAAAAGAAGGCCTGACTGTTTGTTTTCCACTTCCTACCAAAAAAAAAAAAATCTGCATATTTTAATATTGCATATTCACATCTGTAGTGTTTTTAGAAGACAAATATCACCACTTACATCAAGCAAGTAAAACACAACATGTGAGGATGTGCTTTTTATTTAGAATTTTTATTACACTCTGTTAAAACGATATATACATTTTAAAGTGTATGGTTACTTGCAAAATTAGAGCCGATCCAATTTCAGATTTTGAACAACCCCCTATATTTTGGTGTGGACTGGTGTATAGTATTAATTATACATTGATGAGCCAATGTATTATGCCAGTCTTGGATTCTGATGACATATTGTTAGTTTATCAGAGATAGAGTCAAACTTTTATAGTAACCTCAACCAAACTTATAAGTTTGCACTCAGTTGTACACACAAAATATTTTTATCTATTCAGAACCCCAGATTTGCACTTAAAATACTTGCACATGCCATATGAGAGGATGTGTGTAAACGCACAAGCTTGGGGGAGGGATTGCACTTCAGAATTGTGGGTATACATTTAAAGGCTACTTATGTGCATATAACAATGTGTAGGCCTATTTTGTGTAATTTTTTAAAAATTGCTGAAACTGTGCCATAGGAGGTTAGCTGTAGCACACTTCAAGGGATCTGCCAACAAGGTGAAAAAATTTCATACATTGATATGTTAAACTGATTGTTTCAAAACTGTCCCTTTAAAAAGGAAAGAAATAATTAAAGGAAGTTGAGGGAACAATTTGTTCCATAAGTCGGTAGGGATTTCTACTTTGTAGATCAGAATGGCATTTATAGTAGTTGAATTTAAATCCAGAAGACAGTTACTTTTTTTGATCCATTCCATCTTGTCTATATCATAAAAGATAAGTGTGTGACAATTAAATGTTTTTATTATAATTCTGTCTATTGTAGATGATCATGAATGTCACAATTTTAGTTCAATAAATCCCATGGTGATCTTGGTCTATGGGAATTTTCAAACTTAATACACTTCTTTATTTTTAGAGGGTATGTGTACATATATCCGTGCTTTGACACCCAACTAATCTGAACTAGAAATAAACAAAAAGTGCTAAATACAGAACAATAGGTCTGATTCACCACTGTTCACTGTAGTTTTTACACTCGTATAACCATCAGAATTAATGGCATGACATTAGTAACACTGGAGAAATATCATGATGAATCAGGCCCAATAGGAGTTTTACCTTCTGGCTAAGATGTGAACAGGGAGAAACATTCTTTAAAATTATAATAAACTGGGTTGAGATCTCAGATGAGATGCCATCTTCTGTTGCCTATTCGCCCACCTTTCCCACAAGCACCTTCACGCTTTCTGGCATGTAACTTTTACCCATGAAATGTCTTCTGCATTCTATTCTGTCATCTTTCACATCCTCCCTCAAGACCCATTTCTACTATGATGCTCACAGTAAATTGCTAATGGATAAAGACCAGGCATGTGACCAGTAAGGATTACTAATATCATTAATATCTTTTTTTAACCAAAACAAATTTTTCTTACTCAAAACTAGCTCATTGTACACCTAGATAACCATATTCAAGAGACAATGTGGATGAGGTAATATCTTTTATTGGACCAACTTTCACTGGCTAGAGATACAAGCTTTCAAGCTTCTCTCTCTCTCCCTAGCCAACGGACATTGGTTCAGTAAAAGATATTACATCACGCACCTTGTCGCGCTAATATCCTGGGACCGACACAGCTACAAGTACGCTACATATGTTTCTCTTACTAACAAGAACTTTTTATCCTTTCTGGTTACTTTTGCCCTTATTTTCAGTTTCCCACGCCCTCCATTTGTGTTTTGCCTACTTGATGCATCTTTTTTTAAATTATATTGCCTGCTGCAATGAGTTGACAATGCTTGGTTACTGTATTTTTGTTCAGAGCCTCTCACAGAGGGCCCCCAATTTCACTGAGGCCTCTGAGTGCTGACGCAGTACAAATAAGTCACCATAATTATACCAGGTTTTATGGGGCACTGTTGTTTTCACTGATTTTTTTGAACAGTAGGATGGAAAGTTAAGGGAAGAAAATAACTTGTCTTCACTCATCTGAAACTGATATCTCAGCTGCCAACGCTTCTGTTGATTCACTTACATTCTCTTGTTCCTTCAAAAAAATTTTAGACAGCTCCCACTGAGAGGATGACTGTACATGTAGGCTAAGTATGAAATCCTTTACTTCACTATAAATTAAAAAGAAATCAGCCAATGCCCCTAAGAAGAAACATTTTCCTTCTAAAATGCAGGGTAACAGTTTTTAAAATATTGGAAGAATCAGAAGCTTTCATTTACACCAGTGTAAATCTGGAGAAGCTCCATTAATTTAAGTGGAATTGGTCTACTTGTCTGTAGATTGTGTCTGTGTGTTCAGACAGGGATACAGGATTCAAATTTAAAAGGAATAATGGTACTCTTTTTTTTTTTTTTTTTTTACTCCCTGAGCAATGTTGAGCATAGGAAATAGCATGGAGTAGTTAGAAAGACAATGAATAGACTAAAAAAAGTGAGTCTGCCATAGGTACTCGGAATATAAGAAGTGCAACTGTACAGCTTTGTAATATTAAAACAGCTGTCATTTTTTCTGATATGGCAAATGCACTAACTTTTTCATTAATATGTTGTTGTAATTGTATTGTCCCCTATAACACAAGTAATGAATGAAGTATGTATGTACATCCTTAGAACATGACTAGCACTGGCCATGTTAACTCTTGCAAGTTGGCATTTGAACCAATCACCAACTTAGAGATACTTATGTTTTCCTTTTAATTAGTCATATGCAAAGTGTACAAAGTGCAGAATTTTCAAGAAAGAGAAATATCAGAGGAGGTATTTTTCTACTTGTCTATAAAATAGTTGCATTTTGAGGTAATTGCATCCAGTGTGGATGAAAAAAATAACTAAACTAAACTTTTAACTGTTTTAAGATTCCTTTTCTGACTCCTTGTTTCTCTACCTGACTGCCTGCAGAGTTTGATATGTGAGCTACAAAAATATTTTTTTAAATGAAACCAGAGGCCCTATTATTTTCTAACTTGGGTGTAAATCTGGAGTAAATCCACTAGTCAATGAAGTTACATCAGTATAAGTGGAAGGAGAATTGAGGCCCAGGAATTTATCTGTTTCAGATGTAAGGGTCAGATTCTCCTTGTTACAGCTGGAGAGAGGAGGGAGTACAAAGGAGCTGTTTGGGCCACTGCAAACCTGAGGCCAGTTCTGTATAGGCCCAGTCCCTGGCATAGTTTAGAGCAGCCTTAGCCTCTTTAAGCTGTAACATAATGCTCTAAATTATATCAGCTGCAAACGGCTTCCCATGGCTGATCCAACAGCTCGGGATAGCTAGAGTATAGGACACTCTGTCTGTGCCTTAGACCTGTGCCCTGCAACAGGAGCTCATAGCATGATAACAAAGGGAGTCACTGTAATGGCACAATATCACTTTAGTGTCCTGTCCCCACCCGCCACCCCACCCCAGAAGAGGGAGGAGGAGCTAACATTTCACTTTTGCCTCTCAAGCCATCTGTTGTTAATTTGCGGATTTCTCATTGTGGCAGAGACGGTGAAGTATTTGAAAGCCCTTTGCTGCCTGGAATTGACAGGAGTGTAGAACTTTTTACATTCCTTTTAAGTAAGGACATTCTGCCTAGCTTTTTATTTTAAAAGTTTGTAAATGGCTATTATGTGACTATAAACAGTTACCTGGAATATAGTAGCTGCTCTTGATTCTCATCTGCTGAAATTTATTTTTGTTTTCCAAATTAAGTGGTCATTAAATAAATAAAAATTGATAGCCGGTAAACTTGCCCTTGCACTCTTTCTGTGCTTAGAAAGAATAGTTAAATATAATGTCTGACAAAAAGGAGGCAATGGTGTACATGTAAAACCTTCAGTTTACGAAGCACAGAGAGGAAGCAAATGCAAGCATGGCAGAGCTAGCCATGATGTCAAAGGGGAAGAGAACTCTGGTGAAAAGATGTGTATTCTGCACAGCTTTATTGATTCTCATAATTGAGTGCAGACTTTCTCATGGATCCCCTACATATACTGACATGGTAGAACCCACTCCTCACCTCTTCCACAAGGCCACCTTCCCTGCATAGCTAAAAGGGACATGCATAGAAGATGCAACTAGATATTTTCACCAGTAGTAGCAATGGTATAACTTTAAAAGAATTCACACTGGGAGTTTGACTCCATTTTCAATTTGAGGAAACTTAATATAAAGAAGCAAAATATGTTTACATAATAAATTGCAATATCGCATGTAACGTTTTAAAGTCACTGATGAACATGTTCAATACCTTATTTCTAAACTCTGAAAAGTTATGAACAGATTAACATAAGTCTGAAAAGTTAAGATAAAAACAAGCTACCTTAATGGTGAATTTGGGAAAAGTAAAAAGCTTGATTTGATTAAGGAGAGAGAACAATGGATTTTTCAGATCTTTTATCAATCAAGTTAAGAGCCCTTTTAAACATACCTGAGTATTTCTTTCTTAATAAGGTCATCTGAAGTTTTGATTGAAATGTATTATTATTATCATCCAGATTTAAACCATAAAGTGAGTTCTGCTGGCATTATAGTCTGTTTTAAAGACTTTTTTTTAAATGGTTATCCAGTCTGAAAATGGGCATTATGGAAGCATGTACCAGCTACAATTTAAAATTTTCTAGGAAGATAATTGGTGGTCATCTTTTTCAGTAGGCCCTAGAGATCTTCCATTTAACAACAAAATAACTTTAATTAACTGTTTACATAACTAACACAACAGCAACTAGGTCCTGGTGTTGATTGCAGCCCACAGTCCAGAACCCTGCCTTCCGAAATGGAGGATGACCTTTGCTCTTTGCAGCTAAACCCATCCTTACATAACAGCAGCTGTTCCACACATCCTTCTATTTTAATAATAAAAAAAAATAAGACTGTGAAGGCTGCATATATATATGCTTCAAAGCCCCAGTCTTGGTTTCTCCAATATAGTAGTACTGCACCTAATTCCTGAACTGACATTTTGCTGTAAACTGAACCATGTGTACAGAAACGGTGCTGCAAATCTGGTTCTAGCTTTGACTGCTTTGGAATATTTTTTAATGCTCCTTATTGCTCCTCCTGAAGTTATGTCTGTTCCCCAACTGTCTGGTAGGTGATCTCTAGTCCCTCTTTTAGAAGCAGCAAAATAGCTTTCAGGGTGTTGTTCCTCTTCTCTGTTATCCCATCTGCTTCCCTTGATGAGAAGGAGAAATGGGCTTCATGCCAAACTGTGGTCAAATTTTATTTTTTCTCATTCAGGCTGAAACTGAGACGTTCACATTTGGTCCCAGATGTGGATTCAGTGGCAATGAGTTCATTGGATTCTGAGCAGCGAATATCCATAAGCTTCTTAGCTGGCAATGCTGTGTTCACCTACCCATCCCTGTGGGAGCTGCACTCTTGTGTGGAAAAGGAGTTTCTCAAAGTTTCCATTCTTTGCAGGCTCACAAACTGTGCAGACTCTATTAAAATCAGTACTGTCCACAGATGAGAGCAGGAAACTCTTGGGTGAAAAGCACTGTCCACACCAATTATTAATCTTAACTAATGTAAAGCTTTGATAAGGAAACTTTAGGACAATATATTACCATCTTAATCAAGCTAAAGCATAAGTAAAGCACATCGAACAGGATACATCAATCAATTACCGGCGGTGCATGTAGGCTGTTTCTGTCATTGTCAGATCCGTGCTGGTTTGATCTGGTATAAGTCCTGCCTTGCTTCCCACCCTCCCCCACTTTGCTAAACACATCCTTTCATACCTTGCTTCATAACATCACACAAATACAAATTATTAAAACTACATCATCTATAAATATTTCATTCTGAATATATTTCTAATATATTTTTACTTATCCTGCTAAAACTCTAATTGGTATTCCTTATCTATCTTTTTAAACCACTGCTTTCATATATTTATTATTTCTTACAACTCTTCTATTATTGTTACTTATCTCAGTTATCTGCTTTTTGTGTCCTTGGAATTGCTGGCTAGTTCTCCCTAGTCTGTTTCATTAGGGAGCTCTACATCTAGCTAGTAAATCGCACATTTGTCTGGTTGCTTCGCCCTGTTGTCTACACAGACCGAGGATCCACTGTAGATAAGACACAAATCAACTTTCTGATTTTTTACAACCTTTGAAATCTGTGTTAACAAGAAACACGGAAAGCAGAAAAGTTCCCTTTTACATTTTCTTATAATATCTACTTCTATAAGATTATTTAATATAAATTTATTAAGTTCATTATACATTTCTTTACAAAAGTATTAAATATATCTAGGGTCTCTGCACCAACTACAGTCAATAATAAGGTCACTTCACTGGCTGGCACTATTCATTTTATCTGCATCCGCTTCAGTCATATGCAACAAGGATTTCTGTTTCAAACTCTTCCATGTTTCCTCCACATTCCCCCAAACCTTACTCCTGGTGGTGGTTTCCAGCTGTCCATCCTTAATGGGTTTATATGTGTAGTTCAGGTATCTGGAATCACTGTGAAAATTCTTTGATTGCTCTTAAATATATCTATACCATGTGGTGGTATTCTTAGTAGGGTATGGAGCAATTGTATTTAACACTTTATGTTATTTTTATTTGTACATTACATAAATTACAAAACAACACCCCAAACTTGGAGTTGACTGCAGCCCCTGCATTTCAGAACCCTGCCTCACAAAGCGGAAGATGACCTATACACAGGACAAATTTACAATACCCCCAAATTTACAATATCCTAGGAGTGGTCAGTGAGTAGGGTTGTACAGTTAAGGCTTCACCCATTCCCTGTCCCTCCCTGTACATTCCTCACCTACCTCTGCAGTTAAGGGAGGGAGCAAATGGACCACTGATCTCTTTATCATGAAAGTTGAACTTACAAATGTAAAATTATGTACAAAAATACCCGCATTCAAAAATAAAACTATGTAAAACTTGAGAGCCTACAGGTCCACTCAGTCCTCCTTCTTGGTCAACCAATCACTGAGACAAACAAGGTTGGTTACAATTTGCAGGAGATAATGCTGCCTGCTTCTTGTTTACACTGTCACCTGAAAGTGAGAACAGGAGTTCACATGGCTCTGGTGGAGCTGGTGTTGCAAGATATTTACATGCCAGATGCACTAAAGATTCATATGATTCAACCACCATTCCAGAGGACATGCTTCCATACTGATGGTGGGTTCTGCTTGATAACGATCCAAGGCGGTGCGGACCGATGCATGTTCATTTTCATCATCTGAGTCAGATGCCACCAGCAGAAGGTTGATTTTTCTTTTTTGGTGGTTTGGGTTCTGTAGTTTCTGTATCAGAGTGTTGGTATTTTAAGACTTCTAAAAGCATGCTCCACACCTCGTCCCTCTTAGATTTTGGATGGCATTTCAGATTCTTAAACCTTGGGTCGAGTGCTGTAGCTATTTTTAGAAATCTCATATCAGTACCGTCTTTGCATTTTGTAAAATCTGCTGTGAAAGAGTTCTTAAAATGAACATGTGCTGGGTCATCATCTGAAACTGCTATAACATGAAATATATGCAGAATGTGGGTAAAACAGAGCAGGAGACATACAATTCTCCCCCCAAGGAGTACAGTCACAAATTTAATTGACACATTTTTTTTGATGAGCGTCATCAGCATAGAAGCATGTCCTCTGGAATGGTGGCCAAAACATGAAGGGGTATATGAATGTTTAGCATATCTGGCATGTAAATACCTTGCAACGCTGACTACAAAAGTGCCATGTGCATGCCTGTTCTCACTTTCAGGTGATGTTGTAAATAAGAAGTGGGCAGAGGTATCTCCCGTCAGTGTTAAGAAACTTGTTTGTTTTTAGCGATTGGCAGAATAAGAAGTGGGACTGAGTGGACTTGTAGGCTCCAAAATTTTACGCTGTTTTGTTTTTGAGTGCAATTATGTAACCAAAAAAAAATCTGCGTTTGTAGGTTACACTTTCATGATAAATAGATTGCTCTTCAGTACTTGTATGAGGTGAACTGAAAAATACTATTTATTTTGTTTATCTTTTTTACAGTGCATATATTTGTAATAAAAAATAACATGAAGTGAGCACTTTAATTGAAATCAATATTAAAAATGTAGCAAACATCAAAAAATATTTAATAAATTTCAATTGGTATTCTGTTGTTATAAGTGCGATTAATTTTTTGAGTTAATCATGTGAGCTAACTGCGATTAATTGACAGCCCTAATAGTAATA
Organism: Caretta caretta; assembly: GCF_965140235.1. NCBI lineage: Eukaryota > Metazoa > Chordata > Testudines > Cheloniidae > Caretta > Caretta caretta. The sequence continues at coordinate 88,367,128 of NC_134213.1, read as the reverse complement.
TAAAGTGAGCACTGTACACTTTGTATTCTGTGTTTCAATTTAAATCAATATATTTGAAAATGTAAAAAGCATTCAAAAATATTTTAAATAAGTGGTATTCTGTTATTTTTAACAGCACAATTAATCATTATTAATTTTTTTAGTTGCTTGACAGCCCTAATTGCAACTGAAGTAATATGACATTGTAACAAGCTGGCCTTCTCCCCAGCACACAAAAGGACCCACAGCCACACCCAGAGTCTTTCCAGTCAGTTTTATTTTCCCAACATAAGCAAAACTAACAAAATCAATTCCTCAGCCCACTCTGGGCTACATCTCCTGTACTATCCCCCTTTAACTCTGTCCTTCCTGCTTCAGGGCTTCCTACAGAAATCTTCCATGCTGTGTTCACTGAGCACGCTCATGCCAGGCTTTCTCTTTGGAGGCTTTTTTCACCCACAGATTCCCACAGCTTCCCCTTCCCAGGTGACTCTGGCAGTCTTCCTGCTGCTCCTGCTTCACTCACCAGGTCTCACTCTGATCTAGGCTCAGTGTGCTCTACTTTAAAGCTGATTGTGGACAGCTGACCAGTTGGGGCCAGTTCCCCTGTGCAACATCTTCAAGGTGAAGCTCTCACCTTTGATTCACTCCTGAAATCCTCCCCATCTCCTGCCTCCACTTCTCTCACTGGTTTCTTCCAGAGAAAATTGACAAAATATGACATGAACTTCTCTCTCCTCTCTGCTTGCCTTCTTCTCCTCCTTTTTTCTTCCCCCACTACAACTCTCTCCCCCTCTTTCCTGTCACAAATGCGAACATTTTGTCTGCTCTCCTCATCTAATCCCTCCACTCGCCCCAATGACCCCATCCCATCTCCTGATCTCCCTTGCAACCTACTGTCATTCCCTCCCTTACTCTTCTCCTTAATCTCCCACTCTTGTTTGGCTCTTCACCTCATGATACAAGCATATTTAGTATCTCTCATTTTTAAAAACCTATCTTTGTCCATACTCCCCATCTCCCTTTTCCTTTTTATCACTAAGATCTTTGAATGCCTTGTTTACAGTCACTATCTGGAGTGCCTCTCCTCCAATTCCATTCTAGACCCTCTCCTATGCGGTTTCTACCTCTTTCACACCACTGAAGCCACTGTCACCAAAGTCTCTCATGATCTTTTCCTAGCTGAAGCTCAGAACCAGTACTCCATCCTCCCCCTCCTTGAGTTGTCATAGAATCATAGAAATGTATAACTGGAGGGACCTTGATAGGTCATCTAGTGTCCATTCCTCTGCAATGAGACAGGACTAAGTATTATCTAGACCATCCCTTACAAGTGGTTGTCTAATCTGTTCTTAAAAACCTCCAGTGATGGAGATTCCACATCCTCCCTAGGTAACTTTTTCCAGAGCTTAACTATCCTTACAGTTAGGAAGTTTTTCCTAGTGTCTAACCTAAATCCCCCTTTCTGCAATTTAAGCCCATTACATCTTGTCCTGTCTGCAGTGCATAAGGGAACAACTTATCATTATGCTATTTATAACAATCTTTTATGTACTTGAAGATTGTTACAATGTCCCCCCTCAGTCTTCTCTTCCTCAGACTATGCAAACTGATTTATTTCAATCTTTCCACATAGGTCACACTTTTAAGACCTTTCTAGATGCCTTTGACACTGTAAACCATGCTCTTCTTGAAATTTGTCCCTTAGCTTCTTTCTTTATTAAGTCAATGTTGTTCTTTCAAGTATAGCCCTTGACACTAACTGTAACTTTGGTTTCAGAGTAGCAGCCGTGTTAGTCTGTATTCACAAAAAGAAAAGGAGTACTTGTGGCACCTTAGAGACTAACAAATTTATTTGAGCATAAGGTTTTGTGAGCTACAGCTCACTTCATTGGATGCATTCAGTGGAAAATACAGTGAGGAGATTTATATACATAGAGAACATGAAACAATGGGTGTTACCATACACACTGTAACCAGAGTGATCACTTAAGGTGAGCTATTATCAGCAGGAGAGCGGGGGAGGGGGGGGGACGGGGCACCTTTTGTAGTTATAATCAAGATGGGCCATTTCCAGCAGTTGACAAGAATGTCTGAGGAACAGTTGGGGGGGGATAAACATGGGGAAATAGTGCTTTTCCCCATACTTCCGTGACATCACCATGTGGGAGGAGATTTCCACAAACATCCACAAAGCTACCTTATCATCCTCCTTCAAATCCCTCCTTCAAACTCTTTTTCTAGAGGGTTTACAAAAATTTGACAATGGTGAGGCTGCTGGTGGCCAAGAAGCGTCTCATTATTTTCCTGTATTATCGTCTGTCTGTGTCTCTGTCGGGTCTGAATAGCAGTCTGCATGATGAGACACTGCTTAGGCGACTAAAAATGTGCCAAAACTTTAGGGTATATACCCTACACAACTCTCTGTATGTCCAGGCAGTGGTTGCCACATCTACACTGCTGTTTTTAGCAGTGTTGTGTCCTGCTGGTGGAGTTTTGTCCTGCTACAGTGAAAGGCTGCAGCTCCGGCAACTCCCTGCTGCCAGTCTTTCTCTGCTGCCAGTGTCGTTCATTGCTGCATGTAGCTACGCTCTGCAACGTGGATGCAGCCTGCTTTTCACTGTGGCTTGTAGCTACTCATATCCTACGTGCCACCACCAGTGTAGACAATATCTTACAATGTAAGCTGTTTCGGGCAGGGACCATCTTTTTGTTATATCTTTGTACAGTGCCTAGCACAATGGGATCCTGATCCATAATTAGGGCTCCTAGTCCTAGGCACTACTGTAATACAAATAAATACTGATAACAGTGAACACACAGTTCAGGAAAAGTGTTCATAAGAGGACTTATAGATTGAAAACAGCAAATTTCATATTCTGTCAGTGTCAGTTAACAATTATAGTTAGTGTCAAGGGCTATATTGGAAAGAGTAACATTGACTTTGATAAATGTCTGGAATTACTGTCACCAGAGTAGACAGAGTATTACACCAGAAGTTTGTGTATATTTATGAGTGGACGCCAGTGGGCTGTCTCTGTTTTCTTATAGCTAAGAATTAATCAAGCAAGTGGGTGGATGCTAAAATCTTACTCTGTGGTTTGTCCATGTACTTCTCTGTGTTGTTTCATACAGCAAGAACTTACTCTGACTTTTAGCATTTATGGTAATTACTTAAGGAAAGTATCTTGGTCTACTTGTGTGCAATCTCTAGCGGAAGAATGCCTGGTCATCTAAATGAGCTGAGACAAGGAAGGACATTATGTTTAATAAGAGTGGATAATTTAGCAATTAAAATTATGACTCCTGGACAAAAGCACCAATGAGCAATGGAAATACTGTAAAAGCAAAAAGGACTCATACTTGCTGGGAGAAAAAGTACCAACAAGACTGTATCTTCCAGAATTATTCTGGAAGCAAAAGTTACTAAAAGGCCAGTTGAGCTGTCACATCAGGCAACTACTGTATTTCTCAACAGAAAGAACTAGACATCAACTTTGGTTGGTAAGTCCAACCCATGATGAAAAGGACAAAAGTTGTCACCAAAGACAAGGGTAAGAGAGACTGCATAATTGGGCATAAAAGGACTGATTATACTCTACAAATTCCTGGACCTTTTTAAAAGCTTGACATTCCAGTATTCTAAATCTCAGCATTTGATAGCTCAGCTGTGAGAAAAAAACAGAATGTTTGTACCATAAGAACAGCATCTGAATTGATTTAAACACCATTGGAACAGATTAATTATGAGAGGGAACATATTTAAGAAAATGTAGGTATGGGGTCTCTACTGGTGGGAAAAACAATAACTATTTTAAAGTTAGATTAATAAGCAAGTAGCTATTTTGAATACTCAGGACCACTTTTTGTATCCCATGAATGAGAAATGAATTTAATTCCTGCAGCCTTTCGTGAAAATGACTCTTTTAGACTCATTGTCATTGGGTTCACAGATTTCAGAATCCATTGTTTTTAGGCTTGGAAGGATTAGATTTTTATTAGTAAATGTTGGTAAACATCAATTTCAGCATACACACAACATAGCAAAAAATATTTCCATCACTGATGATAAAAATTTATAGATAGGCAAAGTAAGAAAAATGCTGCTTGATAAATCAGTTGATTTATGGATATTTATTTTGTATATTTTGACATGTGATGTTGACAATTTGTGTTTTAATGGTTATGAAGCTTAAGTTTTTTGAATTGCAATGTCTACCATCATTAATTATTGTCTGACCCCCATAATTTCCCACAACAGTGAACATTTAAATTGATCAAAATGAAAAAGCCTATACCCCATAATTTGCACAATTGTGAACATTTAAATAAATAAATCTTAAAAAATATTTAAAAATAAACATATAATTGGTCAAAATTATACAAAAATAAAATTTTGCCTAGCCTAATTAATTGGTGATTTTATGTGGCTGATTGTATTTATTCTGTGCTTTTTCCATAGCTGCAAAGATTATCATAATAAGACTTAGAGAGAATTCATTCTTTCCATCAGAGTGGGGTAAATTCATGATTGATATAACACCACTGGAGTGTTTCACCTGAGTTGAATTTAGCCCATTCAGCCAAATTGCAAACCTGGGGTAAACATATGTATGTCACTGGTCAAATTCATCAGTGCTATAAATGGTGATGAAGTGTATGTATCTAAATTGGTCAGAAAATGAAAAAAGTGGTAGTGTAACTTGATTAATTTGGTATTCAGAGAGGCAATAGAAGGACAGCTTACATGATGGAGTGGAATGTGTTTGGAAGAGGCACATTGCTGGGAAAGCAACCAACAGAAGGATGTAAGTTAAACCACTTCTTCCCTCCCTCAGTGTGCACACACACACTTTATTTTACAACCTGCCTCTCTGTCTTTTTCTCTCCCCACCACCACTGGCTGAACATGTGCGGTGCTGCTTGAAGTTATGCATGAAGAGGGAGCATCCTACATAGCCAACTTTCCTCTCTGAGGCGTCCCCCAGCACATTTCCTGCTCTCCTTGTTGCATAGCAAACAAAATCAGTAGACCTGCACCCATCAAACTTAGAACACAGGGCTGGCATTTTAAACAGGACTAATCTAAACTGATGATAATGCCCATGTATTTTTCCTAATGCAGAGTTCAATTTCATAAACAGCTGAAGGGACATTTTTCTGCCTTAATAACATAGACAATTGCCCTACTTTAATAGTGATCCCATAGAGCCCTATAGAGGCAATATAGATGCATCTCAGGCAACCAAAGATGGTGGTTTGGTTCCTAATTCCCTGTTCTCTTTTATAGTGGTTGTTATTACTTTGAGACCTTCCAGGCATTTTGCAGGGAGTAAAATGGAAAGCTAATGTATCCTGGAAATTTTACAGTTCTCATACTAAACTCATACTGACCAGCATAATAGGAAAGGGTAGCTCCCAGCAGCTTCCACAATAGATTGATGATTGATGATGCATGCAAATAAAGGACATAGCAATCTCTATAAAAGAAAAAAGCTTTTCTGATGCTTTTTTGGCCAGTGATGCTCTTCTCAATTTATCCCAGAATTGCTGGGGAAATTGAGAGTGCCAAGAACTGCTTAAATAGTGAAAGAGGAAAAGTGCAAAATGGTGAAACATACGTTCATGGAAAACAGGGCTGTAAAAAGCAAGAAAACAGGAATATGCTATCTGCAAGTTTACTGAGTGAAGCAAAAGTGAATCAAAACAAGTCATTCCTCAGTACTATGTGGCATGACTGTGTAGTAATAAAATTTAAACTCATTGCTATGATCCTTGTGAATTTCTTGGTCTAACTATATGTGGAAGGACTCCAATAATGGATTCATCTTTTTTGTGTGTGACTTTTTGGGTCCTCTTTGTCTCATTAACTTAATTGAAAATGAGTTTATATGTTTAAAAAGCTAAGGTACATATTCAGTAAAGATGGGTATGTTAGTGGGTTTTTTCAAGTTTTGAGGTATAATCTTCTGTTGTGATTTCCTGAAGACAGTAATTTTGGTTTGCAAAGGACATTATGATTCTTCTTAGACAAAGATATATATGTTTATTTTATAGGCCAGTAGTGATATCAACTCTTTTTCCTGCCGTATGACTTGTGATATTTCTTTAGCTGGCTTTTCCTTAGGTGATTAGCCTTTGATATTCCTTTTTCTTAGAATTTGAATCTTGCTTGATTTTAAGCAGAAGTGGTTAATATAGCACAATATATGTAGAGAAAAGGAAAATAATCTATTGAGATGCCTCTACAAATCCACACGAGAAATTCACATCTCTCAGGCTATATATATATATATACTTAGAGTTGGGGTGAGATTCCCAGCTTGAACAGACATACTTGTGCTAATTCTCATTGAGCTAGTGTGATAAAAACAGTAGTGTAGCGGCAATAGCATGGGCAGCAGTGGCAGGAGCTACCATCCCTGCGTACATACCCATGTGTGGCTCACTTGCGCCACTGCAGCTACACTACTATTTTTAGCGCACTACCTCAGTGAGAGTTAGCATGAGTATGTCTACTCAAGCTGGAAATCACATCCATTACAATTACAGACATAGCCTCAATTCGCCCTCAAGAAAATGTAGTTTTTAGAATGATTTTTCCTGTCATGAGGGGAACTTTTCTCTAGTGTGAAGATATTTCAAGTTCTGAAGATCAGACGTGAAATTACCCAACATTTTGGGGACTTTCAAATGGGGGGCAGGGATGTGTGGAACATCTGTATTTTAAAACTCCAATAGCAGTTCTCTAATTATCTGTGAGTAAAAGGGATTGTTAACATCTTGTGGCTTAATCCTGCTCAGCAATATATAGGAGAGAACCATTGCATGCTCTGTGGAATCCAGAAGAAGCACAACACGGGTGATTTTATAAGACATTATGGTCCATGTGTTTGCAGGTACCAGGTATTTGAGGACAAAAATGACTATTTAGATGCCTAACTGTGCATTTGGATATATGAATACCCAGTTTGCATGCACAGTTGTGAGAATTGTACACATATATTAGGCTTGCACTTGTGCATCATTTTTGTACCGTGACATGGTTGTCTTTGATAATTTGTCTGGCACAAATACCAGAATATTAGATGATAGGATCAAGTACATAATGTCTAAGATCACTTACATGTTTTTATATTATTATTATTTATTATTTATTTTATTTTAGTATATTATTTGTATTACCATAGAACCTAGGAGCCCTAGTCAGGGACCAGAATCACATTTGTACTAGTCGCTGTTCAAACACAGAGTAAAGGACAGGTCCTGCTCCAAAGGGATTACAATCCAAGTACAATAGAACCTCAGAGTTATGAACACCAGAATTATGAACTGATTGGTCAGGCATACTGCTCATTTGGAACCCAAAGTACGCTATCAGGCAGCAGAGACAAGACAAAAAAATTAATACTGTACAGTACTGTGTTAAACTACTAAAATAAAAGGAGAGCTTAAAAAAAAAGATTTGACAAGGTAGGAAAACTGTTTCTGTGCTTGTTGCGTTTTAAATTAAGATAGTTAAAAGCAGCATTTTTCTTCTGCATAGTAAAGTTTCAAAGCTGTATTAAGTCAGTGTTCAGTTGTAAACTTTTAAAAGAACAACCATAAGGTTTTGTTCAGAGTTACAAACATTTCTGAGTTATGAACAATCTCCATTCCCAAGGTGTTTGTAACTCTGAGGTTCTACTCTATAGGACAAAAGACAACACAGGGATATAGACAGACAGGAGTACAGTACATATTTTCTAATATGAGAAAATATTAGTCAGCATGATAGGTAGTGGCCTCAGCACACTTTCAGCCTAGCAATTGCCAAGAAAAGTTTTAAGGAGGGATTTAAAGGAGGATAATGGGGTAGCTTGGTAAATGTTTATAGTGGCTTCGTTATCCAGCCACAATACAGCTCAACTGCTCTCCTCCTCAGCCAGTTCCAAGCTTCCAGGTTTCCTCCTTTTTTAAGTCCTATACCCAGCACAGGTTTAACAGAGCAGGGTTAATTAAATAGTGGGACAGCTATGGATCTGCTGACCCCTAAAGGGGCAGGCCATCTTCTTACAAGTCAAAACAACATTTTTGTAATGATTGATAAACCTGTTTGGGAAAGGGATGGGCTGAGGACATATATGATGTCTGGATGTGGGGATACTTTGCTTTGATGTGGGAATACTTTGCTTTTTCCTTAAAAAACAAGTATTTATGACAAGGACAGCATGAGAGATCAATGTAAGCAAACAAACTTATTTCTAACATGCCTTAATGTTTATTTATTTAGACATCTGTGAACTATCTATTCCTGGCAAAGGCAACTTTAATGGATTGCCTAGACAACATGTTAGTTACTCACTATAGCAGGGGTGGGCAAACTTTTTGGCCCGAGGGCCATATCTGGATATAGAAATTGTATGGCGAGCCATGAATGCTCATGAAATTGGGGGTTGGGTTACAGGAGGGGGTGAGGGCTCTGGCTGGGGGGTGCAGGCTCTGTGGTGGGTCCAGAAATAAGAAGTTCAGTGTGTGGGAGGGGGCTCTGGGCCGGGGCAGACGGTTGGGGTGGGGATGGTGAGGGCTCTGGCTGGGGGGGTGCTGGCTCTGGGGTGGGGATGAGGGTTTGGAGTGCAGGAGGGTGCTCCAGGCTGGGATCAAGGGCATCTTTCCCCCTCCCCCCCCGGCTCCTACGCAGAGGCACAGCCAGGCAGCTCTGCACGCTGCCCCGTTCACAGATGCCACCCCCGCTGCTCCCATTGGCCAATAGGAGCTGCGGGGGCAGCACTTGGGGTGGGGGCAGCGTGGTGAGCCCTTTAACTGCCCCTACATGTAGGAGCCGGAGGGGGGTCGTGCCACTGCTTCCGGGAGCTGCGTGGAGCCACTGTTCACAAGGAGCAGGGCAAGCCTCCAACCCCGCTCCCCGACTGGAGTGCCAGACCCCCGACCCTCGTCTCCGGTGGGAGCTGGAGGGCCGGATTAAAATGTCTGAAGGCCTGGATGGCCGTAGTTTACCCACCCCTGCACTATAGAAATAAGTTTGTTTGCTTACATTGGTCTCCCATGCTGTCCTTGTCACAAAAAATTGTTTTTTAAGCAAAGTATCTGTCTTCGGTAATTCGTCGTCGTTGGTTGTAATTAAAAACTTAATTTTCAAAATGTACTTCAGTGTTTTCTTTGCTTCCTATGATCTCTGAAACTTTCAGACTAAAATACACTCAGTGAAATGGGTATAATTTTCCTTTAGTAAGGATAATGTAGAAAAACTGGTGTAAATCACTAAAATATTTGGATATTCTCTAAAGCATCTTTCATCTTTAGTTGGTTGAGTTCAGGATCCTGACGCAGGGAAGAAAGGTAAGCAGCAGGATACGGACCCTGGACTTCAGGAAAGCAGACTTCGACTCCCTCAGGGAACGGATGGCCAGGATCCCCTGGGGGACTAACTTGAAGGGGAAAGGAGTCCAGGAGAGCTGGCTGTATTTCAAGGAATCCCTGTTGAGGTTACAGGGACAAACCATCCCGATGAGTCGAAAGAATAGTAAATATGGCAGGCGACCAGCTTGGCTTAATGGTGAAATCCTAGCGGATCTTAAACATAAAAAAGAGGCTTACAAGAAGTGGAAGGTTGGACATATGACCAGGGAAGAGTATAAAAATATTGCTCGGGCATGTAGGAATGATATCAGGAGGGCCAAATCGCACCTAGAGCTGCAGCTAGCCAGAGATGTCAAGAGTAACAAGAAGGGTTTCTTCAGGTATGTTGGCAACAAGAAGAAAGCCAAGGAAAGTGTGGGCCCCTTACTGAATGAGGGAGGCAACCTAGTGACAGAGGATGTGGAAAAAGCTAATGTACTCAATGCTTTTTTTGCCTCTGTTTTCACTAACAAGGTCAGCTCCCAGACTGCTGCGCTGGGCATCGCAAAATGGGGAAGAGATGGCCAGCCCTCTGTGGAGATAGAGGTGGTTAGGGACTATTTAGAAAAGCTGGACGTGCACAAGTCCATGGGGCCGGACGAGTTGCATCCGAGAGTGCTGAAGGAATTGGCGGCTGTGATTGCAGAGCCATTGGCCATTATCTTTGAAAACTCGTGGCGAACGGGGGAAGTCCCGGATGACTGGAAAAAGGCTAATGTAGTGCCAATCTTTAAAAAAGGGAAGAAGGAGGATCCTGGGAACTACAGGCCAGTCAGCCTCACCTCAGTCCCTGGAAAAATCATGGAGCAGGTCCTCAAAGAATCAATCCTGAAGCACTTGCATGAGAGGAAAGTGATCAGGAACAGCCAGCATGGATTCACCAAGGGAAGGTCATGCCTGACTAATCTAATCACCTTTTATGATGAGATTACTGGTTCTGTGGATGAAGGGAAAGCAGTGGATGTATTGTTTCTTGACTTTAGCAAAGCTTTTGACACTGTCTCCCACAGTATTCTTGTCAGCAAGTTAAGGAAGTATGGGCTGGAAGAATGCACTATAAGGTGGGTAGAAAGCTGGCTAGATTGTCGGGCTCAACGGGTAGTGATCAATGGCTCCATGTCTAGTTGGCAGCCGGTATCAAGTGGAGTGCCCCAAGGGTCAGTCCTGGGGCCGGTTTTGTTCAATATCTTCATAAATGATCTGGAGGATGGTGTGAATTGCACTCTCAGCAAATTTGCGGATGATACTAAACTGGGAGGAGTGGTAGATACACTGGAGGGGAGGGATAGGATACAGAAGGACCTAGACAAATTGGAGGATTGGGCCAAAAGAAATCTGATGAGGTTCAATAAGGATAAGTGCAGGGTCCTGCACTTAGGACGGAAGAACCCAATGCACAGCTACAGACTAGGGACCGAATGGCTAGGCAGCAGTTCTGCGGAAAAGGACCTAGGGGTGACAGTGGACGAGAAGCTGGATATGAGTCAGCAGTGTGCCCTTGTTGCCAAGAAGGCCAATGGCATTTTGGGATGTATAAGTAGGGGCATAGCGAGCAGATCGAGGGACGTGATCGTTCCCCTCTATTCGACATTGGTGAGGCCTCATCTGGAGTACTGTGTCCAGTTTTGGGCCCCACACTACAAGAAGGATGTGGATAAATTGGAGAGAGTCCAGCGAAGGGCAACAAAAATGATTAGGGGTCTGGAACACATGACTTATGAGGAGAGGCTGAGGGAGCTGGGATTGTTTAGCCTGCAGAAGAGAAGAATGAGGGGGGATTTGATAGCTGCTTTCAACTACCTGAAAGGGGGTTCCAAAGAGGATGGCTCTAGACTGTTCTCAATGGTAGCAGATGACAGAATGAGGAGTAATGGTCTCAAGCTGCAGTGGGGGAGGTTTAGATTGGATATTAGGAAAAACTTTTTCACTAAGAGGGTGGTGAAACACTGGAATTCGTTACCTAGGGAGGTGGTAGAATCTCCTTCCTTAGAGGTTTTTAAGGTCAGGCTTGACAAAGCTCTGGCTGGGATGATTTAACTGGGAATTGGTCCTGCTTCGAGCAGGGGGTTGGACTAGATGACCTCCTGAGGTCCCTTCCAACCCTTATATTCTATGATTCTATGATTCTATGATCTGATAGGAAGAAATCTGCACTCTGAAAATTACAGTAATTTAAATATCAGTTTATTCAATTATGAATACCTTGGCAAGTAAGTTTGTTTTCTGTGTTTTGTTATGGATACAGATTCTGTTAATTTGTATAGAACAGTAAACAATGTGTTAGTGTGGGGTCAAGAAATACACCATATTTTAGTCTTAATCCATACAGAATCTCTTGAAACTGAAAGACAACTTCAGGTACAAATCAAACTGCATCCAAGTTTTAATTTAGGGCCCGTTTCAGGAAAGCAATTGAGCACATGCTTAACTTACAGTTAAAAATGTATGTAGGCACCCTTTCTGAAAAAGGTTAATTTTTTTCCTTGTATTGCAAGTTTTTTGGGGCAGGGATTCTCTCTTACTATATGTTTGTATGGCATCTTGCACAATGGGCCCCTGAACTGATTGGAATTTCTAGGTGTTGATAGGATGCAAATCAAAAGTAATTGTAAACATGGATTATGTTGAATTGTTGATACATAACTAATTATTCAAACTCTTCAACTTTCCCTATGAAAAGAAACTGGCCAAAAGTAAAATCTTTTATCTGAGCACACAACAATTTTAGGTGTTTAGGTAGAATGAGATGCAAATTTGAACCACTTCTGTTTTGCATTTTCAAAATTGTCACAACTTCTGTCCATCACTGTCTGAAATGAAGGTGAACCAAAATCCAAAACCAATTTTTCCAGAAATTGCCACACTGAAATTCAGGAGTTAGGGACCTGCTCAAACTTCTACTAAAATCATTGGGAGTCTTTACAGTGACTTCAGTGGGAAGTAGATTGATTCCTAGGTTAGAATGCAAGCCCATAAGCTAATTTTCTGACTTTGCAAAATTAATATCATCTCTGTTGTAAATGCCAAAAGTTTCATGATGTTCAAGTTGTACATGAAGTCCCAGATCTTATTGCAACTATAGATAAAATTACCTTTCTAATGATGTGACAACCTCCAACCATTTTGTGGGGGGGTCTTCGGGGATTAGGCGGAGAAGTTGCAATCTAATTATTCATGCTCTAATATCCGTTATGTTGTAGGATTTGCAGAATCTAAAGATGAACTTTAATACAGTTGTGACATTGCACTCTATATGATTTTATAAAAATATGCTAATGAGTGTGAATATAATGTAACTGGAATATGCTTAATGCAAAAGGTCTCTTGTAAGGTATCATTACGAAGTTTATAATCTACTGAGTGTGGTCATCCTATTTGTATAAATGTATCACTCTTGTATCTGAAACTAGAAATATGAAATATAACTCTGAGGTCCTATTGCAGTTATGCAAAGTGTGGCCCATTAATGGTGGTTTGGAATCTTCCCATTAACCAGGACAATTGACTGTAGATGGCTCTGTTTTACTTGTCAGTCTTCCTGTATACCTGTGGGCTAGCAAGTGGGTAATGAAGTCTTACAGTGACATGTGATCATGTCATCTGAACTGGAATCCATCTTTAACTTGGTGCTTTTCCATTGAGAAGGAGGGGTGGGAACCCAGAGGGATCCCGCCTTGTGCAAAAGATATATAAGTGGGTGGAACAGAGCAAATATGAGGGCTATCATGAGAAGTCCCCTAGCTACCACCTGAGCTGAAACAAGGGCTGTACCAGGGGAAAGGATTGTGCCCAGACTAGGAAGGCATCTAGTCTGTGAAAGAAACTTATTGAAACATCTCTGAGGGTGAGATTTTATCTGTATTCAGTTTTATTACTGTACTAGTCTTAGACTTGCATGTTTTGTTTTATTTTGTTTGGTAATTCACTTTGTTCTGTCTGTTACTACTTGGAACCACTTAAATCCTACTTCTTCTTCGAGTGCTTGTTCATGCCCATTACACATTAGGTGTGCACGCACTGCGTGCACGAGCGTTGGAAACTTTTTCCCTTAGCGGCTCCCGTTGGGCCAGCGGGCCCCCCAAGTGGCACCACTGTGCCGTGCATATATACCCCTGCCAGCCCAACCCCCTCCAGTTCCTTCTTACCATCCATGGTGGCACTGGAACAACCTCTCTATCGAAGAAGAGCAGTCCCTTAGCCTTTAGAGTAGCAGTATTTCACAAGGACAAGGTACAGCTCCGGCCGCACCTCAAGTTCCTCCCTAAGGTGGTCTCCCAATTCTATCTGGGCCAGGACATTTGTCTGCCGGTATTCTTCCTGAAACCGCATATGGACCCGAGTCACCGCAGCTTGCATGCCCTGGATGTGCATCGAGAGCTGACGTTCTATTTGGAGTGCACCAATCCCTTTTGCAAATCCACGCAGCTGTTTGTGGCTGTAGCCGAGAGGCTGAAAGGCCTCCCAGTGTCGGCGCAGCAGATTTCGTCTTGGATTACAAGCTGCATTTGGGCGTGCTATGAGCTCGCAGGTGTTCTGGCCCCGGCGGTCACGACCCACTCGACCAAGGCGCAGGAGACTTCCACGGCGTTCCTGTCACAGGTCCCGATCCAGGAGATCTGTAGAGCAGCCACCTGGTCCTCGGTGCACACCTTCACGACCCACTATGCGGTCAATTAGCAGGCCAGAGAGGACGCGGCAGTTGGCAGAGCAGTCCTCCAAGCAGTTGTTCTGTGACTCTTACCCTCTTCCAGAGGTAAGCTTGTAATTCACCTAATGTGGAATGGACGTGAACAAGCACTCGAAGAAGAAAAATGGTTACTTACTTTCTCATAACTGTTGTTCTTCGAGATGCGTTGTTCATGTCCATTCCACCACCCACCCTCCTACCCCTCTGTTGGAGTCACCAGCAAGAAGGAACTGGAGGGGGTCGGGCTGGCAGGGATATATATGCACGGTGTAGTGGCGCCACTCAGGGGGTCCACTGGCCCAACGGGAGCTGCTAAGGGAAAAAGTTTCCGACGCTCGTGCATGCGGCGTGCACACACCTAATGTGGAATGGACGTGAACAACACATCTTGAAGAACAACAGTTACGAGAAAGTAAGTAACCATTTTTTCTGTATTTAATAAAATCACTTTTTACTTAATAATTAACCCAGGGTATGTATTAATACCTGGGGGATTGGGGAAACAGCTGTGCATATCTATCAGTGTTATAGAGGGCGAACAATTTATGAGTTTACACTGTATAAGTTTTATACAGGATAAAACGGATTTATTTGGGGTTTGGACCCCATTGGGAGTTGGGCATCTGAGTGTTAAAGACAGGAACACTTCTTAAGCTGCTTTCAGTTTAAGCCTACAGCTGTTAAGGGACGTGGTTCAGACCTGGTCTGGGTTTGTAGTAGGCTAGCGGGTCTGGCTCAAACCAAGCAGGGCACTGAAGTCCCAAGCTGCCAGGTCAGGAAAGCAGGAGCAGAAGTAGTCTTGGCACATCAGTTGGCAGTTCCCAAGGGGGTTTCTGTGATCCAACCCGTCACAACAGTAATGATCTAATAATTTTAAATAAGACTAGTTTTCAGAATATTTATGACTGGAATGGTTTTCTTGTGTATGTTCCATCCTTCTTATAGTTTCTTATCTTTGCCTCTCTCCCTGCACACAACTACAGCATCTTTTTTTCTATAAGGAAATGAAGCTATGGTATCTCCATACCCAAAGAGCGACCATTTAGTTCAGTCTACAGTTATATTTACTTTAGATTAAGGGAAATGATAAGAAATTAACAAAAACCTCCATAAGAGAGCATAGTGTTTGTATCTTCTCTGTAACAGTGTATAGTAACCAAGGACAAAGGACTTAAATATCTGTTCTAATGATGATAGTACATTCCACTAAAGCTGGCAGGTTCATGGGGATGTGAAAGGGATTGCTGGTTGGCTAAGGTGCAGGGGGGCTCCAGAGTAGTCAAGGATAATATGGATCAATCAGGCTTTAAACCTCTCTTAACCATCTTACATTCTGTCTCAGTGGGTAATATTTTAGCCATATACATGTGCATGTGTAGTGGTATGTAAGGAGCCTTATCTCCATGCACTGTTAAACAATTTCTATTCATATGCTCTCTATGTAATTTTGTAATGCATTTTCTTTTACTGGGCTTTATTTAGCCCTGGCTTCAGCCAGAATATCTCTCCAGGGCAACTAGAAGTGGTCTAGAGCTGACAAGTTCAATAGTGGGCAGTGCTGGGTGGAACTTGGGATGTGGACAGGGCATTCTGGAGATGTGCTGCTTCAGTGCATACTACATTTGTCCTCCCTGATGGAAAGCAGCTGTGAATTCTTTTATGCCAGTAGGTGTGTTGAGAGCCAGCATTTCTGGGATTTTGTCATCAATGGGAATAAATGCATAGCAAGTTTTGAAGTCTAACTGAAAGGTGTTTGAGTTACATGAACACCAGAATAGTTTCTAAAAAATGTGTTTATTGGTGAAAACTCCCTCCCTCCCTCCTTTTGATATTTCTAAATTACCAAATAGATTTTTTTCCAGATTAATTTATCTTTTAAAAAAGAGATTTGCTTATTGTCAGGTAAAGTATAAACAGGAGAAATTTCAGCACAAACTCTAATTTGTGTTGGAAGGTTATAAGAACTTGAAAGATACATAGAGGCTTATGATGAAGGAGCTTCCTTATTCATAACTCTAGCATCACAAGCATGATACTGTGACTGTGGATAAAAAAATCTTGCCTAGGTTTAAAAAAACACCATTTCAGGGACAAAGAATGGATTATATTCACAAAGTAAAACAATGTGGGTAAGCAAAGAAATACACTACTGAGAACTCATACACTTTTTCCTGCTGACTTGGCCAAAAACATGGAACTGAAATGATTCCCATGGTGAGATGCAGTTGACAGTAAGGTCAACAGTACATGTAAACAGTAAAAGCCAACAGAAGCAGCTAGAGTGCAAAATACAGTCTTGGCTGCCAAACAGGTAGCTATAATATCCTTCCACACACTTATTATTATTAGGTAAATAATATTATTGTATTAATAATAATGAATAATTGTAACTGGTTAGTATTTCATGTCTAAAGAACTCTGGGCTCCTTAATTATAGCAGTAGGTTAGCATATCTCATAACTACCAGGCTGGGAATGGCCAACTTGTAAATGAAGTTATAAATTAAATGAGCACAAAACTACTCAACTAAAATAAAAAGGATAAACAAAGCAAGAAAGTCATGGTCATTAGGTGCCAGGAATGTACTCCTAGGGAAGAGGGCTTTTGGCTTGGGGGAATTTAGAGGATTTTCATTTTTGTTTTTAACTACAGCCATGTGCTCAGCTTCATATGCGCACAGTCCATGTCCCAAAGAGTGGAAATATAATTAAATACATAAAATACAAGGAAAAATCCTGGTCCATTGAAGTAAATGGCAGAACTCCCATTGACTTCAATAAGGGAAGGATTTTACCCATAGTTCAGAGATATATGCATAATACTATGAGTAATGGTGCAAGCTCAACTCAACTACAGTACCTCTGGACAGATGTGTTTTAAGGAGTTTGAAGGAAGAAATTGATAGATAGAAGAACAAAGTATGTTGTGGAAGGCCTAGCATTGGGAAAGGATTCACAGGGAGACGTTAGAAGGGAGGAGTAACTGGAGAGTAGAAGGAAACCTTGGAGGTTTAGGTTCAAGCCCTCAAGTGAATTAATATCATCTCAGCTGTCCCAGTGTGTAAGTGAGAGTAGTGCTTGTATTGAAGAGCAGTTGGGGGTGATGTTGGTGCAATAAGGGGCAGAAAGTTCAAGGACTTAGCCAACAGCAAAGGAAACATCTTTTGAGGATATCTGCTCCAGATCATCAGGATGGTAGGGGTCTTTGTGGATTCCTTGCTGCTATTAGTTGCACAGATAGCAAGAGATGTTAGAAAGATTGTCTTCTACCTATATCTGTCTAGGAGGTCTTTACCTCTCGTGACATATAGTGACCTGGCCACAGTGATCCATACATTTGTGACCTCCAGGCTCAATTTTTGCCACACACTATATGTAGTAATTAATAGTTCCTAGGAAATGAATAATGATGATGGTGCTAATAAGATAGAAATGAAAAAGGGAAAGAAAACTACTCCTTCTCCCCCCCACACAAATTGCCAATACATGTCAGAGTGGGAAGAGAACTAAAGGAAAGAAACATGATATGGTTGGGTTTGTGATACTGATTGCAAGATGCTTGATACTTTAGTGATGAGATGGTCTGGGTGCTCATTGTGCCTTCATAATATTTTCTGTAACTGAGTTTCACCAACTCAAAAAATCCATAGGAAATTATTTAAGGAAAAACGGGTAGTCTGTGAGTCAAATCCTGACCATTATTGAAAGCAATGGGACTGTTGCCATTATTTTTAAGGAGGCCAGAATTTCACCTTGTGTGTTAATCTCTACTGGATCTATGCATGTTCAAACAGGGAGGGATTAAATGCTTAAGGTAGGGAGGATTCAGAGCGTCAGGCTGGCAATTTTATGCCTTTGCTTAAAAGACCATTGTACTCTTCAGTGTGGTCTTTTCAAAATTTTCAGTGCTGTATGTTTTCTGATGCTATCCAATATGCTGTGATATACATGTAATCAACCATGTAATTGGCCACTGTTCCATTTATCTGAGCACACAATGCCCCTCAGATTTTATGAGATTACACATTACTTTAGCATGCATATGGACAAGAATGTGTGAAAAGGAACTCAGTGAAGTGGACTGTCTGCTGCCATGAGTATGATTAAATGTTTTCTGGATACT
Source organism: Caretta caretta (assembly GCF_965140235.1). Lineage (NCBI taxonomy): Eukaryota > Metazoa > Chordata > Testudines > Cheloniidae > Caretta > Caretta caretta. The sequence continues at coordinate 88,348,941 of NC_134213.1, read as the reverse complement.
ATAGTAAATGGCAACATTATTTCTCCTTTCAGATCTGCAATATTTTTATTCTAAGACTATGTAGTCATTCTCACTATACTCAATGACTTTGAGACACTATCAGGTTCCTCTAACCTTCGTCACAATTTCATGAAGGGCTTTTCTGGATGGAATTACAAGGGTACAGTTACTCTAATGCTCAGTGTCCCTGCAAGGAACACAAGCTAGTTCTTTAGTTCTTGTTAGTTGATTGTTTTCTTTTCTATTTGAGATGGAAATTGAGTTTTGCCCCAGGCTAATAAACTATGGAAGTGCATTAGGGAAATAAGACTTCTCTGAGATAAATAATGCACACACAAATAAACATTTTAAAGAAAGTGCAAGGTTACACTGATAGTTTGTGGTTTTTTGGTAAAATCCTTAACAAATCGATTTTAAACAACGAATGTATTGAAGTGAAAAGCCAACAAAAGCCACACAATCTAAATATAACCACAGAAAGCTAAACTATGTTCATTTATAATATTGTTTTAACTTTCTTTTTTTTCCTTCTTGTGGCATCCCGTGCTACTTACTACTTTTGAAGGAGATAGGCAGTGGATTATAATTTACTTCTAAAAGCAAATTGCATTAAATGCTTTATAATTAAATTTTCTTGCATTTTCAAAAGTTTTTCAAATGCTTTCTTAGTCCCCAAGCTGGGGCATTTGAAATAATGCTGGCCGTGATCAATATCACCGATGACATGCCACATAAGGGGATCCAGTGCAAGCTGTTATAAGGCTCGAGGGTGAAAGTATAGTAATTGTCTGGTTTCACCCCCAGAGTTGTTAGGAGATTTGCTGTATGGTTTGAGGTCCATCGTATGTTGTGATAGGCATGTGTAGGACCCATGGATCTTGATAGATGTGTTGCAGGGAAGGTATTGGTCATAGTAGCAGTGGCGAGATGGCCGCAGGTTACATTCACTACACTTTCAAATGAACTCTTCCAGAAAAATGATAAAAGACAAACCCTATCATTTGTGAACAAATACTTTGCACAAAACATTCTCTCCATATCTGACCTCCCAGTTCTCATTCTCAAAAGAAACCTGCACAACACCTTCAGAAGACAAAACTGGGAGCTTAAATTCATAACTGCTAGACACCAAAAATTATTGACTCAATAAAGGCAATGGTTTTATTTCTCATTACAACAGTCTGTAACCCACTAACTCTCTTTGGTCCTACAGCTGCAGAGGGGTTAACTGCCCACTTCATTTTGAATTGTTTCTTGCAACAATTTGTTCCACCTTGTATTTAGCGGTGACACTCTTCCTTTCCAAGACCTGAAGAAGAGCTCTGTGGATCTTGAATGTTTTTCTCTCTCACCAACAAAAGTTGGTCCAATAAAAGATATTACCTCACCCACCTTGTCTCTGTCTCAGATATAGTAATTTTAGAATTTCAGACAGAAGTGTGATTTTTTTTAAAGTTAAACACATCTCTTTGAATTGTGTTTTCAAACTCATGTTGTCTTCCACAGTCAGAACAAAGGAAAATGGCTGCCTTTTAGTCATACAGGATAACATCAAGAAAGACTTCTGCAATGAAAATCAAAATGAGGTCTGCTTATGCTTTGAAAATTAAGTGGTGAGCAGGTAGAAAAAATTACTGATCCTATGCTTTGGAGGTACCTAAAGTTTGACAAACCAGTTTGGTTCTATCTCTAAATTAAAGTTTAATGAGCTATATGTGAAACCATATTCTCCTACGTTATCTATCTTTTAAATTGAGGAGAAAGCATTCCTGTTTTATGATTAGTGAGAGACAGGGATTAGTAATTTTCCTTCACAAAAAATCCTCTAATTGAGCACAGATTAGATTGTTCTAATTAATTTCCTTACAACAAATGTTTTTGCAAGATTAAACGCTTTCTAAGAAAAGAAGCTTTGCAGATTATTATAAAGAGATCCAGCACCAAGCTATTAAATTGCATTGTTTATATTTGTTCTTCTGCTGCAGTTTTTCTCTCTCTAATATAATTCAAAAAGAAATCAGAGAAAAGCATTTACAATACAGATTATCACAATTTTCTAGGCTTTTGTTAAAGGATAAATTTTATACTATTTTCCATTACTTTGAGCTGCCTTGTTGAATAATACATTTTGTTGGGATTTAAATAGAAACAACTATATTAAAATAATAGTAAAGTTTCTCAAGCAAAACTACAAAAGAAAGGAAGTTTTGGGTTTCAGCCTAGTGTCTACATTGGCGTTGTATCATACATGAGCTTCTGTTGGATTGCTCTACAACTCTTGGAAATATATTTTAATCTCTGAATGATAATTTAACAAAGCGCCAGCCAGTGATGAAACACAAAGTTGCTGAGTGCATATTTAAGTTTGAATTATTTTTCTTTGTGTGTATGTGTGGTTTTAATTGTGAACAGTAATATTACTTCAGTGCAGTATTTTGTGCTAACTGGGCTGAAATTTTGTCAGAGACTTCACCACATGGAGCTCACTAAGATTGCTCCAACGCAAGTCTGAGCAGATCTTTCCCTGCAGTTGCTCCTCCTGGCTGTTGATGACTGCCATGGTGCTGGCACTAGAATAAAAAGCAGGGAGATTGTGGGTGCCCAGGCAATGTGGAGAAGAAAAGGGAAGCAGCCTGACTTTAATGCAGAGGGGTGAGGAGCAGGGAGAGGAACGGGGGCACAAGCATTGGCACAGGTGTGATAGGATGGACAGAGGCAGGCTGAGGGAATGCAGTCTTGGGTGGGGGCTTGGAGAAGGAAAAGCAGAGACAGACTGGGGAGTACAGGAGAGAGTGTTGGGTGACTGTTTGAGGCAGCAGGACCTGTTTAGTTAGAAAAACACATCTCTTCATTCAACTTTAATTTGTATCATTTGATATCATTCCAAAATGCTTCATCTGAAGGGTGAAGACCATTTCCATCCTGAGAATGAGGGGCCATGTTTCAGAGGGTAACAGTCTGCTACTGCTTGTTATTCTGGTATCTTAAGAGGTAGTGGACATACGCCCCAGAGGGCTGAAAAAAGATTCCATAGGCAACCTTAATTCTGGCTGAGGGAAGCTGGAATGTGGCGGTCCACAAGGTTCTGTGGCAGTTGTGGGATGATGCTTGGGGAGAGGAAGGGCCCTTGCAAGTGGGAAGGAAAGTACAGGCAGTCTCATGCTGGGCATCACAAGTCAATGGCCACTTTAAAAAATGTGGCTGTTATTGTGTCCTCCCCATTTTTCTCCCCTCTGCAAATGATGCCAGCATTGACATCTGTTTCTCTACTTCTCCCACAATGGTCTCCCCACCTCTTTCCTCACTCCCCACTTCTGGCTGAAGTTCCATGAAGTTGTGGTTGAAAATTGGGTGAAGGTGATTGAAACTGAGCACCTGAAAAGTGAGGCGCATAAAGTTAGTGGCCACTTTTGAAAACATGGTTATTAAGTAAGGAGGGGCAGAGCGTATGTGGGGCCTTGAATGTAAGAAAAATAAGCGTGATCTTGATGCAGTGGAGGAGTGGGAGTGAAGGGATTCTGAGGGAAGGGAGTGACGTGGTCACAAAATCCCATGAAGATCTACAAATGAGTGTGACTTGAGGGTGCAGCGAAAGATATTATATTCTAAGCACCATGTCCCACCTTCTCCTTTCAGTAGTGCCAGTCATATATATATGCCTCTGGGGGGGGGTGGGGGGAGACGGGGAAGATGTTAGATTATGTAGTCCATGACTGTGTCAGTGAAGAATTGTCCCCATATTGCATATTTACTAGTGTTTTGTCCAGTCTACTTTAAATTTGTCATATGCTTTTGTAAACTATAATGTTAAAATACTTTCATTTTAACAGTTGATATTAACTAAAAATGCAATTTCATTATTATACATAAAAGCTCAGCATCTGGTCTAGTTGAAATATAAAATTACTTTACTTTTTGTTCTCACTTTTAGCTTTGACACTTCGGCCAAAAACAGTCAACAGGAAATTTGTTATTGACACTGCCAAATGAAAAACCAGGTGCCCTTTGCTTCCATTAATGTTTATTTCTGCATCTTTCTCTTGTTCTTCACATCTTGAGAAATTCTGAAATAGATATTGGTTCTGACAGCTTTCATATGTTAATTCATTGGGATTGCTAGAGGCAGATACACTTCCTTGTCTGAATCTTGTTAGAGTTTAACATTTGAGTGTGTATTTACCCCAGAAAAATGTATGTATTCTGTGGCGTATTGAGAAGCCAAAGAAGCACAATGGAAACAGGATCTGGCCCACTAAATCCATGTTATGGACTAACTGCCTGTTATGTTTCAATTAAGTCATTGTTTAGGTAGTATGAATGATCTGTTTTTACTCAGCTATAGAGGCAACTCCCTTTGATGTGTGTTGGAGTTGTCTGGGGCATATATTCCAAATAATTCTTTCACTGAAGTCTGTATTGCTACTCTAAATTGACAGGAGTGCAAATGAGAGCACACTGTGACCCCACGTATCACAAACAATGGTTCCTTTTTACTAAGAAATGATGAATCATAGAATATCAGGGTTGGAAGAGACCTCAGGAGGTCATCTAGTCCAACCCCCTGCCCCAATTTTTGCCCCAGACCCCTAAATGGCCTCCTCAAGGATTGAACTCACAACCCTGGGTTTAGCAGGCCAATGCTCAAACCATAAACAAATGTCTCTTATTTTTATTGATATTTTGCATGGATATACAGCTGTACTCTAAGTGGAGCAGTCTGGCTGGTGACCACTGCGGGGTACTTGATCTACTTTGCTGCACTTTCCCATAAAGTAACACACACACAAACTTTCCAAATGGTTCACAACAGTGCTACTCAAAGTGGTGGTCCGCGGACCGCTGCCGGTCCGCAAGCCATCAGCTGCCAGTCTGCGCGCACATTGGAAAAAAAAATTGCCGGTTCCCCACACCAGATAGCTTGAGAAGCACTGGTTTAGAAAGTAGGTGATGGAAACAATACTGGGAATGCTGCGTCAAGTCCCATAACAGCCTGATTTATCTGTGGTCATGTTCAAATAATGCTTGTAAAAGCAAATGTCTGCAATATCAGCCTCAAATTTAGATACTGTACCAGTATATCTGGCTACTGAATATAGTGTGCATGAAACAGGAGGTTGGTTTAAATATTTTTGATCAGTTGAAAAACAATAGGGCATGATTGTGTAAACCCTTAAATGAGTAGTTCCATTTACTTGAGTGGACAGATTATTTATGTAAGTAAGGGTTTCAGGAGCTGGCCCTAGAGGTGTAATTTGATAAAATTTCACAAATGTATATATTGCAATCCCTTCCACAAAAAATAATGGTATGAAACTCAAAGTAATCTTTTGCATTAACAAAGAATGTTGAAAGGCAGGAATGACAGCTAAGGTATCCAATGTAAAGATTGTTTGCATACTAGTAGTTTTGTAACCAATTGTTTTGTATGGGTTTTTATCATCTTGATGAAAGTGCAAAAAACAAACAGACCCAACCAGCGACTGTAGAAAGAAAAAAATCATATGCTCTCTTGAAATCCAGAAAAAAATCACATGGGTTAACTATATATTTTAGTCATAGACAGTCAGAATTAAAACTAGTACCACCGCTAGTTTTAATTAAGTTGATGATAATGGACCAAAGCATAAAGTACAAAGCCTGCCATTGACTCTTTGCCAGGTGAAGGGGTTTATGGACACAGGATTAATGCAGACATATATAAATCCCCCTTCCTCTAATCCTATAAGGATGGAAAAATAGACTCCAAGACATATATAATTCAGATTGCATATGCAAGTGAGAAGATTTTATTATTAAACTACTGTCTTAGTAATAGTAGTAATACTAATGTTATCAAATATGGTGATGATTTTAGAAAACAGTAATTATTTTCTTTTCCTTTAGTGCAGTGTTTGGAGATGACAACCAAAAGGAAAATTATTGGCCGTCTGGTGCCATGCCGATGTTTCCGGGGTGAAGAAGAAATCATCTCTGTACTAGATTACTCCCATTGCAGCCTACAGCAGGTGCCAAAGGAGGTTTTTAACTTAGAACGGACATTAGAGGAGCTTTACCTAGATGCCAATCAAATTGAAGATCTACCTAAGGTAAATACTGTTCTTTCTGTAATAGAGAAATACAAGTTGTGTTATTAAATGAGCATTTAAAATGAACTTAGATTTTGAAGAGGCTCTGTATAAAAATAACACCTTCTGATAGAACAGGTTTTACTTTTACAATATATTTTTACTGGTTTTTTTTGTTTTGTTTTTTATGTATTTTTCTTCCATTAGCTCTGCAGAGCCAACATACTAAGAGAGACTGAGCAGGATTCTATTCCTTCTAGTACACAGTACAGAAAATGTAGATTGGGAGCATCTTTTTCTGTTTAGTGATACTAAGGAGACATTCAATGAAATAAAAAAGTGGGAAATTCAAAACTGATAAAAGGAACAGGATGGATTTGATTAAAATCAAATTGATTTAAATCACGATTTAAATCACGATTTAAATCACTAGTCAGGAAGACTCGATTTAATCATGGATTTCTACATGAAAGTACATTCTTCTTGGTTGTAATAACCTTAATACATATTCTTTACAACTCAGAGATAGATGAAGGTTTCATTTTCAATCACCTTCACAATATACATTTTTAAAGTGATTTATTTTGAAAACTTTTCAGATTAGTTTTACAGCTATATCAGAAAGTGAATAATTGTTTGGTTATTTCATTTACCAAAGGTAATTGAAGCAAATAGTTCACCTCCCAGTGACTTCATAAATATCTCCAATTCAACAGGTTAATCATTAATATTTGGAGGATTTTCTTGCCATGCTGTATTAGGAGGAGAACATCACCAGACAGATATTTAAATTGTTTTATTTAACTAAAACAACAATGTTATGCATTCTGGACCTTTTTTCTTCAACAGCAAACATATAATATTTAATGAAACAAGCATATGAATTTTTGAATTTAGTTAAACATTCAAGTTTTTTAAAATCAGGTTTGTGTTTGTTAAAATAGTTTTTAACTAAAATAGTTAAATATATTTTTTAAAAAAACAAAAATTAAATTGACTATGTCAGCCAGGTCAATATGAGAAACTTAAAATATTGGCTTCTGCAGCTAACTCAATTGTCTTCACCTTCATTTTCCTGTTTGTTCATAATCTGGAAAAGAAAAACAAACTTTCCTGCTTTTTCAGGTCCCAAACGATTTCTCAGTTTGCAATGAATTAGTCCAAAGGAAGAAAATATTGTTTCTACACCATCAGAAGATGCTACTGCTGTTAAAAGTGAGAGTATCACTTCAACAGTCTCTGAATCCAAGTGCTTAAGTGACATCAACCTGTTCACTGGTGTGACTTTCTTTAAAACATCATCAGCAAACATATTTCTTGAATGGTTCACCCATAGCTCTGAAGTTTATTATAGTTGGCATTATGGAGGGATGATTGCTGGATCTCCATGTCAGAGCCAACTCCTCTTCTTCAGCAGTTAAGGTTTCACCCTGGTAGCGAGTATTAAGAGTATTTTCAGAAAAATGAGCTGGAGATAGTGCTTGTCCCATTCATTTTTTTAATGTTTGTAATTTAACTCTGTCATTGCATATTTCTCTTTTTAAGATCTCACTCAGTTCCTTCCAAATTTCAACAGCGTCAGCATCTGCATTGTGGTCAAGGCTACAGAAATAGACTTCAGGGTACTCAGCATGCGTTCAACATTTCTCTTAAGTCCAATGTTGAGAACTTTGCCTGTGACAGTGCCATTTATTTTTTCACGATTTTGTTTACACACTGTCATCAGATTAGGCCAGTTCTTGATATAGTGCTCAATACAGTCCACTACTGAGTTCCATCACACGTCTTGTGGGAGAGTTAGCTTGGTTCCTCCCACCTTTTTCAGAGCAGCTGCTGCAAAGTGGTTGTTATGGAAGTATTTTTCAATTTCAACAACATTAGCCTTTATTTCTGGAACACTGACGTCTTTGGCTAGGAGGTGCATCAAATGAGCACTGCAACAGTATGTTATTAGCTTGGAACTCTCTTCACTCTCTTCTAAATAATTTCTTCTCATCTTGGATACATTTGCAGCATTGTCTGTGAGCAAGCTGCCTACTAGACATTTGATTTTTTTTCACAGTTTGTTGTAGCTTTTACTGCTACTTCTTGTAACTATTCTCCTGTGTGTGCATTTACTGATGTATCAATTGTTTCTGTAAGGAAGACATTCCCTTCTTCTGTTGTCACACAAGCACATACAACAGGGTCATTGTGGACATTGCTCCACCCATCAAGAATCAGGTTAATAATTTCACCCTCTAGACCTTTTGCACACTGCTCAATTTCTCTTTCATACACTTTATCCAGCAATTTGCCTGCAACATCTGCTCTGTTGGATGGACTGTATCCTGGTCTTAATGACTGAACCATGTTAATGAAGTTTGGGTTCTCAATCATACGGAAAGGAGAGTTTGTTGCATAAACGAACCGGACAATTTTTTCATCAATTATCTCTTTTTGTAATCTGCTGGTTCTTATCACAAACTTATTTATGATTGTTTCTGGATGATGCAGATTTTTTTTTTCTTTTTGCTACAGGTGATAATCTGTGGCTATGTGACATACATGTGACTGAAACACTATCATTGGCAGATAACTCTGAAGCCATAGGTTTCAGAGTAGCAGCCGTGTTAGTCTGTATCCGCAAAAAGAAAAGGAGGACTTGTGGCACCTTAGAGACTAACATCCGATGAAGTGAGCTGTAGCTCACAAAAGCTTATGCTCAAATAAATTTGTTAGTCTCTAAGGTGCCACAAGTCCTCCTTTTTTTTTTCTGAAACTATAGAAAATTATGGTGATCTTGAAGGTGGATAGTCTTCAGAATCCTGTATGTTGAGGATGGATTCTCCTAAACAAAATAAGTCAATGCAGTTATTTAATTATTATTACCATATTGCTCATTTAGTATCACTCATTGCATTCACTGACACTCAGTATGACTTTAAAGGTGAAATTGTGAAAGAAAGATCTGCCTATTTCAGCTATTTATTTTTTATCACAACTGCATCTAAAATGATAGTACCATAGAGTAACAACTGTATTTTTTTCTCAAACGTGAGAATTCAAGAATAGTCCAGAGGGAAGTCAGGAAGTCCTTAAGAAAGAAGTATGAAATTGAAAAGTTTACCAAGCTGAAGATCCTGTATGTTCAGACATGTTCCTTTCATCATCTTTAACGCAGCTTCTGCCCTAGAAGGAACACTTCTCTTGATGTTGTTTCATTTGGGCATCCAGGCTTTGCATTTCTTTGTTGCACTATTGGCATTTTGCACACATACCTGTCTTACCCACAGGTAGAGGAACTTCATTAAAATATTCCCAAACTGGGTCTCTTTTATGGCCTGTTGCCATTATAGGTTTTCCCTTCTAGTGAGAGAATGGTATGGTAGATCTCAAATCAATGAAGGCTACACTCAGAAAGATCTCAAGACTTCTGGAATATGCTGCTCAAACAGTTTCACTTTTGTTTCTACTGCCTTTCCCTCCCTTCTCACATTTATCTCCAGACTTCTTTTCCTTGTCCAGATCTATTCCGCCCCTCCCCCAATCTTCTATTAATTGATCTTTTTGAAACTTTGCACTTTTAGATAGAGGTAAGAGATCTGTGTACACAAATTTGCAGAGGGACAATAGGGTTGAGGTCTGTTATTTCTAACCTCTACATATTTATTTATTTATTTAAAAACATTTTTGCTGTTAACAAGCATGTAATCTCTGGAGACACAAATCCACAGCTTGAGAACTGCAAAACTAAGCAGCTCTGATGGTATCTTCTAGACTGAGCACTGAGTCCCATTGGGTAGATAGAAAGATTAACCTAAGTAATCTATACAGAAGCCTGTGGAACTCCGTAAGATTGGGTCCCAAATCCATGAACTATTGGAACTCATTTACAAAACTTTTCTTAAACATTACATGAAGATATTGTCTCATACTATAGAATTAGAATTTATAATCCCTATTCCATGATGAGATATCTGTGAGCTACAATGTATCTTAATTAAAACTATATTTTGATAGGTTTTTTCCTCAAAAAGCATTTTATCAAAAAAAAATCCAATTCAAGTGAAAAATCCACTCTGAAAAGGAAATACACCTCCTGGCAGCTGTGGCTGGTGGGGGAACCCAGTAGCCCTCAGGTGCTGCAGGCAGCAGGGGCGCCGGCAGCTCCCATCCATGGAAGGGGGGACCCTGGAGCTCTGACACACAATCCAGGCCCCTGGAGCTCCTAGCCACTGCACAGCTGCCCCACTGCAGGCAGTGTGGGCACCTATTGGTCCCCATTTTGTCACAGATATTTTTAGTAAAAGTCATGGACAGGTCACGGCTTCCATGAATTTTTCTTTATTGCCCGTTACCTGTCTGTGACTTTTACTAAAAATATCTGTGACAAAATCTTAGCCTTAGTCATGTTTAATGACAATAAAAATTTTGGAAGGGATATTAAATGTATGTTTCAGGGATTAAGCAAATCTCTAACTATTAGAGATCAGGTGGAGGCCTAGGTGCATGACAGATTATCCCATATCTGCGTATTACAAGGTTTTTACACCTTCCTCTCAAGCATCTGGTTCTTGTCAGAGGCAGGATACTGGACTAGATGGACCTTGGATCTGATCCAGTCTGGCAATTCTTATGTGCCCCATCAACAGAATTGTTTATTAAGGCCAAAATATTCAGAACTGTTCAATAACGTTGTGCTTCAAGCTTTGGGTGCCCAGTTGAGATGCCTTGTATCTGACTGCCACCTAGTTGGGCCACTGGCTATGTGTCACAATTTGGACCCTATTATTTTATCTGTACTTTTTGATGGGAAGAACTACCTTGAATCAATGCATTTTATAAGATTATTGTGGAACTGCAGTGAATCAGCACCATAGCAAATACAGTGAGATAGTATGGCAGTTATCTTATACATGTTATTATGGATGGCAAAGTGTGAACAAGCAACAGAGAATTAGAAAATCATCTGCTGGATTCTTAAAGCTGGATCAGTCTCCAGAAGCTGAGAGGAAGTATTAACTTTTAGAAAGCTAATTAATGATTGTCAAGGTTTCTTCCCCACTCTGAACTCTAGGGTACAGACCTGGGGGGGGGGGGGACCTGCATAACAGACCCCCTAAGCTTATTCTTATCAGCTTAGGTTAAAAACTTCCTCAAGGAACAAACTTTGCCTTGTCCTTGAACCCTATGCTGCCACCACCAAGTGCGTTAAACAAAGAACAGGGAAAGAGCCCACTTGGAGACATCTTCCCCCCCCAAATATCCCCCCAAGCCGTACACCCCCTTTCCTGGGGAAGGCTTGATAAAAATCCTCACCAATTTGCATAGGTGAACACAGACCCAAACCCTTGGATCTTAAGAACAATGAAAAAGCAATCAGGATCGTAAAAGAAGTATTTTAATTAAAGAAAAAGTAAAAGAATCACCTCTGTAAAATCAGGATGGTAAATACCTTACAGGGTAATCAGATTCAAAACATAGAGAATCCCTCTAGGCAAAACCTTAAATTACAAAAAGACACAAAAACAGGAATATGTATTCCATTCAGCACAGCTATTTTACCAGCCATTAAACAAAAGAAAATCTCACGCATTTCTAGCTAGATTGCTTACTAACTTTTTACAGCAGTTCTGAAGAGCGTTCCTGATCTGTTCCCGGCAAAAGCATCACACAGACAGACAGACCCTTTGCCCCCCACCCCCCTCCAACTTTGAAAGTAACTTGTCTCCTCATTGGTCATTTTGGTCAGGTGCCAGCGAGGTTATCTTAGCTTCTTAACCCTTTACAGGTGAAAAGGTTTTGTCTCTGGCCAGGAGGGATTTTATAGTTCTGTATACAGAAAGGTGGTTACCCTTCCCTTTATATTTATGACAATGATAGTGAATGAAAGGCATAGGAGTTCTCAGAATTTTGAGTGATGATTTAGAGTGATGAGGAGAGACCACATTTAAGAAACTGAAAGAAGAGTTTACAGACAAGCTTTCAAGGCCACATTAGCTTTTTCATCCCACTGAGCAGTCTATTAAACAGTAAGGACAAAAATGCAAAAACTCAAGTCAATATCAAGTATAGAGGGGAGCAAGAGAGAGCTGCTAATTGACTATCTGAACTGGAGAGGTTTTGTGCACTCTCAACTGGCCACTAGCAATAGTATTTGCCAACTCATGGATGTTAGGAGAGGTCCCACAAGACTGAAGAAGGGCTAATGTAGTACCTATCTTAAGCCAGGGAACTGTAGACCAGTCAGCCTACACTCGATACTGGGGAGCTACTAGAGCAATGTATAAAACGTTCAGTTTGCGAATGTCTGGGGGATGAAGGCATAATCACTAGCAGCCAGGTTAGACTTACTAAGAACAAATCATGCCAAACCACCATGATTTCCTTCTTTGACAGGGTGATTGTTTTAGTGGATAGGGGAAATGCAGTGGACATAATGTACCTGGACTTTAGCAAGGCTCTTGACACAGCCCCACATGACATTCTGGTAAGAAAGCTGGAGAAATGAGGGCTTGGCGGAACTACATTAAGTGGATATGTAACTAGTTAAACAACTGCAAACAAAGAGTAGCTATTAATGGAATGATGTCCCACTGAAAGAAAGTCTCAGGTGGGGTTCCGTGGGGATCTGTTCTCGGTCCAGTGTTATGTAATATCTTTATTAATGATCTGGATGTTGGAATAGGGAGTGCATATTGATCAAATTTGAAGATGATACAAAGCTGGGAGGGAGTGACACAAACACTTTGGAGGATAGAGCTGAAATCCAGAGGGATCTTGATAAATTGGAGAACTGGGCTATAGACAACAAAATGAAATTCAGTAAAGACAAATGTAAGGTGCTACACTTATGGAAGAAAAACCTAATGCACAAATACAGATTGGGGGACAACTGGCTTGGCAGCAGCACTGCTGAAAAGGATCTGAGAGTTGTGGTGGATCACAACTTCAACATGAGTCAACCACATGATGCTGTTGCAAAAAAGCAAATTCAATTTTAGGTTGCATTAACAGAGGGATAGCATGCAAGTCACAGGAGGTGATAGTACCACTCTACTCGGCAGTGGTTAGGCCTCAGCTGGAGTACTGTGTCCAATTTTGGTCACCAATGTATAGAAAGGATGTAACAAAACTGGAAAGGCAAGTGACAAAGATGATCCAAGGGATGGAATGCAAGCCATCTGAGAAAAGGGCTGAAGGAACTGGGTATGTTTAGTATGGAGCAGAGGAGATTAAGGGAGAACATGATAGCGGACTTTAGTAACAAGTAAAAGATAATGGAATAACCTGCTCAAAGCAGAATTTTCTTCTTAACCGTTTTCAGTTAGTGGTGGTTTTATTATATGAAATGTTGGAGCTTATATTTCTTCCTAATGAAAACAAACAAACAAGCAGAACCTCCAAGAAAATAATCCAAGTTAATGTATCTATAGATGTTCAATCCTTTCCCCTCAATGGTGTTTTGTGGTTATAAAATTGTAAAAATTTTCCTTTTATCAATTTTAAATTTGTTGTATTTGTTTTATTGAACTTCCCCTTGTTCTTGTATCATATTAAAACATTAATAGGACTTCCCAATTTGCCTTCTTTATAAGATTCATTATTTTTAATAACTCTGTTATGTCCTCTCTTAATAATCACTTCCATAAACTCAGAAGTTCCAGTCTTTACATTCTCTCTTCAGATGAAAGTCTTTCCATGCTTCAGATCCATTTTATCACGCATCTCTGAACCTTTCCTGTTTCTGCCATATCTATTATAAATTAAGGTCAACAATATTCCAAGTGAGAGTGTACCATTGTTTTATATAATGACATTGTAGTATATTCAGTACTTTCAATTGCATTCCTTTTACCGAACACATTGAGCAAAAGTTTTCATTGAGTTTGTCCATTAGTGTGCATAAGGAGTTCAAATTTTTGATTCCAGAGAGAATTAATTTTCATTTTTTAACACTGAATTCTGTCTGTCATTCACTGAGGTTTAAGTGCCTCTGAAGTGATTCAAGGCTTTCTCTAGTCTTGATTAACTCAGATACTTTTGTGTTTTTCTACAGATTTAAAAAAAGATATAAAGAAATCATTTAGCTTCTCTATAATGTCCTTATCCACCTTAATTGCTTCCTTTACTCCCTGACCATCCAGCAGACTGCACCAGTTATTGTGCAGGCTTCTTACCAATTTCTGATAGTCATTTGTTTGGCTTGAATGACCTCTTACACTTGCCCTTCAAGTATACTTTTCTCTGGATTTTTCTGCTTCCCTGTTTTCTTTAAGGTATCCATTCCTTCTGCGATTCTGGTATGTTATGCTCAGGTAGTCTTCATGCTGAATCTACGGATTTAATCTTCTCACTTTTCATTTTAATGTCCTGGAGTTACTGTTGCAATTGGGACTATATTTTCATGAGTCCTTTCCCTGTTCAGGGAAAGACTGGCAGGACTTGAAAACCCCCTGAGTTCACATTTGTGATAAGCCATTATAGGAGTAGGATGATCAGTTACAGTCTCTCACACATCCAAATGTTCTGGTATGGTGTTTGTTTCACCAATAAAAGAAGGGTCAGTCTCTGAAACACCTACAGGTTTTGGAATGATGTCTGTGCTACTGAGAGAAGATGTTGCTTCTGATGGATTCGCTTTGAAAAATGATGTCAGCTCTGGAAGATTTTGGAAAATTTCACTAGTTTTTTATTTCTTTTCTTCCCCCAGTTTACATTTCTGTGTTCTACTTGGTTGGTTACGTTTCATCCTGCCCCTTATCTCAGTTATCTTATCTCTGAACTTAAAAAAAAAAAATTACACAACATACACTATTTTTATGTATATCTATTATATATATATAAGAAAGAAAAAACAAATCAAGTACATATAACTCAGAAGAATATATCAATAATAAAACATAAATTTATTGCAAAACATGACAGGATCTGATTTCCTCGCATTATTTTGATCTATGTTAATAGGACGCCTCCCTGGTTTAGGTGGGGATAAGTAATAAAAAGAGAACAGAAAAACGGGGAAGAGTGTGTAGTGGAGCATAAGGAAGTCTAACAAAGTTCTGATTTTTCCCATGATGTCTACTTTGATGCTTTTTTTGAAATACCAAATATCAAATTTTTTCCAAAAAAATGAGATTTTTTTTTGGTGCCCTCTGCTTTGCTGGTGACCTAAGCACATGCTTACTCTGCCTATTGGGTAATCCAGCCCTGCCTGTTTGAAATGAATGGGGGCTGTAAGTCAGCTTGTCACTGCAGAAGGCAGTTTGCTTTTAGGTTTTGGCTGGGTGACACATTAATTTGTAGCAGATGAAAAATCCTAAAATAGGGTAGCTACTTCAAAAGGATAAGGTGATTCAGTGAAGGCTTTGTACAAATATAGTTGAACAGGCTGACATCCTCTTTATGTACCTAGTGAAATTGAAAGGAACATAACACTGTATTGTTTCTTCAGTAAAATAGGGATGTAACTTATCCAAATGTGAATTTTTTTCTGCAAGAACATTTTCTTCATTATATTGCATAGGAAGCAGAGAAATTGAGGAGAAATCCTATAACCTGTATATAAAATGAAAAAAAAATTTAGTTCCTTCTAGTCTGGAAAAATGTAGAACTGAAAAATAATTCATCTTAAATTAATATAAGTGCAGGGGACTAACAATTGGCCACTACCAGTTAATTCTGTGTCCTTTTCTTTTGGGCTTTGTTCTTTAATACAAAAAAGAAACTGGAGCAATAAAAAATGGTTCTGTTCTTCAATTAAGATAATTCAAATAATTCTTCAACCATTAACTTGATGCACTGGACTTTTCCCCAGCTAGGGGTCTGTAGGGCTTTCCTTCCCTCTCACAGCCTTCCGCTGCAGCTACAGAAGAGTGCACTCCAAGACCTCACTTGGTCCTCCCTGCTCTCATGGATCTGGGGCTCACCTTTATATCCCCTGGGTGGGAATCATCAGCCCCAATCATTGAATGCTCTCCAGCTGTGTCAGATGATTCTCTGTACCTGCTTGTACCAGAACAGGAAGGAAGCCCAACTCCCCTACTCCCTGTTCACATAGGCCTTTAAAGGAGCAGACTGTCCTGGTTCAAGATGAAATGTATGTGATAAATTGGAGATACTTTTCATTTCAAAGGCTATGTCTTCTTTATTTAAAAAAAGTACACAGTGGATCAGTGGTGCTAAAAATTGCACTGAAATTGAATATTCAAAGTAGACTTGATCATCCCATGAAAATATGCAATCCTTCTCTGTCTAATAAGGCGAGGGCCCTGGTGAAGTACAGCTCATGTACATAAGTGTGTAGGCATTATAAATTACCTGCAAAGTTCCTCTGCATTGAATTTTCCAACTGGGTTATAATTATTTTAGCAGGGAGAGTTGGATAGTTTGTGAATCTGCCCAACAATGAACTCTGTTTGCACTTCTGAAAAAAAAAATTAAAAGTAATATTTCTTTGTCATCCTGACATTTAATTTTCCCATTCCATTCACCAATCCATTTTATGTTGACTTAATTTATGTCTATATCTGTAGAGTCTAAAGAACAATATTTTTACCTTACTATAGCTGCACTGAGAGCCTTCAAGATCTATTTGATGAAACCAAGAAGTTGAGAATTATAGAATAATCCACTGTGTAACCTAAATCACAGCACCATTAGCATCACTACTTTCCTGCCTAAAAGGAATAAAAACAAACTTCAAATATATTAAGGGCTGTTATAGAGTTAAGAGTTATCAATCATACTCCAAATCCACTGAAGGTAGTGCAAGAAGTAATTGGCTTAATCTGCAGCAAGGGAGATTTAATTTAGATATTAGGAAAAACTTTCTAACTGTAAGGATAGCTAAACAATGGAATAAGCTTCTAATGGAGGTTGTGGAATCCCAGTCCTTTTTAAGAATAGGTTAGGCAAATAACTATCAGGGATGGTCTAGGTATACTTGGTCCTGCTTCACTGCATGGGGCTGAACTAGATGACCTCCCAGTGACCCGTCCAGCCCTACATATATTTGCGTCTATGATTCTATAAAGACATATTGTCTGATAATTATGTTTGAGTTCTAATGGCACAATTATAAAAGTCTAAAAGTTTAATAAGGTTTTAAATGGTTGTTAAAGTAATTTTGTGCCTGTTCAAATGTATTCCCACTCTTGCCTTATTGCTGCTATTACTTATAATTTCTTTCTGAGAGTGTTGCATTATAGAATTATTCCAGAAGAAATAATTTTCTTAATGGAAATTAGTTTTCACTAGGCTTCTTTATTCACCAGTCCAAATGCCTGATCACAGTTCAGTGGCTCTCAAACTTTCCGAAGTTCTGGACCTCTTTTCTAATTTTTGTAAAAATAGTTCACCCTCTGTCAAATGAGTCTGTATAAATATAACTGAGAAGATAACAATTTGTGAATTTTATAATATTACTAATATCAGGAGAAAGATAAAAGGGGGAAAATAGGGGTGACATCATGGTAGGGGTCTACTATCTTTACAAAAATACAAAACACAAGATCTGATAGTAGTGGGGGACTGTAATTACCTAGACATCTGGGTAATATGCAAAATACAAAATTTCCAATAAGTTCCTGTAATCCATTAGGAACAATTTTTGTTTCAGAAAATTGAATGGAGGGCAGCCGTTTTAGACTTGATCCTGACCAACTGTGAAGAATTGGTTGTGAATCTGAAGCTGGAAGGCAATTTGGGTGAAAGTGATCATGAAATGAAAGATTTCATGGTTCTAAGGAAAGAAAGGAGTGAGAACACCAGAATAATGACAATTGTCTTAAAAAAAAACCCCAATGTCGTAAGTGCAATGCAGTTGTGATAAAGTTTAATATCATTCTGGAATGTGTCAACAGGAGTGTTGTATGTAAGACATAAGAGGTAATTGACCCGCTCTACTTGGCACTGATGAGGCCTCAGCTGGAGTATTGTGTTCAGTTCTGGGTGCCACACTTTAGGAAAGATGTAGACAGATTGGAGATAGTCCAGAAGGGAGTGACAAAAGGTGATAAAAGGCTTAGAAAACCCTGATCTATAAGGAAAGGTTAAAAAAAACTTGGCTTGTTTAGTCTTGAGAAGACTTTGGGGAGACCTGATTGTCTTCATTATGTGAAGAGGTGTTATAAAGAAGACAGTGATCAATTATTCTCCATGTCCACTGAAGTTAGGACAAGAAGTAATGGGATTAATCCGTGGTGAGGAAGATTAGGTTAGATATTAGGAAAAGCTTTCTAAGTAAAAGGGTAGTTAAAATAGGGAGGTTACGGAGTCCCCATCATTGGAGGATTTTAAGAACAGGTTAGACAAACACCTGTCAGAGATGGTCTAGATTTACTTGGTCCTGCCTCAGTGCAAAGGGCAGAACTTGATGACTTCTCAATGAGTTCCCTTCCAGCCCTACATTTCTATGATTTAGTGAAATACCATAGCTTACTGTTGTATTAGTATCAGAGGGGTAGTCGTGTTAGTCTGGATCTCTAAAAGTGGCAAAGGGTCCTGTGGCACCTTATAGACTAACAGACATATTGCAGCATAAGCTTTTGTGGGTGAATACCCACTTCATCGGATGTATGTATTAGTTTGAAGTAATGAAGACCTCTAGTGGCTAGAAATTGTAGCTACAGTCCATATGGTATCTATATTTATGTGACTCCATAGTCCTCTCTAGAAATGATGCAGTTCTTAAAAACAGGGAATGCTGTGGTGCTGATTTTTATCTGCATTCTAAAGGAGTGTGTTTTTGTACATAGTGTTATTAAGAAATACACTGTTCTCCTGAGAGCAGTTTCCTTTTTGTACCAGTGGCTAGACAGCAGAAATGCACAAATAGGTTTGGGAGCAGGGGTAAACAGTATGTGTCCTAGACCCCAGCTCTGTAATAGTTTTTTTTTAGAAGTGTAAGTTTTCTTAATTTTGTAATGAAAATGTCCCTCTACATGGGTATGATATAGGGCTGTCGATTAATCGCAGTTACTTCAAGCGACTAACTCAAAAAAATTAATCATGATTAATCGCATTGTTAAACAATAAAATACCAATTGAAATGTATTAAATATTTTTGGATGTTTTTCTACATTTTCAAATATTTCTATTACAACACAGAATATAAAATGTACAGTGCTCACTTTATATTATTTTTATTACAAATTTTTGCACTGTAAAATGATAAACAAAAGAAATAGTATTTTTCTACTCACCTCATACAAGTACTGTAGTGCAAGCTCTATCATGAAAGTGTAGATTTTTACAAATGTAGATTTTTTTTGTAACATAACTGCACTCAAAAACAAAATAATGTAAAACTTTAGCACCTAGAAGTCCACTCAGTCCTACTTCTTGTTCAGCCAATCGTTAAGACAAACAAGTTTGTTACATTTACGGGAGATACTGCTGCCTGGTTCTTATTTACAATGTCACCTGAAAGTGAGAACAGGCGTTCGCTTGGCGCTTTTGTAGCTGGTGTTGCAAGGTATTTACTGCCAGATATGCTAAACATTTGTATGCCCCTTCATGCTTTGGTCACCATTCCAGAGAACATGCTTCAATGCTGATGATGCTTGTTAAAAAAATAATGCATTAATTAAATTTGTGACTGAAGTCCTTAGGGGGAGAATTGTATGTCTCCTGTTCTGTTTTACCCACATTCTGCCATTTTTTTCGTGTTATAGCAGTCTTGGATGATGACCCAACACATGTTCATTTTAATAACACTTTCAGGGCAGATATGACAAAATGCAAAGAAGGTACCAATGTGTGATTTCTAAAAATTGCTACAGCACTTGACCCAGGGCTTAAGAATCTGAAGTGCCATCCAAAATCTGAGAGGGTGAGGTGTGGAGCATGCTTTCAGAAGTCTTAAAAGAGCAACACTACAGGACCTGAACCACCAAAAAAGGAAAATCAACCTTCTGCTGGTGGCATCTGACTCAGATGATGAAAATGAACATGAGTCGGTCTGCACTGCTTTGGATCGTTATCGAGCAGAACACGTCATTTGCATGGACACATGTCCTCTGGAATGGTGGTTGAAGCATGAAGGGACATATGACTCTTTAGTGCACCTGGCATGTAAATATCTTGTGATGCCGGATACATCAGTGCCATGCAAACTCCTGTTCTCGCTTTCAGGTGATGTAAACAAGAAGCAGGTAGCATTATCTCCTGCAAATTGTAACCAGACTTGTTTGTCTGAGCGATTGGCTGCAGTAGGACTGAATGGACTTGTAGGCTTTAAAGTTTTATATTGTTTTATTTTTGAATGCAGGTTTTTTTGTACATAATTCTACATTTGTAAGTTCAACTTTCATAATAAAGAGTACGTGTATTAGGTGCACTGAAAAATACTTTTTCTTTTGTTTTTTACAGTGCAAATATTTATAATCAAAAATAAATATAAAGTGAGTACTGTACACTTTGTATTCTGTGTTGTAGTTGAAATCAATATATTTGAAAATGTAGAAAATTCCAAATATATTTAAATAAATGGTATTCTATTATTTAGCAGTGCAATTAATTGTGATTAATTTTTTTAATTGCTTGACAGCCCTAGTATGATATTTTTGTAATAAACATAAAAGCAATTCTTAGGATAATGCCTTTGTTGAAAGGAAAAGAGAAGGCTTAACAGCAAAAGTCTTAGTCAATGCATAGAGGAAGTCTAAAGGAAGGCTTTCAATTAAAAAAAAACACTCCTATTTCTTAGAAATTCGTGGTGGTCATTGTCCTATATGTTTCATTCTGCCTATATTCTATTTGTGTGATACCCATTTGGGTTAAAGCTGGTTTTGGACTTCCAGTTTTGGAGAAAGTAGACTGCCTTGAAAAGCAACACAGAGGGTTCTTGTTATTAAAAGGCTCAGATGTAAAGTTATAGTGTTTTCAAAAGAAGTGAAAGCCTGAAAATGAGCTAAAATTTACTTTAAATGACTTATTTAGTTCACATTAGCTTTTGAGCATCATTTGTGGATTAATTCCCTGCTACCCAGTTTCCTTTATTTGCTCAGTTTGGTAATCAAATCAAGCTACATTCTCAAATAGACATTTGGGTACAAATTTAAACGTCATTTGGATATGAAACATTGCAAAAAAGAGGTATCAAAGCTGTTTTGAAAATATCATTAACTTCTGAAGAGTCATGAAGATTCTTCCAAAGGAGAGTAAGTTCTTTTGGAATCCAAGACCACTGGGTAAACTTGTTTTCTAATCATATTAATGTGACTAGTAATAACAAACTCATTTTTACAAGATAACAGCTTAAGAATCTGCAGTACAGAAATGAGGGGTTGGGGTTAAGCACCTATGCACTGCAAGACATATGCAGTCTGTATGATAGGTGGCTAGGGGAGAGGTCACTTCGCAGATATCTGAAGCCAGCTATATGCAGGGTGGTGCTTCTGGTGACATCAGTTTTTTAACAGTCAGGCCAGCCAGGCAAGGACTGAGTTTTCCTGTCCTCCCCTCTCCCAGTCTATTTTTCCATAATATGTCCTCTATACTAATAGGAGCACACAGTCCCTGTGTTTGGAGAGCATGTGGACTGTTCCCTGCATGCATCCATGGGGGGACACAAACCACCCCAAGGGAGGAGGGTGTGCTATGGTTTCACCCCCACACCTGCACCAGCCTGAGGAATGGATTGAGTGAGTGATGGAGAGCAGGCTTCCCCATCTTAAAGGTGCAGCTTGCTTACTCCTCATAAAAAAAGCTCTATACTTGCCCCTTACAATGGACTGTGTCTAAATGACACATTCTAGTCCTAGAGACATCTCTTGCTCAGTATGGTATTGTCTCCATTATTTTACTATTTATCTTGGGTTTGAAGTTGCTGTAGTTGGATAACAACTGCTATTATATGGAAGAAACATCAGTATAAATGCATACCATATGATATATTGATTAGAGTTGGTCAGAAAATGAAATTTTGTTCCATGGGAAATTCCAGCACTTGGAAAAAATTGTTTTGAATTGGAACAAAAAGCAGAACTTTCAAAATTTCCTATGGAGTGAAAATTATGAAAAATAATAATATATTAAAATGAATATTTTAATATAATATAAAAGTTGAAGCAAATTGAATTGAAATATAAAGTTGTAATGAAACATTTTACCTTATTGGCAATTCTGAAATACACTGAGAAAATTGAAATGAATATTTCATCTTTTTCCCATCAAAAATTTCATCGTAATTGACACATTCACATAAAACATTTTTATTTTGAAGAATTTGCATTTTCTGATGGAAAAAAGCTCTGCTGAAAAATTTTCAAATAGCTCTATGATTGATATAAAATTATAGGACTACAAGGGACCTCCTGGATCATCAAGACCAGTCCCCTGCTATCATGAGCAACCCCACCATATAATCGCACTCATAAACTTATAAAGGTCCATCTTAAAACTATACTTCATTAGGAATTATTTGTAAGCAGCACATTTATCTCTGGGTAATCTTCCTTGTTTAAAGTGTAATGTAATATGTAAGTATGTCTTCCCAAACAGTTTTAATATAGGTTGATTGGTTATTTTTAGCTTATTATTTTGCTGTCCTCAGAGTATTTTTATGATACAGTTATTATTGCATCCGTGTGTAAATAACAATGGTAAACTGAATTTTACTAAAACATGTTAATTGCAATTGTTCTGTTTCATGTTGTAGCAATTGTTCAACTGTCAAGCTCTGCGTAAACTGAGTATACCAGACAACGACCTTTCAAGCCTGCCAACCACTATTGCTAGTTTAGTTAATCTCAAGGAACTTGACATCAGTAAAAATGGTAAGAACACAACAGTAAAATAATTTGAAATTTTGTGGTGAAATTTTTGAACATTTTGCATAGCATTGCTGTAATAAGATTTTAATGCTAAATGAATGAAAAAATTACTCTTCTAGAAAACTCTAAAAAAAATGAACTAAATTTTGCTTTCTGTTTACATCCAAAGTAGTTTCACTCCTTTTAGTGGGCTCTCTGACATTTCACTGTGGTCAGTAAAGATTTCATCCCCATCCTCCAATATAATCTGTGTGCAATGCCTGCCATAATTTGGCCTAGATAGCGTAAAATAGCTATAGAACCTGAAATTCATTTTATGTTTTATAAGGATTAATATGTTCCCAATGCACAATATACAGTAGCAGATAAAGTGAGATTTAAAAATAAATAAAATCATATGACAAATAGTTTAACCATTTAGCAAGTCAACAATGAATCTGAATGTTGGAATTAAAACAATTTTAGTGATATTCCAGTTTCAGCTTGAATTACGGTGTGATTAAGAGACAGATGACAGTACCATAGCATGGATTTGTTTATGTTCAGTTTTTCACTGTAACAATATTAGCTAATTGAATATTCTTTTCTAGCAGATTTTCATTATTGGTGTAGGTGAAGATCCCAAAAACAAAACCCAGACAATTATTTTTGGCACTGTACACCTGAATCATTTTATTCTGGTCAAAACTGTTTTTAAAATATATTTTGATTCCTACTCCTGCTTTCTTGTGAATCTTACAGTGACTTACAGTGAATCTTACAGTAGATTTTCATCGTGCTAAGGTCCACATATATGTTTCTTCATCCTGTTTCCATTTTAGGGGCAGAACTAGATCTGTCAGTCACTAACAGCAGGGGGATACTCTGTCCCATTAAGTTCCCTTCATTTTATTCTGTCTACAAAGTGGCCCATGGCTCAGACAGACCTCCCTGCTGTAGAGCTTTTCAGAGGAAAATTCCAAACTTTTTCAAAATTTTTGACTAACAATTTGGTTCATAAATTTCTGTCCAACTCCCAGCCACGTCCCAGGGCTGCATTCGCCTTTGGGGGAGATTGTCCCCTTGGCTCCACTTCCCCTTCCAAGGTGTTTGCAGTGGCTGTTGCCCCTGCAGACTTCAGGGGGCTTGTATTCACTAGGAAAAAAGGCCTATTCTTAACTTAGGTAACTTGATGTAAAATCCTAGTAAAGACAAGGCAGGATATAGTTTTTGCACGAGCTGGCAGGACATGCTATTTTGAGTTAAGAATACAACTTTTTTTATAGTGAAGATAAAGCCAGGGAGAGAGCTAGGCTGCGTAAATCCAGAAGTAAATGGAAGGGCCTGAGTGTCCTACTTATCCCCTTATCAAGTGTCTCCAATGGAGCTTGGCCAGCTCTGTGAGTAGAGTTTCCCTTGAAGCCCAAGCCTGATGGGGTTGCATTGGTGCCACCCTCCTACAGGCCAGTAGCCAGGCAAGACTGGAAAAAAGGTGGCTCCAGGGGCAAGCAGCCACCTGTCCCCCATCTCCATGAGTGGTGTGAAACCAGAAGGGCAGTGCACCGGATAGAAGATTGCACCTGAGTCTCTCTAGCCTGCACAAGCAGCCATGCCTCTGACTACAGAGCTCAGTCTTTTTCTCCCTCTCTTCTTCCCCATGGGTCATGGATGGAGGGGCACTGGACACACCATGGGCATTGCCAACACCAGAAAGTGCGAAAAGGGATAATAGGCCCCAAGGCTGAGACCTCCAAAGGAAACACAGATCTACCTAGCCCATATGGATTACATGCAAGAGAGAGGGTATAGCTTCTGGGAAACCTGTCCCTGAGTCCCAGGCCAATTCCTTCATTGAGAGACTCAGAGAGAGTCCATGCAGGGGAGGGTAGACAAATCCCACCTCTTTGAGAACAGGGAAATTGCTTGCTGCTTGGAGATTTCTTTGAAAATATTTCAGTTTCCTTCTGAAGCAGGATTATGGGGATAAACTACTGATAGTGAAATGAATGAATAAAATCAGCACCTGGGTCCCCTGCTCATCTCCATGGAGTGCAGCAGGACAGATAACCCTCAGTGTCCACTTTCCTTGCTCAAAGAGTAAGGGTTGACATGATTACAGTTTAAAAGTACCTGCAGGGGGAACAGAAATTTGGTAATAGAAAGTTCTTCAATCTGTCAGACAAAGGTATAGGAAGAGCCAGTGGCTGGAAGTTGAAGCTAGACAAACTCAAATTTGAAATAAGGCACACATTTTTAACAGTGAGGGTAATTAACCATTGGAACAATTTATCACAGTTTGTGGTGGATTCTCCATCACTGGTCTTAAGGTGCTTTTGAAAATTTTACCCGAGGACAAGGTTAGAGTTGTAAACAAAGAGGCCAGAGAAGACAGGAAATACAAGTAGGAAAAGACAAAGTTCAAAAATGAATGAAAGGCAGAAATAGTTAGTAGAAAATAAATCTTATTTTTATTTCTGGGGGAAGATAAATTCCGAAATATTAATAAGGTTATTCTAACACACTATATCAGGTATGGACATTTTGCTTTTTCATCCCCAAAATAAAGATCATACTTAAAATTGAAATGGAAAAAGGTTAGACTTTACTTTACAAAATAGAATGTGGCTGGGAAATGGCACAAAGCTACTAGTTTCCATTAACAGCATAGGACTGTAATCTCCTAGTCCTTGGGTGACATGCTCAGGTGTAATATTTCTTGTGTCAGCACTCTATAGCTGATTTTGCATTTGAGTTTGTCACCTCGTGGGTTATTTCACTCCGTTCACAGAGTAAACAGACAGATGCTGTTTCCATGTCATGTCTAATAAAAAAAATTAACATCAAATAACTTCAACTGATGACTCACATTACTTAGAATACAGACAGTTGTCATACTGATACAGACAGATAAAGTACTTAAAATATTCTAACATTTTAACCAGTCAGGGAGGAGGGTCAGTGAATAGAAAATATCAGCAGTTCTCACTGCTAGTAATGTTGTTGTGCATTTCTACTTGCACCAGTAGCCATATCTGAAAGTCTGCTAACCCTGCCATGGTTATGATTTTTTGAGCTATGTCCTGCTATTTATGGAAAAGTTAAATTCCTGCTGGCTTCAGTGGCAGTTCTGCACAGGGAACAATGGCAAGATGTGACGCTGCAAATGTTTTTCACAGTCCCGGCACTTTAGGAACACAGTAAGCTATACATAGACTCTTTAGGTAAGACTTTTAGTCAATTGGGTTTTCAGACATTAGTTTCTGTATTTGTACCAACATTATAAACATAAGCAGAGTTCTTGTCATCTATGGGGCTAAGTAGCAAATTATACTCATGAATCATTTACTTAGATGTCCAGGTAATCTAAATTTCTTTGCAGCTCTTTGCACTCATAAAATTGTGGGCAAAGAAAAAGGCTTGGCTCAGACTGGTTGAAAATTTGGCATTTTATATTCTTTATTCAGAAACATACTGAAAGACAGCATTCATGTTGGCTCTCCAGTGATTTAAAAACAGAGAAAACTAACTATTATATTACAAAATCTGGACTTATGATGTCAACTTTTCAGACCCCAGAACACAATATATATCAAATACATTTCCTAGAATCCATAATTTGGTTGTGCAATTAAGTAAGTATGTTGTCATTTTTTTTGGTTTTTGAACAATCTGTGATTTATTTTTCTTGCTTAATTAACAAGTTGAAATTGTATTTATTCCAGTCATGCTCTCCTGGAGAGAAGCAAGTAGTTAATGTAAACATTCGTAATAAATTCTCAGAAAGGTTAAGAGTTTTTGAGAAGAGGTAAAGAATTAAGTTCCACTCTCATTTAGTCTTTTTGTTGTTTTTAAACGAAAATGGATAGAAGACAATTGAATAAATCAGTCAGACTTTGATATGCACCCTGACACATAGATTTGTAATTATTAGCTGTTTCTTTTTTGATATCCCTAGTTGATTCTTATACTTACATAGAGCATTGGGAGCCATTTCTTTCTCTCGGTTTCTCTCACAATTTGGGTTTATATCAGTTTAGTTAGGGGGAAGTTATTTCATGGAATAGGAGTGAAATTAACAGATTAAGGAAATGTCCATGGGATCCCTGGAGTACAATCTGCAGCTGAGGTACTACAGTGTCCTCTTAATTCTCCAGCCTGGGCTGTCTTTCACAATGATTTGCTGGTGACAAGCCCCCCACCCAGCTAAGTTGTGTGAATGCTCCCTGAACCACTCAGAAATCACACAGAAAAAGGCACCAGCAAATCTCCTAAGCCCCCAGCCTTGCACCCCTGGAATATACCATCTTGCCCTCCTCAGAAACCTGACCAGTGTAAGTTTATTACTAACTCGACTCCTCCCTTGATGTGGAGAGGACACCTGCTAGCCTTTGTAAACTGAGCTGAGATTTCCCAGGCACTTCAACCAAATACACTGTTTTAGGTAAATATAATACAGGTATATTAACTAGAGAAAGGTAGATTTTAAATTATAAGTGGCAGGTGCAAAAGGTTAGAGATAGTTATCTTTTATTTTCTTTGGTAAGTGCTCAGTTTAAATCTTAAATCATATTAGACTAGGCAGTATTTGAATCAAGCAGTTTTCCTCACCCCACTAGGTGTTGCAGGTAGGTTACAGTTCTTAATACACAGGCTTCCCCTTTAAGCCTGGGACAATCTCCTCAGTTCAAGTCTTTGTCTTTCAAGCATTCTTGTTGCTTCCGACTTAAGTGAGGGAGGAGAAAGATAAAAGCATGATACCACCCTCACCTATTTTATATCTTCAGTCCATGTGCCTAGAAAACACTAGCCCCCAGACACGTCTTGGTGGGCTTTGCTGAGTCACATAGCTGAGCAATCCCCCATTGTGTGATGTTTGTGCAGCTCTTTTACAGCATTGCAGATCCCTTGTTTAAAACTCCCCTGCTGATTAATGGTTGTTTAACCCTACCTGGAGAGGATCATCTTCTTTGTTGTCACTGGAGAACTGGCAGTGTATGACTCTCAAACTTTCAACATATTTCAGTAATAACTATACAGCAAAATCTCATGTCTTCATACACACTAACAGTATACATATTTTGACCTAACAGTGGGTTTCAGCAGATCAGGGCCTTTCCTACAGTATCTTAATGGCATGCTTTGTATGAAATATACCATACTTATATGATGGGGTGAATATGGGGGTTCCAGGGTGCTGCTTTGAGTGCCACAATAATTTTTTTGCTGTTTTATACCCTTGGATCTTTTTTGTAGGGCTGGAAGCTGTACTTCAGTGAGGCTTGATGAGTGCTTAGACTTTAAGCCTATATATTGAGATCCACTTACATTTTGTGTGTACCATGGCTTCCTTGCTGTTCAATATAGAAGTGATGTCCTAGTCATTTCTTTGCTGGACACAACATAGGTCTTGCATAGCAATTGCAATTACTATTGACTGAAGAATTCTTGTCTGAAATTCTAGGATAAAAGGATTTTTCTAATGTATTCATGATCAAGAACTGCAATATATAAAATTTTGCCAGTTCTAATATTTTAATCATAACTGTCACAGTCACAAAATATAGACAAAATACTTGTCATAACCCTACATTGGTGGTACTCAGCATTGGATCCAGTGGGAGTTTTGCAAATGATGGTACCTAAGTTGGCTACTGTCCTGTTGACCTGCCAGAAGAATTTGCCCAAATACTGCAGTTGATTTGGGGGAATATAAGCTTTAGCACCTGTTGGTTAGCCACCTCATATACAACTGAAAGATCACTAATAATGAAAAAAATACAAAAACCTATTGTGTCTGAATGCTGACCTGAATTTATAGCGGTACTCTACATTACTAATGAAAACTTCTTGGTGAAGATAGAATCATAGAAATGTGGGACTGGAAGGCACTTCAAGACATATAGTCCAATCCCTGTACTGAGGCAGGACACAGTATTATCATTCTAGACTGTCTCTGACGAATGTTTGTTTAACTTGTTCTTAACCTCCACAACCTCCCAAGGTAATTTGTTCCCATGCTTAACTACCCTTACAGATAGGAAGTTTTTTTCTAACGTCTAACCTAAATCTCCCTTGCTGCAATTTAAGCCCATTACTCCTTGTCCTGTCCTCAGTGGTTAAGGAAAACCACTCCCCTTTATAATAACTTTTTATGTACTTGAAGATTATTATCAGGTCCCCCTCAGTCTTCTCTTCTCCAGACTAAAGAAACCCAATTTTTTCAATCTTTCCTCATAGCTCAAGATTTCTAGACCTTTAATCATTTTTGTTGCTCTCCTTTGGGCTTTCTCCAGTTTGTCCACATCTTTCCTGAAATGTCCAGAACTGGAGGACACAGTACTCCAGTTGAGGCCTTATAAGTGTTGAGTGGAGTGGTACAATTACTTCTCATTAATTGATTTCAGCACTCTTGCTAATACGTCCCAGAATGAAGTTAACTTTTTTTGCAACAGTATTACATTGTTAGCTCACATTTAGTTTGTGATCCACTGTAACCCCAGATCCCTTTCTGCAGTACTCCTTCCTTGGCAGTCATTTCCCAGTTTGTAGTTGTGCCGTTGATTTATTGAATTTTATCCTATTTATTTCAGACCATTTCTCCAGTTTGTCAAAATCATTTTGAGTTGTAGTCCTATCCTCCAAAGTCCTTGCCACTCCTCTCAGTTTGGTATCATCTGCAAACTTTATAAGTGTACTCTCTGTGCCCTTATCCAAATCATTTATGAGATATTGAATAGAACTGGACCCAGGACAGATCCCTCTGGGACCTCACTTGATATGCTCTTCCAGCTTGACTGTGAACCATTGATAACTACTCTCTGAGTATGGTTTTCCAGCCACCTTATAGTAGGTTCATCTAGACCAGTAGTTTCAAAACTTTTTTCATTTGTGGACCCCTAAAACATTTCAAATGGAGTACCAGACCCCTTTGGAAATCCTAGGTATAGTCTACGGATCCCCAGAGGTCCATGGACCACAGGTTGAAAACCACTGATCTAGACTATATTTCTCGAGTTTGTTTATAAGAAGGTCATGTGAGACAGTATCAAAAACCTTACTAAAGTTGAGATATATCACATCTACTGCTTCCCGCTATCCACAAGGTTTGTTATACTGTCAAAGAAGGATATCAGGTTGGTTTGACATGATCTGTTCTTGACAAATTTGTGTTGACTGTTACTACCTTATTTTCTTCTAGGTGCTTACAAACTGTTTGGTTATTTGCTCCATTATGTTTCGGTACCAACGTTAAGTTGACTGGCCTTTAATTCCGTGGGTTGTCCTTATTCCCCTTTTTATAAATAGTACTATATTTGCCCTTTTCCAGTACTCTGGTATCTCTCCTGTCCTCAAAGATAACCAGTAATGTGCCCAGAGATCTCTTCAGCCAGTTCCTTAAGTATTCTAGAATGTATCTCATCTGGCTCTGTTGATTTAGACATCTAACTTGGCTAAATTAGATATTGACTAAGCAAGTTTAGCAGTTTTTCATAGAACATCCTTATAATACCTTTCAAACTTTTTTTCTTTCTAGGGATTCAAGATTTTCCAGAAACGATAAAGTGCTGTAAGTGTTTAACAATTATTGAAGCCAGTGTCAATCCAATTTCTAAGTGAGTATCAATAATTAGAGTTATGTTTATATTTATCACTGCAGATATTTTATAGATATGGAAGTGAAAAGTAAAGGTTCACTGCAAAGCTCATGTACAACGTTAATTTAATTATTTTGTTAATTAAGATCCCAAATTAAGGATGAATTTCACCCAAGTTGATGCATCTGTGCACAGCTCTCTACACCACTCAAGACCTGCAGTGCCTCTGCAGACAGAAAGAAACATTGGCAGAGTAGTCATGTACTAGACATTTTCCCCTCGAGGGTCTAACCTAATACTCTAAAGGCTTTTTGTACAATGAGGATGCAAATCTACTTAGTGTATTATGTCTTCAAGTAGTAATATGCCATGCTGCACTCCGGGGCTTTCACTGCTCTTTAGCATTGTCTACGTGGATGTTACTGTGTGGAAATCTGGTGCCTGTAGTTTTATGCCCTTGCTTGCTGCTCAGTAACTTACTGTGTAGACAGAGCCAGGTTGTTGGAAAGGGGTCACTCTGGATCTTCATTTATGCGAATCCGTTGGGTCGAATCTTCTGCAGCCATTATTCATGCCAGAGAGGCTGTGCTGTAGCATTGTTACTTGCATGTCAATGGGTGTGAATTCTATCCAGTCATCCACTTAGTGCCCAGCACAAAGACTGATCACTCTGGATTTTTGATGGGAGGGGTGAATTTTACTCTGATTAAAAATGCATTATTTGTAGATTACACAAATACAAATACTTACTTTCTAATTTTACATAACATATTTGAAAACCTTTCTTCTTCTATGTGGATTCCAAACATGGGTTCGCATGTGCACCAGAGCCAGAACTGTTCATAGTAGTGTCCATTGACCCGAATTGTCACATGTCCAAGGATTTAAGACACAGGGTACAGGTCGACGCCATTCCAGTTCCCTCTTACCGCTGCATGGCCAGAATCAGAATCCGTGTTCCTCAGTGCTCCTAGCTTGCTTCAAGTACTGCCTTTTTCATCTTTTTTCCTTGTACACAGATTTTTCTTCTCTAGGTGTAGTTAGTTGTCCATTCAGATAGTTGCTAGTTGTTACTGTTTTGGACTTTCCCTCCCTTTGTGGGACTCTTCCCCAGCCTGGGGACTATCATAGAAGATTAGGGTTGAAAAATGCCCAAGGGTCGTCGAGCAAGGGCCCGGGCCAAGCTGCCAGGCCACTCCAGAGCCACGTATCCATGCCGCCCTGGTTGGAGCTCCCAGCCCCCTCAAAGGTCCACCACCAACTCCTGGGAGCGGTATGGGACCCACACCTTTGGCACCGTTGTTGTCCAAGGTGCAGAGAGACCAGACGTCTCCACCTGTGCAGCTAACGACTCAGGTGCCACAGGACTTGGATAAGGCTCCCCAAGAGGGCAAGCCAGACACTAAGACCCCTAAAGGGGCAGAGGAGCACCACCGGTCACTGGAGAAGAGGCGACGATCCGCCGCATTGTGTTGTGGATCCTGGGACATGTCCAACCCTTACCTTTGGCGCTACTCACCTGCACGAGGATGTCATTCCCCATATTATTCCTGGCACTGGTTGTCCTCTTGACATTGGTACCGATTGCCAGCACAGTGGGAGCATTTCCCGTCTCTGCTTCGGTACGATCTCTTTGGTAGCAATGATGGTCTCCCATCTCTGGTCATTGGTCAGAAAGCCAGTGACCAGCAAGCAGACGCAGGCATTGACTGCCCCTCCCTGGTCACTGGATGGTTATTCCTCTGTCATGGAAAGCCAGTTCAGCCCATTGCCCAGGTACCATCGGCAAGATTGGGCACTAGAGCCTGGGCTGTCGTCTGCGGCACTGCAGTGGCAGCCCGGCCAGGCCAGCACAGTGGCCTTATTGGAGCGCATGGGGAGTACTGGTGATGACGATGCCCCCTTTGCAGCGCTTTTTGGTTGCCGCTTTGGAGCATCATTCAGTGGCAACAATGGCACTGGGCTTGGTGCCGGGAACCTGTTCAGAGGTTGGGGCGAAGGAGTCTGTGTCCACCCCTAAGTCGCCCTCTCTGGAGGTGGTAGAACCCCTGGGACTCCCTCCAGCAGTCCAATCTTCCTCATCATCAATGGACAAGGTGGTCATGTGGCCTTCAAGGGTTAGCGTTCCGGATGCCTTCAAGGAACATCAGGCCCTACTTCGGCGTGTAGCTGAGAATTTTGGCCTGGAGGTTTGGAGATGACAGAGCAGGAGGACACCCCCTTTAATATCCTCTCAGCCTCTGTGCCCACCCGAGTGACCCTACCCGTACATGAAGGAGTTCTTAAAATTGCCAAGGGCCTAGGGCAAACCCCTTCTTCCATCCCTTCCATCTCCAAAAGGGCTGAAAAGAAGTACTTTGAATACCTATAAACCCACCCACCCCAAGTCTCTCTGGTTGTGTCTGCGGCCAATGAAAAAGACAAACAGGGTCACACCTCCTCGACTCCCAAGAACAAAGAGGCCAAAAGACTCGATCTCTTTGGGAGAAAAATGGCCAGCTTATAGTTTCGGGTGGCGAATCATCAGGCCCTGTTGGGTAGATATAATTTTAATCTCTGGGATGCTCTGCACAAGTTCCAGGAATCTCTCCCACATGGCCTGGCCCAGGAGTTTGGCACCCCTGCCGCTAAAGCCCTAGCAGCCTTGTCAGGGCTCTGCAAGCAAAAGAGACACTAGTTTCAGCCATTGCCACCCTTCTTCCTCTCACTCGCCTGCGTAACTTGGTCCCACCAAGCGCTTAGAGGCCCAAAAGCGCTCATTTTGAGGGTGCGCTCAAGAGCGACGCCCCAGTCAGTTACACAGATCCTACCTGATCTTTCCTTGCCCCTACCATTTGGCTTGGTTGCGGGTAACCTCAGACCTTTGGGTCCTGGATATAATATCTCGGGGCTATACCTTCCCACCCACCCCCATCCCTCTTCAGGGACTGTTCTCATGAGCAGCTCCTCTTGCAGGAGGAGGTTCCTCGGGACATGAAAGGACGAGGATTCTACTCCCGTTTCTTCCTCATCCCAAAGGCAAATTAGGGAGGGGGACTAAGACCCATCCTGGACCTGTGTCATCTGAATAATTCTCTCAAGAAGTTGAAGTTCCTTATGGTTTCCCTGGCCTCCATCATCCCCTCCCTGGATCCAGGGGACTGGTACGCTGCTCTCGACTTAAAGGACATTTATTTTCGTGTCTCCATATTCCCAGGGCACTGGCGTTTCCTCCATTTTATAGTGGTAGGACCCCATTTCCAGTTCACAGCACTGCCCTTTGGCCTGTCTTCAGCACTCACGGTGTTCACAAAATGCATGGCAGCAGTGAAGGCTTATCTGAGACGTTGAGGGGTCCAAATTTTCCCGTATCTTGACAACTGGCTCATCAAGGACAGATCTCCAGAGCAGGTGCAAAGGAAGCTGATCTGGTGCATTCCACCTGCCGCAATCTGGGTCTGTTGATAAACATGCAAAAGTCCATGATAACGCCAGTCCATCGCATAGAATTTATCAGAACAATTCTTGACTCCATGCGGACCAGGGCTTTCCTTCTGGAAGCATGATCTCAGGCCATGTCAGACCTGATCTCCCATGTAAAGAACCACCCGCTCACCACGGCGTACACCTGCCTGCGACTGCTGGGCCACATGGCTTCCTGCATGTACGTGGTCAGCCATGTTCGACTTCATCTACGGCCTCTGCAAGCGTGGCTGGCCTCGGTCTATATCCCCAGCAGGCATGCCCTGGACCAAGTGATCACGGTTCCAAACCACATCCTTTTGTCCCTGGACTGGTGGCTGGATCCCGAGTCAGTGCTGTAGGGAGTTCCCTTTGTGACCCCGTCACTGATTCTGGTCTCAGATGCATCGGATCTGGGCTTCGGGAACCCACTTGGGCAAGCTCAGCATACAGGGTAGTTGGTTTTGACATGATCTAGCCCTTCATGTCAACATCAGGGAGCTCAGAGCAGTTTTCCTGGCCTGCCAGGCTC
This sequence comes from Caretta caretta, assembly GCF_965140235.1. Classification (NCBI taxonomy): domain Eukaryota; kingdom Metazoa; phylum Chordata; order Testudines; family Cheloniidae; genus Caretta; species Caretta caretta. The sequence goes on along the minus strand of NC_134213.1, from coordinate 88,314,569 downwards.
TGTTGCCTCACCTGAAAGGCAAGGAGGTGCAGGTCCTGATGGACAATATCGCCACAAAGTATTACATCAACAGGCAGGGTGGTGCCGGGTCTTTGCCCCTTTGTTGGGAGGTGCTTAGCCTCTGGGACTTTTATGTGCGGCATGCCATTCATCTGGTAGCCGCACACCTACCTGGAAGCAAGAACATCTTGGCAGATGACATCAGCAGGACCTTCTTGTCTCGCCACAAATGGTCGCTCCATCTGGAGGCGGTCAGACTAATCTTTAACAGGTGGGGGACTCTCCAGGTGGACCTGTTTGTGTCCAGGCGGAACTGAAAGTGCCATGTGTTCTGTTCTCTGCAGGGAAGGGAGAAGGGCTCCCTGTCAGACGCCTTCTTGATCCCGTGGTCGGGAGTGCTGCTGTACGCCTTCTCTGTGCCGTTAATCCACAGGGTCCTGGTAAAGGTGAAGACGTTCGCTTTGTCCTACATCCTGATAGCCCTAGCGTGGCCTTGCCAGCACTGATTCATCATGCTGCTAAGTCTTTCAGCAGCTGCCCCGCTGCAGCTGCCTCTTCGGCTGGATCTGCTGCCCCAGAGCCACGGCAATCTGCTGCATCCGAACCTGGTGGCACGGTACTTGACAGCTTGGCTACTGCATGGCTAAGTTTGGATGAATGGGCATGTTCTGCTGGTGTCTAACGAGTTTTTGCTGGGCAGCAGGAAACCTTCCACCAGGACAACCTACTTGGGAAAATGGAAACGATTCACGTGTTGGGCCTCAAATTGGCACATTTAGGCTGAAGAGACCCCGCTGCAGGACATCTTGGATTATTTGCTGCACGTTAAGCTCCAGGGCCTGTCCGTCCCTCTCTTTGGTCAAAGTCCACATGGAGGCCATTTCAGCGTTCCACCCTCTGTTTCAAGGCAGGTCGGTCTTTGCCCATGGTGGCGCAGTTCTTGAAAGGTCTGGAGTGCCTCTCCCACATGTCGGGGACCCAGTTTCCCCATGGAACCTGAATCTTGTGCTGTTAAGGCTCATGAGTCCTCCCTTCGAACCCTTGGCTTCCTGCTCCCTCCTGCTTCTTTCCTGGAAGGTTTCTTTGTTGGTCACTATAACTGTGGCCCTCAAGGTATCCAAGATCAGGGTGCTCACCTGGGAGCTGCCTTATACAGTCTTCTACAAGGATAAGGTCCAGTTGCACCCGCACCCGGCATTTCTGCACAAAGTCATTTCCCAGTTTCATACTGGTCAGGACATATACTTACCAGTCTTCTGTCCCAAACCTCATGCATCGGATGAAGACTGCAGGCTGCATACCCTGAAAGTCAGTCATGCGTTGGCCTTCTACATAGACAGAACGAAGCCATTCCGTAAGTCAACGCAGTTGTTCGTTGCTGTCGCAGACAGAATGAAGGGTTGCCCTGTGTCTGCCCAAAGAATATCGTCACGGATCATGGCCAGCATCTGCTAATGTTATGAGCTGGCAAAGGTGCACTCATTGTGACAGCTCACTCAACTAGGGTGCTGGCATAATTGGCTGCCTTCCTGGCGCAGGTGTTGATCCAAGAAATCTGTCAGGCTGCTACCTGGTCATTCATCCACACATTTGCAACTCATTACGTGCTTACCCAGCAAGCTCGAGATGACCTTGGCTTTGGCAGAGCAGTATTGCAAGCGGCAAGACTGTGAACTCTGAGCCCACCTCCATGGATACTGCTTTTGAGTCACCCTAGAATGGAATTGTAATGAGCAAGCACTCGAAGAAGAAAAAACGGTTACCCACCTTTTCATAACTACTGTTTTTCAAAATGTGTTGCTCATGTCCATTCCATTACCCGCCCTCCTGCCCCTCTGTCAGAGTTGTCGGTAAGAAGGATCTGAGAGGGCGTAGGGCTGGTGGCGCCTGATGTACTGCCGCTTGAGTGCAGCACTCCAGAGGGAACCATGGCTGACTCTACGGATACTGCTAAGGCAAAAATCTCCAACAACTGCACACGTGGGCACATGCACACCTAGAATGGAATGGACATGAGCAGCACATCTTGAAGAACAACAGTTATGAAAAATTGAGTAACCAGTTTTTTTTCAACACTTCTTGGATGAGGGCAACTTAGTGGCCAAAGTAGCCCTTGAAGCCTCAGTCGATGCTGCTGATGCTGTTTCCCACTCCCTGGCTTCTGGACTGGTGCTCCGCTGCGACTTCTGGCTGCAGTCCAGTGGTTTCCTGAAGGAGGTCCAAATCACACTTGAGGACCTCCCTTTTGATAACGAAAAACTGTTCAGTGACAAAACTGATGAATCCTTAAGGGAATGGAGGGACTCTCAGGCCACCCTCTGGTTGCTGGGCCTCTATACCTCTGCCCCTACCTACAGGTGGCACTGGTCGTCTTTCTACTGCCTCTACCTCGGCTTCCTCTTCCTGTCCTCAATGTGAACCCCTAGGCAGAACTTTTGACTCCTTCCACAGGAACTGAGAATCCTCCTCCACTTCCCAGATTCCGCTACCAGTCACCTTTGGGTGTTTGCCCACAACTGGGGAAAAATCACCACCGATCTTTGGGTGTTGGACATCTTTTGACATGGCTACCTGATCACATGCCCTCTCTTTCCCTTCTCACCATCCTTGCCCGGGCCACTCCGGGGATCCCTCCCCACACCATTTTCTCCAACAGGAAGTGGATGTCCTCCTCCAGAAGGGTGCCGTAGAGCACATTCCACGGCACTGCCATGGCTTCTACTCCTCCTATATCCTCGTGCTGAAGAAGCAGGGAGGCCTCTGGACATCCAGTCCCTGAACAAATTTATTTGTAAATTCCATTTTTGCGTGGTCACGCTCCGCCTTATCCTCCCATGTCTTCTGCGTGGTGCCTGGTTCGTGGCTCTTAATATGAAAAATGCCTACTTTAATATAGACACCCACCCTGCTCACTTCAAATTCCTATGCTTCATGATGGGCACCTCCCATTATCAGTTCTGGGTCTTCCCTTTCGTGATTGCCCCTACCCCCTCATGTCTTCATGAAGGTTTCTGCAGTTGTGGCAGGTTACATGCGTCAACTAGGGCATTCCCTCTTCCGCTACCTTGACGACTGGCTTCTTGTTGCAGCCTCCCATACCAGCCTTCTCATCAACATCTGGACCCTGTGCGCCCTGCTTGGCTACCTGGGTATCTGTATCAATGACGACAAATGGGTGCTGCTCCCCATGCACAACCCTCACCTTTATCAAGGCGCGTCTGGATTCTGTCGCGGCCTGCATCTTTTTCCCCTCGCACCGCTTTGCTGCCCTTACCGCTCTTATCGCACAACTACACAACCGGTCATGCACATGCGCTCGCCAGTGCTTCTCCCTCTTAAATCGTATGACTGCCTGCACCACAGTTGCTCCGTTTGCTCGCTTGCATATGCTCCAACTGTAGCTATGCTCAACCTATGACCTGCAAAGAGATGCTCTCACCAAGCTTGTACTCATCCCCCCCTTGTCCTGGCCTCCTTGTCTTGGTGGTGCAACCCATCCACAGTCCTCACGGGCATTCTGTTCACACTTCCTATGCCTCGCTCTACTCTCACCACTGATGCCTCGCTAGCGGGCTGGGGAGCCCACTTGGACAGTTGCATGGCTCAGGGCCTCTAGTCACCCCGAGAGGCAAGAATGCACATCAAAATCCCGGAACTACGTGCCATTCGCTTTGCCTCTCAGGCCTTTCTGCCACTCCTCCATTCCTGCCATGTCCAGGTGTTGTCCAACAACATGGCGGCGTCATCTATGTCAACAGGCAAGGCGGGGCCTGGATCCCCTCCCTCTGTGCAGAGGGTATTCTCCTTTGGAATTGGTGCCTCCAGTACAGCATCACCCTCCATGTTGTATACCTTTCCTGCCTGAGCAACGTCCTTGTGGTCCAACTCAGTCACTCCTTCCATGCCAATCATGAGTGGCAACTCCATGATCTGCTCCATCTTTCACCAATGGGGCATGCCTTGATGGGACCTCTTCACCATGGCAACCAACCACAAACTTCCGCTCTTCTACCACCCTCAGTCCCAGCTTTCAGGGAGACGCCTTTCTTATTCCCTGAACCAACGTGCTCTGTTATGCCTTCCCGCCCATTCTCCTGCTTCCCCACGTCCTGCACAAGATCTGGCGGGATTGGGCAATGGTTGCCATCACCTCCGCATGGTGCATGAGCGAACTGGTAGCCATGATAATGGGACTGCCCTTCACCATCTTCCACTGTGACAAGGTCTCCCTATGCCTTCATCTCAAATTCCTTCCCAAAGTGGTCTCCCCATTCCACCTCAACTAGCACGCTGCACTCCCTGCTGAGCACTAGCCTTCTACCTCCAGCACACCCGTGACTTCTGTGCCTCCTCTAGTCTCTTCCTCGCCATTGCTGTTGAGGCTGCACTCTCTCATCGCAACATCTCTCCCCCTGCATCGTGGACTGCTATGCTCTCTCTTGCTTCCTCCCCCACCGCCAGGAGTCACAGTCCACTCCACATGGGCTCATGCTGCCACGTCAGCTTTCCTTACAGACATCACATAGCAGGACATGTGCCAGGCAGCCACTTGGTCCTCCATCCAAACCTTTACCACTCATTATGCTCTCACCCTGCTGCAGTGGCAGATGCGGCTGTTTGCTGCACCATCCTTCTGACTGTGACTTCTGGAGAGCCCTCACGCCTGCCTCCACTCTGAGTACTGCTCGCTACTCTCCTGCATTTGGAATCCATATAGGGACCATCACTTGAAGAGGAAGAAGAGATTACTTACTGTAACTGGAGGTTCCTTGAGATGTGTGGTCTCTATCTGGATTCCAATCCCGCTCTTCATCCCCTCTGCTCTGGGCTTTGCTACTGCCTGGTAAGAGGGAACTGGAGCAGCATCGACCCTCATGGCCTCTTAAAGCTTCGGATGCATCACACAGTCAACACATGTGCGGGTCAGTGGACATTACTATGAACAGTTCCGGCACATGGCATGCATGTACACCCACGCTGGAATCCAGATAGGGACCACATATCGCGAAGAACCTCCAGTTACAGTAAGTAACCTTCTGTTACTATTCTTCCAAGGTCCCAATCCTGCAAAGATTTGCAAGTAAGTATGTTCATAGGTCTTTGGGAGGGTCAAGACCCAAGTTTTGAGTTTAAGATTTTCTACTTTTCCCCTGAAAAAATTGATAACATAAACAAACATACCAAACAACACAGAATGCAGTATCGTACTATTTTTGACACTTGATGTCATCAACTGCTGCAAGCCTGGAAGCATGAGTAAAGGGGAAAGTAATTTTCGAACATATTATAAGGTAATTCAAAATGGACATTTAAATGTTTTAAAACTTCAACTCTGGGAATGCGTTACTAGTTAGTATGCAATAGATGCAACAGATAGGCAGAGAGCTCTTTAATAACATGTGACATTCAAATTAATGGGTTTTATGCACAAGCACAACTGCAGAATCAGGGTCTAAGACTATTGTATAGGACCCGTGCAAGCTAGAAAAAAAGAGATCGCTGAAATGTTGGTAATAGCATGTTTCAGGTGCTCATTAAATGTAATTTCTTGTTTTGTGGTATATTTGTGTGGTTTCCTGCAGTAGATTTTATTGTCCAAATATTTGTTCTAAAATTACATTGACATTTTAAATGTACATGTATGTTCTTTTAAAGATTGTGGATTTTAAAGTCTGTAAATGTAGCTTTCAGATTATTAACCTTTGACAAAAAATGCAATGGAGCTTATTGAGTTATTGATCTATATATTATGATTTGCCCTATAGCGTATTACGAAGACACTCAAAATGAAACACTGATGTAAAGAAAAGATGAAATCTTGTATTAATTGAGTTATTTGACCAAGGACTCAAAATTCATTCCTGTATTAATCTGACACCTAAAACTGGTTATAAATTAAATGATCACATTTTGAAAAATACATGCCTAATCTTGTAAACCCTGACTTATGTAAGGACTGTCACATGAATAAAGGTTTCTCCAATCAGGCCCCTAGTTCATACAGAATATATGGTGTGGTAGATTGTTTTAAAATGTATGCTAGTGTTCATTTATAATTGCCAGATTATAGTGTTATAATAAAAAATTGTAAGAGATAATGTAATATTTGAGCTCTTTGATGTGACATTGTTTGGCTTGGCATCTGTAGCATCTTTTTCATTATTCTGAGGTATAAGACCTTCTATTTAATGGGCTTGGTTCTACATGGTGTTGAGTACAATGGCTCAATCTAACAGAACCGTTGTAATCCTGTTAAAGTCAGTGGCTAAATGCTTAATTGTCCCACCTCAATATTTTCTAAATAATGTACTGTTGTATGGAATTTCCTTGGGTTGCCTAACCAATTTACCTAGATAACTCCATTCTGCTCAAACAGTGACAGGATTTGCATGCCACCAGATTGAAAATGTTGTGCATTCTGCAACCTGTTGTTGCTTTAAAACTGCCATATTCCCCGAACATGTGTGGCTGCCTATTCCCCAAACAGTGGTAGTCCTGGGCAAGCAGTTTATTTTGTGCCAGTCTCTCTTGCCTACATCTGATGCCAGGAGGATGCTTTTGGGTGGAGAGCCAATGGAAAAATCTCTAGGGATATGTCTACACTGCAGTTTTTAGCCCCGCAGCCTGAGCCCTGTGAATGTAAACCCATGTCAATTGACCTGGGCTCTGAGACTTGCTGCTCCAGGAATTTTATTGCGGTGTAGACTTACCCTAGGAGACTGTTCTACCCAGCAGCCCAATGGCTGCTCTAAGTTGTGCAGAGGGTCAGTTTAGCTCACCTTGGCTGGCCCAGGGTTGGGATATTTGGCTCTGACTCACCTTTGTCTCCCTCCTCACAGCACGACTCAGCTCAGTAATGAGCCCAAAGTTCTCAGCAGCAACAGGATCACACCACTTCTCAAAAGTAAGAACAGGTGTTCACATGGCACTTTTGTGGCCGGCGTTGCAATGTATTTATATGCCAGAGATTCTAAAATTCTTATGCCCCTTCATGCTTTGGCCACCATTCCAGAGGACATGCTTCCATGCTAATGATGTGTGTTAAAAATAAAATGCGTCAATTAAATTTGTGACTGTACTCCTTGGGGGGAGAATTGTATGTCTCCTGCTCTGTTTTACCCGCATTCTGCATATATTTCATGTTATAGCACTCTCGGACGATGACCCAGCACACGATCATTTTAAAGAACATTTTCACAGCAGATTTGGCAAAATGCAAAGAAGGTACCAATGTGAGATTTCTAAAAATAACTACAGCACTCACCCAAGAAGTGAGAATCTTAAGAATCTGAAGTGCCTTCCAAAATCTGAGAGGGATGAGGTGTGGAGAATGCTTTTAGAAGTCTTAAAAGAGCAACACCCTGATGCGAAAACTACAGAACCCAAACCACCAAAAAGGAAAATGAACCTTCTACTGGTGGCATCTGACTCCAATGATGAAAATGAACATGCATCAGTCTGCACTGCTTTGGATCGTTATCAAGCAGAACCCATCATCAGCATGTAAGCATGTCCTCTGGAATGGTGGTTGAAGCATGAAGGGACATATGAATCTTTAGCACATCTGGCTAAAATATCTTGCAATGCCAGCTACAACAGTGCCATGCAAACACCTGTTCTCACTTTCAGGTGACATTGTAAACAAGAAGTAGGCAGCATTATCTCCTGCAAATTGTAACCAACCTTGTTTGTCTGAGTGATTGGCTGACCAAGAAGTAGGACTGAGTGGACTTGTAGGCTCTAAAGTTTTACATTGTTTTATTTTTCAAGGCAGGTTTTTTATGCATAATTCTACATTTGTAAATTCAACTTTCATTATAAAGAGATTTCACTGCAGAACTTGTATGAGATACATTGAAAAATATTTTTTTTGTTTTTTACAGTGCAAATATTTGTAATAAAAATAAATATAAAGTGAGCACTGTACACTTTTTATTCTGTGTTGTAATTGAAATTAATATATTTGAAAATGTAGTAAACATCCAAAAATATTTAAAATAAATGGTATTCTATTGTTGTTTAACAGCACGATTAATCACGATTAATTTTTTAATGGCTTGACAGCCCTAATGTATATACAGTTACGTTACTACCTTTATAATCAAAAGACATGCTATATCTTAGAGAAATAGAGCCCCACTCAAGAAGTTATGAAAAGTGAAGTACTCAGCATATGCTTGCCATTTCAGTAAAAAAAAAAATCCTCTGATAAAAAGCTTAAAGTAGGATAAGAGAGAAGGATGAAGCCACTTTAATGTGTCAGGTACATAAATTTCATCCTGTGACAGTAACAGGGAAAAGTTGAGTGCTATTTGTTTTAATAACAAGCAAAAATGCCACCTGTAACAATTTTCTCTATAAATTCTTCTTTTTCATAAGCTGTGTAGCTAAGGGATGTGAGGGTGGAGAACTTATGCTTCTCCATAGAGATTTACATTTGCATTGTTTCTATAGCAACCCAGATTCAAAGACTAAATCTTTAACTTCTCTTTAGGCTGCCAGATGGTTTCACGCAGCTTCTAAACTTGACCCAGCTCTACCTAAACGATGCCTTTCTGGAGTTTCTTCCAGCTAACTTCGGAAGGTAAGTTAATTGTTAAACCACATTACCACTTCACAAGCAATTGATTTAGTTTTAAAAGATCATTTAGAAGCGGTGTGCATGTAAAACAGAAAATATATGATTGTTAGTCCCTGCAATCCAGTTTTGATGAATGATAGGAGGCAGGAGTGTAACTGGTTTCAGCTGGGTGGTTGGGGAAGACATCCTGAGTAGTGGGGAGCTGTTAAGTGAGTTAGGAAGATATGGATGTGGGAAGAGTAATAGTTAAGCTACAGGACAGTAGAATAACAGCAGTTAGATTGATGACCTCCAGAACTAGCTAGTGTGTGCCAGCACTGTGTAAGCAAATTGGTTTACTGCAATACTTTGATCCAGCTTCTCAGTGGCCAGTGTTTGTGCTTCTCTTTACTTGTTCTTGACCAAAAGTGACTGCTGCTTTTTGGCCAAAGGGGCAGAAAGAACAAAGTAGGGTCTGTTCTTGTAGTCTCTGTTTCTGGTTGCTTCCTCTGGTGAGGAATCCAAGGGCTGCCTGTCAGGAAGAAAGAGAAAAATTAAATGAGTATGGCAGAGTGAGCAAAGTAGAGATGTGAAAGTGAGATCCAGAGAAGAAAGGAAAAAGGGAATGTAGGCTGATTCAGATAGATATAGAGAAGAAATGATCAGAGTAGTAGGAAGACAAAGCTGAGAAAATAGAAAAACAGAAAACCCAGGAGGAGGGAAAAAAAACAAGAAATAAGAGAAGTTGGAGCAGGAAATACTTAAAAAAAAGCTGAGTCTGCAGAAACAGGGTAGCAAGTACAGTTTGAGTGTTGGCAATAAGGATGTTGGAAATGCACTATTGCTCACTTTGCCCTTGGAAACTGCCTTGAAGTTGGCTAGCTCATTGACCCATACCATACATTGTGTACATACAGTAAATATGTAAAGTACACTTACCCAGGACTGGCTCTAGGCACCAGCAAAGCAAGCACGTGCTTGGGGTGGCACATTTCTAGGGGCGGCATTCCGGCCACCCTTTTTTTCCCCCCGGCCCCGCTCAGTCAACCAATAAGCCCCTGCGTGGGGCGGGGCGGGAGGCTCAGCATGGTAGTCCCGGCCCGGGGCAGTCCCTGCCCTGGCCCCCCATCACTGGGGGAGCGGGGCGATGTGGCTTCTCCCTCCCTGCCCGCCCTGCCACATGTGTCACAAGCGGCGGAGGAGCCGGAGCCGAGTGGAGTGGAGCCCGGGATCGGGGCAGGACCTGCAGCCGGTAAGGGACCCACTGCCCTGGGCGGCTAGGCGCTGGGTGGGCGCCCCTGGTCCACCCCCATCCCCGTGGCTGACCCACCCTCCGGCCACTCTGTCAGTTACTGTCCCCTCTGCGGGGGTGGGGCTAGGTCTGAGATTGGGCTGGGGGCCCACCAGCAGGATGTACAGCCCCAAGCACCTCACTCCAAACACTGCCATAGCATTACACATTCTTTTAATATTACCAGTATCAGTGATTTCTGGTGAGCGCAGTTTCTCAAAATTGAAATTACTAAAAAATTATTTGAGGTCCACCATGTCTCAGAATCATTTGTCAGGACTCGCATTAATTTCAATTGAAAGTACCATTGCAAAAAATTTAGATTTCACTGAATTATTAAAGGACTACGCAAGTATAAAAACCAAAAAAATTCAGTTCCTGTAAATTCTTTTAATTTATATGAAACTGGGTGCACCGGAAGACACTAACGTTTTTCATTACAGTGTATAGTTGAACCCAAATTTGTTTATAATTGTGATTTAATTAAAATTAAATGAGTACACTAGTAGGAAATTGTTTTATTTCACTAACTACAAATTCTCTGTTTTCATTTTTTTTTATTTTAAACAGTCAAAAGAAACAAAAACAATTGCAAAGTGCAAACTTGTAAAAGCCAAAAAAGAAAAAAAAAAGGGGGTCGGGGTGGCCAAAATTGTTTTTTGCTTGTGGTGGCAAAAAACCTAGAGCTGGCCCTGCACTTAGCTTATGTGTTGAGGATATAGAAAATATGATACATGGTGGTATGGTATAAAGGTTTTATCAGTTTGGGATGATCATACTATTCATGAGTGGTGAAGCCACAAGTTACTTACGCAGATCATCTCAAATGAATTTTTACAAAATCTTTCATGTTTTTTGTAAGCTGCAAAACACATTTCAGAAAAAACTATTTTAGGAAAATTTTTCGATTGTTATTTTTTAAAAATAATGTATTGGGAGTATTTCTTGTAACCTTCTGCGTATAAAGCTGGTTGCCTTAGTTACCATGAGTCTGATTGTAAAGGACTCAGAGGGAGCCACAAAAGCTCTGATAATAACTTAAAATAGTTTTTCTATACATAAAAAAGTTATGACTTCAAAGTCTGTTATTTTTACAGTTGAGCTTATAATTAGGCTTTATTTGTAGGCCTAATTATCGCAACAGTTAACTCTCTACAGATTTTCTACAGCTGAAATTGTAGGACTTTGGGTCAGGAATAGAGATCCTTTGGCTCCTATACCCTTCATCACTGGGGTTAATAATGATCTAAGATAAAAGAACCCAGGAATAGTGGCATGATTTGAAGTCCATTGAAGTCAGTGGGTGGCATTTGATGTCACCATGGCTGAGCTCTGGAACAAGCCCTTAAAGCCAAAAACTCTGGAGTTCTAATCCTGGTTCCTCAACCCCCATTTTGTGTGTCCTTGTTTTGTGTCAGTTTTCCCATTTGTGAGCTGACTGTTCTACCTCAAAGTTTGTTGTGAGTATTCATTATTTAATGTTTGTACAATGCAGTATAGAGACCTTAATTCAATAGAGCACTTATGCTCATGGCGAACTGTAAGCTTGTGCTTCAATCCCATGGAAGTCAATGGGGATCTGTGTCGGGGAAGCAGTTTGCCTGTGTGCAGTCAGTTGTAGGATCAAGGCCCAAAAATGCAAAAAGAAATTGTGATCTCTACAAAAATGTGTGTAAACTTGTGAACAGTCATTCAAAATGCCATGCATCTGTGTAAGTGCTCTAAATATTTTAAACAATTTTAACCCTTTTTCATGGGTATTCATGATTTTCCAGAACAAAACCTATTGCCAGTAATCAAAGCTTGATGCAACTTAAGCTGAAGTTGGTTAGTATTACAGAACTGGAAATATTTGTGGTAAATTAAGTTTTGCCATATTTCTCCAGTATAAATAATCAGCAAAAATTGATTCAGAATTATTTCTAGCAACTGACACATCATAGTACTTTCCAGCAGAGACTGGTCAGGAATATAAAAATAATGTAATGCAAATACACGGCTAAATCTTTTTGTACTGGAATAAACAGTTCTCCAGTAATTCTTATTGGTGTCAGAAGTATTTTCTCACTTGAATGTATTACTCATATTGTTTTATATCGGTATTTCTAGACTCGTCAAATTGCGTATCTTGGAGTTAAGAGAAAATCATTTGAAAACTCTACCAAAGTAAGTGAGACTTAACATTTTTTTTTAACTGAGTTCTGTCCTGAAGTTCACAAACAGTGTAAAATATTTCCACTGATAATTGTGCAATCTGTTTGAGTTATTTTTATGTAAGTTATTTATTTTCTGTTGTCTAAAGAAACTATATATTTATGGAATATGTTAGGCAAGAAGTTGCTGTGCATGCAAGTTGTTGTGCCTGCAAGTGGTGAGCAAATCTCACAAGGAGGGGGATGGAGACAGGTAAAACATTACTCCACAAATTAATGTGTATAGTCCAATGTGCATCATTTTAAAATCTAAAACCTAAACAAAATTGGCAAATGAAGGATGCAGAAGTTAGGGCAAAACACTCATGATCTTAGAGTAGGCAACAATACTTTATTCATAAGATAGCTAACTGTTCAGTAATTTGTTGAAAATCAGTATTTATCAAACCTTGCTAGTGTCCCATTATATGTTACTTAATTTACCCTATAGGCAGCACTTTTAAAAAGAAATGCACATATCAAAATATCTTTTGAACATTAGAGATTTTAAGGGGAACATTTGCCTTCGTTTGTCTGATTACCTCTCTACTCTCTCATTGCTTTCAGTGGGTAGGTATCTGAGGGCAGAGTTTGTCCCTGATGTTTTCTAAAGGAAGGTAACATTTTTCTGAGGTTGAAAGCAGATTTTTAACGATAGGAGTCATATTTCTGTATAAAACTATTTCCGCTCTTCTAGAAATCATATAACTTTGGTAAAAGAAACAAGATGTTATGCTGTTACTGAGAAGGCATTAAAATATGGGCCCTGTCCAGCAAAGTACATGTGCAGCCATTGAGGATGTGTGTGACCAGGAAGGCAACATTTATTCCTGTACACTAGAGCAATTTTGCAAAAGTCAACCTCTTGTACAAAGGACTAATACAAAACCCAAATTTTTAACAGGCAGGAAACTCCTGCAACAATCAACAACTCCTTGTAAATATGCTACACAATCATTTATCATTTTTATCCTTTCAGCTACTGATGGTAAATTCATTTACTATCCAACTAATTTATACTATACTATGTCTATTTATATTTGACACGCATCACACAGCTCTTGTATGCCTTAATTAATTGAATCAGTTACAAATCATAGGTCTGATCATGCAGTATTTTCATACCCAAAATGTCTATTGAGGTCAGTGGTTGTTTTGAGTGTTCAAGAATTCAGGATCAGCTCCCTCCAATAGAACTTACACTATTAATGGTAGTCTATATCTCTGACCCAGTCCTACTCCCCTTGAAGTCAATGAGAGTTTTGCCATTGATTTCAGTTGCAGCAGGATTGGGTGCAGATTGTGTACTGTCACAATTAATGCTAGGGACTCGCATATTTCATAGCTTGTATAGGCTGATCTTATCACACACACCAGGGCTTCTGGAGGGGAATGGAGGGATGTAAGGAGTACACACACATTCTCCTCACCCACCCCCCAACTCCCTATGTACTGCCCTGCCATCCATCTCTTTCTCAGGGCTTCCCTGCAACCCCACAATATCCGCTCATGACAGTCGCTTGTGTCTCCCCATTCTTCCTGACATACCAGTATATTGTGTGCACCCCTATTTCCACTTTTGTCCCATGCCGGGGGCTCTGTATGCCCCCCTTCTCCCATACCAGGTTCCCTCAATCTTCCCCTCTTTTCCCCTATATTCCCTATTTCCCCCATCCTCCCATACCAGAGTCCTCCAACCTCCTCTTCAGCAGGGATTCTGTGTGCCCGATTCCCCCCTACTCTATGGGGCTCTGTGGCTTCCCTTTCTCCATTTGAAGGTCCCCATTCCCCCCTTTATAGCAGTGCTGTGTGCAATCTTATTCTCCCCTTTTTACCCCATGCCTCCCATTTTCCCTACCCCTATACCAGGGTCTTCCAATCTTCCCCCACCTGGGATTCTGTGTGCCCCCATGCCAGTGTCACTCATTCCTTCCATGGCAAGGGTTCAGTGTGAACCCTCATTTTTCCCATTCCTCCCCACCCCGATGGCAAGAGCTCTGTCTTCCTCCCATTTTTTGTTTCACTCCTGTTTCCACTTCACCCTTGTGCTAGTGTCTCTGTCTACCCCTTCCCCATGTCCCCCCATCAGGGGTTCTGGACACAGCAGTGTCCTCCATTCTACCCCCATGCCAATGGCTGTGTGCAAACCCCAATTCTCCCTTCCTCCTCCTCCTTCCCCACCATTATTCTTCTTTCTGCCCAGGAAATAAGTAATTTGGGGTATCAACATGTTAAACTGTATTGGGAAGATGAGGAGAAATGAGTTAGGAGCATTGTTATGCTGGAAGGCAATGAGTACGATCAGGAAGTTCTTTGAGCTATAGATAATTCATAGATTCCAAGGCTAGAAGGGACCCTTATGATCATCTAGTCTGACCTCCTGTATAACACAGGCCATAGAAGTCCCCCAAAATAATTCCTAAAGCATGTCTTTTAGAAAAACATCTAATATTGATTTAAAAATTGTCAGTGATGGAGAATCCACCGTGAGCCCTGGCAAATTGTTTCAACGATTGATTGCTCGCACTGTTAAAAATTTGCAAAAAGAAAAGGAGTACTTGTGGCACCTTAGAGACTAACCAATTTATTTGAGCATAAGCTTTTATTCTTCATTTCCAGTCTGAACACCTTATTTGCAGTCTTATTACATTACAGAGATGCTTGAGGGTGCGGCTATGCTAAAAAGCTGGCAGGGGCTTTGTGTGTCTCCCATTTTTGCCTTTTTGGCTTTCTGATTTTCATCACAATCAATAGAGTTCTGGCTATTGACGCTTAGAACATTCCCCTGGAATTGATTGGATGCAGCATTCAAAAGTTATTGCATTACCGACAGACAGAGAAATACCACTAAGTTGAGTGTAAGGCCTTCATAAACTTGGCCAGTTATCACTATTTATTTATGTATGCGTTTGTTTATTTCTATAATGAATTATGCTTTACAGGCAGATTTCTAGTTTCTAGGATGGTGATTCTATTTAGAAGACTCACAGTGTAGCTTGTGTTCTCATTAACTTCAATACTTCAAAACAATGAAACAATACCTTTTTTGAGGATGATAGGTATAATTTTATTCCCACACTGTGTTTTTGCCATTAATTAATTGCTTTATAAACATAATTATGTGAATAAGATATTTCTGGTTTTGTGAATGCTGCACTGACTCTTGTAAAACAGTGAGGAAATTCTAGTTGTCCATATATGTCCTCTGCTCTTTGCTATGGCAGAAAGTATTTATATACCCTGCTGAGAAGACCTGGAAATAAATACTATTTCCCTATGTAAATGACTTACTTGAAGGTTGTAGCTAAAATTATGAGAGAAGTGGGAAATCTACGTTATGAAATGTTATAAGGTGAAGTTCACCTGAGGTAGAGGACATTGTCAAAAGGCCATTTCTGCTTCACGTTGGGACTGTAGAGTGGCCATGTAAGGTTACCTTTGCACCATCTTTATGCCATAGAAGAGTTTTCTGTGTACGGGAACAAATGAGATGTCCCAGTGTAGTGGATTGGCTCCCATTAAAACATAGGCTGCAGGTAGCAGCCAGAGGGATACACTGCAACCTCTTGTCCTGTTTCCAGGTTAGTAGGTGAATTCCATCTTATGCTTTGCTCAAATTCAGCACAGTTAATTGGGGTATGTATAGAAAATAACAGGTAGCTGAAGACCATAGGACAAGCCCTGTCATGAGGGAATGGGTGAGTACTATTGCTGGAGTCTGTGAAACAGAGGGGCCTGGGAATGTGGCACACATGGAGATTGTGGCAGCCGGGGGGAGGGTGGATTATGGGAATGCAGGCTTTTCTGGTGTTCTGATTTGCACCAAAATCAATGGTGTTTCAAAGTTGTTAATGTTACAGACAAAGAGAGAAACGCCTTGAGTTGAATGCTTTGCTCGGGAAATAAAAATAGCGTTATTATGACAAGTATACAGTGTCTAACTGAAAGGCGTGTCTGTCCGTTAAAAGAAGTAGTATTATAAATCAAAATATTCCTTAACATAGTTGTACAAAAAGTCATCTGGATCTTTCATCTACGGGCTTGAGAGGCTTACATTTTCGTGCAGTGATTTGATGAGAGAATTTGGTGGTCAAGATTGAGTACACTATTGAGTAAGAGAATCTTGTTGTAGATGGAAATTATTTGAATGATTCTAATGGAAAGCAAGGCATGAAAAGGAGAGAAAAGAGAATTTCATTTTGAGAAATGTACTTTTGAGTATATCTTTTTCAAACATGCTGTCTTACCATGCTTCCATTTAAATCAGCTTCTATTGATTTCCTAATAATAGGAACTGGATTGCCTTTTTCCCTCCTATTTTCATATTAAATATAATTTAGAAAAACGATTTGAGGTATAGATATGGGAGAGTAGAGGAAGATATTTGAAATTCTGCATGTCCTTACAGCTATCTTTGATATTTTGAAGCAAATATTTGGATTCTTGGCATAGATAAGTATTAAGTACTTTTTGTTTATCGTAGTTTAACAATTGCAATATATCACACAAGTTTACAGTTCAAGATTTCTATTGAGTAAAATGTATCCATGGTAACTGACTATAAAGGGATATTAAGTTATTTGCATTAACTGTATCTTGATGAAAGGTGGCTTTCTATGCAAGCAATAAATCTCCAGCATATTTATTTACTACAATTTACATGAAAATGCTCAGTGCTGTCTTTTTCTCTGTTGTTTTAAGATTATCAGAGAAGGACTGATGGTATCTAAAAGCATGCCCAAACATTCCAATTTTTTTCTGGATGCTTTCCTGATGGAAATTAGTGATGCACTGTGCAATAAAGGTGTTTTTTAAATTAAAAAAAAAACAGAATCTTTTTTGACAAGCCTATAGAACAGTCAGAATAATATATGAAACTGATCTGTTGTATATGGATAAGTAAATATCTTACTTTCATTTTAAAAGATAGTATTTGGTGTTCCTGTCTTTTGTCTACAGTAATTTCTCTGACAGAAAACATTACAGAGTTAGATTTATAAAGTATAATCTTTTTTCCTTGTTTAATTAATTTGCATTGTACTTCATACAAACATTCGGACAGGATTTTTACTATAAATTACTTGTTCATTTTTGTCTCATTTGCTTATTTAGTTAATATTTATATTTCTTGCTATGAGCTTTTTAACATTTGGAAATATTAAGAGATTGGAAGCAGTTTAGAAATCATTGACTAATATTGAAAAATCACATCTAATATTATATTAGTGACCTAAACGGATACATAATTAAATTTAAAAAGTATATTTTTTCCTTCGTTACATCTGTTAAATGCTTTGGATTGTTTGAGCTTTTAACCAATAATTATGAAACTTAAACTATCTCCCTGTTTTAAGCAACATTACAAACTACTTCACAGGGCCATCTTTTGGCTTAGAAAAACAAACAAGATAACTATTTCTTGATTCTATTTATACAAAGATATAATCCCTCTTTAATCATTGTAAGAATGTGCTATCTTAGTTAGCCCTCCCCCTCCAAAGGGGTGGGGTGGGGGCTAAATACAGAACACCAGGCAATGGCAAACAGTGGCCTAAACAGCAACTGAAGTTGTACGTTGCACAATAGTGGCTAACAAAGTCATCACCATCCAGGAATAAATCAAGTCTTTCCTTGTTTTATCAGTCCTTGGAAATTTAGTCTCAAAATGGTTGTGTGTTAAGCCTGTTCACTCCAACAGTGCTTTCACATATGGTCCTGCAGGGTTCTAGTCTGTTACCCTTTCTTGTGTAATGTGTATGTGAAGCCACTAGTTGAGATTGGGTGCTCTCCATAAATCAACTAACACATTTTTTGATGATTTTCAAAACCCATCTATCCCTTGTACCAGCGAAACAAACGTGCAGAATTGATGTTACATAATTTATGGACAGCCCCATGGAAGGTGTTTTGGCCCAATCAAATTGCACTGAAGTAAATGGAAATATTTCTGTTGATATCAGTGGAGTTTGGATCAGATCCTTTGTGCTGTGGCACCAGTGTGTAACTTATTTTGTATCAGAAAAGATGATGCAGTTTCCTTGCTTCCCCAATACCTAGCTGAGTCTGGGAACTATATGACAGTGAGAAGGCTGAAACTCAATCCAGGGGGAAAAAAGGAATGTAGGTTGCTGTAGGGGAAGCAACTTGATGAATTGCTAGGAGAGAATTATAACACCTTTATCAAGAGGAGTGTACTTTTAAGGTGCCTTTTGAACTACTGGCTGTTCTTAGAGTACCAGTTAGTGAATGGTTGCTTGCTTGTAACATTTTTTTCATCAGTAGTGATCTAGGAGATGTCAGCCTTTATTTGATATTTTGGACCTTACAATAGTATCCATGCCTTGCTACCTCCAGGATGGACTATTGCGGTGATTTCTATTTGGTCCTAACCACCATGGAGATCACTCACAGACTTAACTAGAGGAGAATGTAGCAGCACATTAATCATTACAAATCATGAACTGCACTGGCTTCTCATACGGTTCTTCTTAGTGCACTTCACGAGGTTTGGTTCTATTATCTAAAATGTGATGTGGTTTAGGACCCAGCTTCCTTAAACACTGCCCCTGTCTCCACATCCACCATGACAATTCAGATCAGCTAAGGTGAATTTTCTCACAGCCTGTACATGCACTCTTTTGAGGACTGGAGACGTGACTTTAATAGAGGTTCCCTACAATGGAACTTACTCTCTTTGGGGGTCTGCCAGAGCCTGAGTTTACCACTATTTACACAGCAGTGCAGAGCACATCCTGTTGATCAAGCCTTTACTTAACTATGGATTGTAATGATGTTATTTACTACTTTAGGGTTGGCAGTGGGGCTGTTTGTACTATTTTTTTTATTATGGAAAGTTTATTTTAATATGATGTTAGATTTCACATACACCCTGCACCCAGGGCCATGGAGAATGATACAGTGATATTATTATATAAGTAAACTACATAATTAACTGTGAAACACTCATACCTGTGTACCTGTGTATTAAGGGTCTCGAGCCTCCAGGTCTTAGTGAACAGCATGATCTACACACTTGAATAGGACTGCCAGAGGGCAGCGGGACACAATATTTTGGCAAAGTGAGAGGCACTCACACTTGTAGTATATCATTATATAGAAATAATAGCTGGTAAAGAAAAAAAACAATTAAATACGCTTCTCTTTCTCTTTCAATTTTTTGTTCATTTTTATTTTTGCACTTTGTATAATATATGAACTAAGGTGTTACCCTGATTTTGCTGGGAGTTCCACACATGAAGAGACTTCTGGATCAGAAGTAGATTATTAGAAACGCTAAAGAGGTTTTTATGCCTCTTGCAGAGAAGGTGTCAGGACTAGTCTGATGATGCCAAACAGGTTAAATATTCTCAAACAGCCCTACTGAAGTCAATGAGTAAGTATTCACAATGTGAGGAAAGCTTGCAAAATTGGCCCAATAACAATTTTGTATCAATTTTATATTAGTCATAGGTAACAATATTACCAGTAAATTCTTTCATCAAAGAGAGAGAGAGAAAAAAGTGTGT